>NC_140590.1:631572530-631932530 GCF_964204655.1 Triturus cristatus | reverse complement strand
CAAAAGGAGACTAATTTTCTATGAGGAGCCGGGATGCTCTCCATACACCCCAAGATACCCATTTGTGGGGTCGGCGGCAGAGGGGTGGTAATCATTTTCCCCACTGCGTCAAACACCAAAGTCCAAAAAGCGTGCACAGAGGGGCACGCCCACGCCAGATGCAGCATGCCTGCCCCCTCGGCCTTGCATCTATCGCACCTAGTGTCCTCCCGCAGCCCAAACCGGTGGAGTTTCACGGGGTATAGTAGTAGCGTTGGAGGAACTTATAGTGCATGACACGGAGCCTGCTACTAGCAGCCACCTGCTCTGTCTGTCTGCAGCTGAATAGCCAGTCACGATCAGTTAACGGTTGTCCCAGCTCTCCCTCCCATTTGCTGCGCGCGGCACATTGTGCGTATTCCGTCCCCGTATATATTGAATGGTATAGGGTCGACACCAGGTGAGAAGCCGTCGTGGCCCGTAGCACCGAGTGTAACTGGGGTGATGTGGTCGGTTCTAGCGGATAGTCCGGTGTGATGGCCTGAACTCCAGCTCGGAGCCTGATGTAAAGGAAGGTGTCCATTGTGGTGGGGGGAGGGTCAGAACAAAGCTGTTGCAACGTGATGAATCTGCCGTCTTTATACAGGTCCCCCCACGTATTTAGTCCCCTATGTTGCTTCATTTTGATGAAAACTCCTTCCTGCAAAAGAGGCATGCGGGGGGTGGTACACGAGCGGGAGCAGCGGAGAGTACAACAAAGGCACTCCCGTCTGTTTTACAATCCACTCCCAGGCGCGTCCCGTGCACTCCACAGTATCGGGACCGCATTCGCGATGGGAGGTGTGTCTCCACAATGCCCCAGCCAGCGGTACGGGGTCAGCGAGCCAATGCTCCATGGCCACATGCGCTGTGTAACGCGGTCCGCTCGTCCAGTAGTGCGCGTAATGTGCCTGGGCGCAAGATATTCCAATTCAAAATTGGGCAGGTCTAGGCCTCCTGCCGCGTATGGACGAGCCAGAATGTCCCATTTGATACGGGCTTGCTTCCCTCCCCACACCAGCCGCAAGAGTTCAGTGCGCAGGGTAGCGAAAAAAAACTTTCCCCGGGTGGTATGGGATATTTGTGAAATAGTAAAGCATTTTCAGTAGGATTACCATTTTGATCAGGGATATTCTGTCCGCGAGGGACAGGGGCAGGGCAATCCATCGTGTTGTGTCTTTCAGTGCCTCTATCGCCCGACCATAATTGTCTCTCATGAGTTCCTCCCGATCCGCGGAGGCATGCACCCCTAGGTACTTTACGGTGGAGTCGCGCCACTCCAATGGAAAGTCTGTGTGGAAACGCGACACAGCTGAAGTAAGGGGGAAGATCTGGGATTTAGCCCAGTTGATGTGAATACCCGAGAGCCCCCCGAACCGCACAAACTCTCTCAGCAGCAGATTTAAATTATTCTGTGGGTCTTTTACATATAGAGTCCTATCGTCCGCGTATAGCGAAATGAGGATGGGACGTAAGGGGCAGCTGAGCGCCTTGTCTCAGTGATACTGCCGTACCCGCGCCGCCAACGGTTCCACAGCCAGTGCGAATAACAGAGGTGACAACGGACACCCCTGTCTGGTACCTCGGGAGAGTAGTATGGCGTCAGAGGTGTGACCGTTTATCATTACCTTAGCCACTGGTGCGTTATACAGCAGCCGAATCCAAGCAGAGAAACCTACCGGGAACCCCATGTTGCGCAAGACCGCATGGAGATAGTCCCACTCAATCGAGTCGAACGCCTTAGTGGCGTCTAAGAAAATAGCAGCCAAGGGGAGGTGCGGGGCAACCTGATGCATGATAGAGAAGAGAGTGCGCAAATTATGAGACGTTGCTCTCCCGGGTATAAATCCTGCCTGGTCTGTCAACACCAGCTTATCCATGAGGAGATTAAGACAATTCGCTATCATTTTGGTTAAGATTTTGATGTCTACGTTGATTAACGATGGGGGCCTGTAGGAATCGCACTTAGGAGGGGGTTTCCCGGTTTTCAACAGAGATATAATAAGGGCCTCCCTCATTGTGGCGGGCAATATCTGCGCCTCCAGCGCCTCTGAGTAGACCTCTAGCAACACCGGTGCGAGATGGTCTTTATATAATTTGTAGAAGTCCACCGGAAGGCCATCGGACCCGGGCGCCTTCCCCGATGTTAACTGGGCGATTGCTTCTCGAATCTCATTCAGCGTAAATGGGGCAGCTAGAAACTCCCTCTGCCTCCCACCAAGATACCCTAAGGTTATGTCCCCAAAGAAGGCATCATAGTCCGTCGTATTCACCCCTTTTGACGTGTACAGCGGTTTGTAGAATTTCGTGAATGTACTCAAGATCTCCAGGCCATCCCTGTGTCTATCCCCCTGTGCATCCTCTATTTCCAGCACATAATTGTTGTACCGTGGTCGTCTGATGTCGCGAGCTAGTGCGCGCCCTGGCCTGCCTCCCTCACCATAGCGTCTGGCGGTTACTTTTTTCCCTCTAAACCTTGCCTCTCGTTCAGCGGTGGAAGTGTAGTCAGTGATGGTATCACGCAATTTAGCTCTCCCCTCCCCCGAGTCCTCGCGCCAGATATCTGTTTCCAGTATTTTTAGTTGACTTTCGAGCAGGCGTAGGCGCCGACGCATGTCCCTCAAGACCCCAAAGCTCTTTGCCATACAGGTGCCCCTTATTGTGACCTTGAAGGCCTCCCATAGCGTGCCCACCAGTGCCACCGTCCCCTTGTTGCGGGCTATGAAGTCCACTATCTCCTCCTCTAGCTCAGTTTTGAAAACTTCATCAAGGAGTGCCCCAGGGACCAGTCGCCAGCTTTTAGGACTGGCAATAAGGTTCGGTATCTCCAGTGTGAGGCATACTGGCGTATGATCAGAGAACGTGCGTGCAAGGTGGTCCACCGCACATACCCAGTGACACATCCCCCTGGATCCCAGCCAGTAATCCAGCCTCGACCAGGCCACATGCACAGTCGAGTGGTAAGTACCCTCCCTCCCCGCCGGGTGAGTGTATCGCCAGAGGTCGGTAAGTCCCTCGTGTGTAAGGAGCCCGGCCATCGCCGCCTGACTACGGGTGTAGTGGTGCGGTAGCGCGCTGGATCTGTCTGTCTGGGGGTTGCTGACTGTGTTAAAATCCCCGGCCCATAGTACATGTGTGGCCCCCACTCCTGTGATCTGTCCCCAGAGTGAGTGTAAAAAATCGGGGTCGTCTGTGTTAGGACCATAGCATCTCACCAGCACAACAGACTGCGTGCCCAGCATGCCCCACAGCATGCAACTCCTCCCATCCCTGCCTCCCTTCATTCCCGCACATACAAACGGAGTGCTACGTTTTACGAGGATCACTGTGCCCCTGGCATATGTGGAATATGATGAGAATACTCATTCAGAGGCCCATTTGCTCCCAAATGTCGGTTTGTCCCTAGGGTCCATGTGTGTTTCCTGTTGGAGCGCTATACTGATATTGTGCCTATCGAGGTATGAGAGGATCTGTCGCCGCTTTCGGGGGTCCCCCAGCCCTCTAACATTCTAGGTCAGTAATTTCAATTTGATCAGTGCATGGTGTGCGTGTGTACCGCAATGTGAATGCGCAATGGGAGTTCCAACTCCCAGTGCTGGCCCCAGTCCATGTGTATAGGTACCATGTATTTCGTATTCTACTACAGCTGTAGTTGCCTGAGCGGTTGCTGATTTCGTCCCACCCCCCCCAACATACTAACAAACCATGTACTCCGCCCCTTCCCTCCCACAACAGCACCCCAACCGTGCCGGCATCCATATACCTCCCCCCTTCCCAACTCCCTAGCGACCTCAACGTGTGGGTCAACTGTACATCCATAACTTTCCAACCCTGTAGGGGACTGCCCATGGCGGGGGCGCCTGTGGACCCAGACATCCCTCCCTTCTCCTCCCCCTTGTGGTGGTCTACTACCCGCCAACTAGGCAGGAGCCTGGAGAGGGAGTGTTGGGAGGGGGCCTGGCTATATGACAATATTCGCACATTTCCCTTATCCCATCTAATTCGCAGTTGGGTTAGCGCAAGGGGATTGTCCCAAACCTTTATTCTGAAGGATTGTACTCGGATATCCCCCCTGCCTGCATACCATGGAGGGTGGTAGACCGATCATGTCCATGTATGAGTCCTCATTACCACCCCTTTGTCACCCTCTCACCTCCGGCCTCTGTGTCACAGTCAATCCGGCAGCGGAGGCAATACTTATGCAGGAGTGTAGAGATTTTCACTCTCCTCCCCGCGTTTCAGTTGCAGGCGAAGGGGGACGCGATTCTTCATTATCCGTGGCATGGCTAGGTGAGCGGCGTCGCAGGGTCTTAAGAAAATCTTCCGCCTGCTGAGTCGTGCGCCCCTGTTGCCTGATGCGCAATTTCGCGGGATACAGTAGGGCATATTCAATGCTGGCTTTGCGCAGTTTTTGTTTGACAGTTGCAAATTTCCGTCTCGCTTCCTGAACAGCCATGGTGAAGTCCGGGAAGATGGAGAACGCAATACCCTCAAATTGCAAATTTTGCTGCTCTCTCTCTCACCCTCCTCAAGGCCACATCTCGGTCTCTATAATTGAGTATGCGTGCCACAAAAGGCCGAGGCGGCCCGCCCGGCGGCGGCCGAGGGCCAAGCGATCTGTGGGCCCGTTCCACAATCAGATGGGACGAGAAGGCCTCCGCGCCGAACGTCGTTATGAGGAGCCTCTCCACATAGTCTTCCATCCGTCCGGTGTTGGCACTCTCAGGGATCCCGGTGAGGCGTATGTTGTCCGGCGGCTACGGGCTTCCAGGTCCTCGTTCTTTGCCGCTATCACTTTCAGGAGGCGGTCCATCTGCGTTATTTGTTTGCCCATAGTACCTGTGCGGTCCTCATTATCAGAGATGCGCTGCTCCACTTCTTTCAGTTGTTCATCGTGTTTATCCACCTTTAACACGTGAAAGTCAAGCCTGTTATTCATCGTGTCCATTTTTCCTGACAGACCATTCAGACTCTGTTGCAGCATTTTCAGCATCTCTTTGACTTCATTTTCCGGACTTGCCGCTTGGTTGGGTGGCCGCTCTTGCCCCTGTTCGGGGGGGCTCCTCCGCTACCGAGCGTGTGCCCACCTTCTTAGTTTCAAAGTGGAGCCGTTGTTGCCGCCCATCTGTCTTCCCCATCCTGGTTGGCCTGCGTTGGTCTGTCTGGGTATCTTATTTAGTGTGGTTTCTGCCCGTTGTTTGATGGCCGCCTCCCTCCCGAGTTGCTTATTGTAGATGATTGCGCTGGACCCTGGTCGCCGCGGGGCCAAGGGATTTGCTGCTCTCCGCCACCACCCCAGGAACTATGGGGGTATGTCGGCGCCCAATCGGGGGAAACAGGGGCCTCTCCCCGCTCCAGGCCCCGCCAGAGCCAGCAATCCCCAGGGCGGCCGTGCAAGTTAGTCCCCCGCCAGCCACGTATTCCGCCTCACGTGTGTCAAAGGCCCAATGACCGCCGCCGCGTCTCACCCCCTCAATCCCAGAGCCATGCACTGCTCCGGGCAGTGTAGGGGGAGGCGGCTAAAGTTATGCAGTGGCTTTGGGGGAGACGCCTAGAGTTTTGCAGTGCTTCGAAGTGCGCTTCCAGAGTCGTGCATTGCCCCGGAGAGGGGAGGGGTGCGCCAACAGTTCTGTAGTCGCTTTCGGGGATGCGCCTAGAATTTTGCAGTGCTTCAAGGCGTGCTCCCAGAGTTATGCAGTGCCTTGGAGAGGAGGAGCGCCAGGAGCTATGAAGTGGCTTTGGAGTTGACGCCTATAGTTTTGTAGTGGCTTCGGGATGTGTGCCCAGAGGTAATTCGTGCCTTGGAGAGGGGAGGGGTTGTGCCTATAGTTATGCAGCAGCAGAACGAGGGCGATGGTGCACCCCCCAGATCTTCGTCGGCACGACTCTCACTCCCTCCGATGGCAAACGGAGTCCGCCAGAGAGTCCTCGAGTGGCCCCCAAGCAGCACAGGAGATGCAGCACACGGGGAGCGCTCCGTCGATGTTATGGCGATCGAGGGGATAGATTGAGAAAAAAATAAAACTCTACCAGGCTTGCGTGGCGTCCCACCCGGCCATCCAAGCTATCGGGTGTGTTGTGCGGGCGAGAGTCAGGCGGGGCCGAAGCAGCTCCGTGTGCAGTCGGCCAGCGCGCCGCGCTCATCCACCGCCGCCGGTGATCCGCGGCCTCGACCCTCGTGGCCGCCCCGGGCTCGTGTAGGACCAGCGCCCGGCACGCCGCTCCAGGAAGGTCAGCTGCCCAGCTCCCGGCCGGACCGCAAGGGCCACCGCGTCCCCGCTCCGCAACCGATTGAGCTGCAACTTTCACCGAGGGTGGCGGCTGCCTTACTCCACTCAGGCGTATCTTCGTATCGCACGGGGAATGTGCAAAATTCTAATAATCATCGGATATGCGGGCCAGGCTTCCAGAGCCTCACGACGGTGCGGCCATCTTGGTCTGGCGCCACCTAGCGCCCCCGACCCTCATACCTACCTTGATTTCCTTGTCGGAAACAAGCCCTTCCTCTGGGTTGTCTTTCTCTGATGCCTCTTCCTCTATGAGGATAAAACCCAGTGGCTGACTGGAACCCTCTAAACGATGGCCTTCCAAAAGATTAATATTGAGACCTTTGTATTAAATTGGCTGGAGAAAGGTCCCCTTGCTCCAGCCTGGTCAAAAACACATCCCCCAAAAACATTCCTAAGGGAACTCTTAAAATCCTTTTAGTTTGTTCCTTCTTTTTCTTTTCTTTTCTCTCTCTCTCTACCTATACTCTTTCAAACTCAAATATTTTCGTTTTCTGCATTAAAAAAAACAAAACTCTCAGGGCCAAGCGAGCCGTATCAAACCTAACCGTACTGTAACGAAAAAAATCTCTCCAACTGACAGGGTTGCCGAAAACTCGTCTCTATGGCAACCCTGCTAAAGTTGCTCCACGCAGATAAAACGCCACTGCGTAAAGCTTCCACCTTGTTTAAAAAAAAAAAAATATTTTTAATACAAAGTCCCGCTAGACTCTCAATTCCCTGGGCTGCCAAGAAAAAGTGTCTCCTAGCAACCCTTATGCTCGAAATGGCCGCACACGAATCGGTGACGTTAGCACGTACCCAACGTGCAAAGTTTGAGCTACAACTGCCTCCGAGGGCTTGTCTTCAATGAGTCCTCGAGCACGAAACAATGAAGCACCTTCGCTTGCACGGTACAGTGAAAACCGACACAGCACGAAGTACATGCAAACGTGTAAATGTTTGAAAGATTTGCATCTGTCGCCGCTTTACCTACGTACTTTATCATCATAAAAAACAATATACATATTTATGCATCTTACCTACCTCACCTGAAATTCGTATCCTTGTCTAAATTAATCCCATAAATTGGGATTAGATAATTACGCGATTTTTAAATGCAAACACATCTGAAAAACTTAAATTATAAAACATACCATTAAAACAATATAAGCTAAATAGAATTAATCATAAAAACAATAATACCATATATTTAAAAATTAAAGTAAATGCTAGCATATAGTAAACTGACAGGAGCAGCAAATAAAAGAGGAAGATGGCTGCTGTGTT
Source organism: Triturus cristatus (assembly GCF_964204655.1). Classification (NCBI taxonomy): domain Eukaryota; kingdom Metazoa; phylum Chordata; class Amphibia; order Caudata; family Salamandridae; genus Triturus; species Triturus cristatus. The sequence goes on along the minus strand of NC_140590.1, from coordinate 631,924,956 downwards.
CTGGGTTATAGGGATTGTAGTGGAGTTCTAATTCTGGAACTTTAGATGTGCTTAAGATATGCTTTAAAGTGCTGCAGTTTGGAGTGGCAATAAAAGGTTATGCATAATGCTAGCCTCCGGTCTTGACATGAAATTCTTGATTTAAATGTATTCTATCTGAGTAATGAAGGCCTCTTCGTAGGTGACAATTTTTTGTGTTTGTCAATGAGGAGGGCCTAGAAAAATCACTTCAACAGAAGAGGCTAACAGACCCACTATCCCTGCTAATGATATTAGGGAAATGACAGAGAAATTCAAGGTTTGTGGAATTTCTTTATCAGAAGGACTTTTGCCTGAGGTAGTTGTAAAATCGATTTCTTTAGATCTATTAATACACTCAAAAACTCCACCTGAGTTGCAGGATCTAGGGATCAAATTTCAGGTTTATTAAGAATCCTATATTCTGTAATACCTCTAGGCATATTTCTAGTGCAGATTGTAACAAATTTTTGTCTTGTGCTAAAAGGGGTAATTTGTCTAGATAGACCATTAAATGGATTCCTTGAGCTCTTAAATGAGCTACCACTGGTCTTGTTATCTTGCGTGAAGTTTCTTGGTGCTGATGGGAGACCAAACGGTTGTATTTTGAACTGTTAAATGAGTTTCCCAATTGAAACTAAAGGAATTTCCTGAATGTTGGATGAATTGTATTGTAAGATACGCATCCCGTAGTTCTAAAGGAACCATCCATCCTCCATTTAACAGAGAATCTCTAAGATGAACAATCATTCCAATTGTGAAATGATTGTAAACCTCAAAATAGTTTTTGGTTTATCGCCAGACTGAATTTTGTTTTTCTTCTTTACCAAAAATATGGTATTGAGAAAACTTAATGGGTCGTAATTCGTGAGCTCTATTGACTTTTTCATCAAAAGAGACAGAACCTCTGTATTTATCAATTGACTTTGTTCCTGAGTAAAAAATCAATGGTTTGTGGGGGGAGAGAATTAGGAGGAATTTGATAGTCTATACAATATCACTGGATTGTTTGCAGAATCCAAGGGTCTGAAGTGATGCTTTTCCATGCTGGTAAAGCGATCTCCTACAGGATGAAGGTAAGAATTAAAATAAATTTTACCTGTACTTTGTGCTCTTCTGTGACTAGTTACTGGCTCTGAAAGCTCTTCCTCTTTGGGGATAAAATTGAGGTTTGTTTTCTTGAGCACAACCAATTTACCCTCTGCAATAACTGCCTCTTCGTAAAGCGAAACGGCTGGTAAAACGACTCCTACCTTTGCCAGCCCTGCCAAATACTCTAGAGCCGAAAAGTTTTCTCCAAGAGAAATGAGCCTTACCAATTGATATAAAGGTTACTAAATATTTACTCATCTCCTTAATAAATGAGTCCCCAAATAAGACGTTTATTTTTTTACCTTCTTCTCTGGAACACAGGCTTCCCAATTTAGGGTCTGTTTTTAATAGAAGTATTTTGTGCCTTTGCTGAGAGATGGCACATTTGCATTTCCTAGAATACGGATTGCCTTTGGGTCCACTTAGGTAAATTTTCAGAATGTACTTCAGAGCTTTCCATTTTAACTCATTCAGCTAAGTCCAAAATTCTGGTCAACGGACCTGTCAACTCAAGGACTCTATCTTGACAATTTGCACAAGCCATGTTAACTCCTTTTTTACGATCATTACCAAATCTAGCGAAGAACAACAACATGTTAGGATCTATGGGTCATGTGGCTGTGATGGTATTTGGAAAAGACTGGCAAGGACATTCTGAGCATAACTTGTTTCTTGTTCCCATCTCTAAAGGTTGTCTCAAGTGCAAAGAAACCTAATCGTCCACATGATCAGAAGGGAACCATTTAGTGAAATTAGGATTGTGTTTTACTGTTGGATCAAAAATAGGTTCCCCCATGCAATGCAGGATTGTTTTATTCAAGTTCTGTGAGGATTCGCCCAAGTCATTTTGAGAATTTTTCCATCTCTCGTCTAGAGGCCCTAACCAGATTATATCTGGGTCCTGATTGTCTGTATCACCGTTATTGGGATCATCCTGGTCTGTATCATCAGCCTTATCCCGCATAGTAGTTATATTTAAAGAGAGGGATACATTGCCCACCCTATTATCATTCTGAGAGGGGGAAGGACCTGTAACTTGGAAGCTGACTTTATAATTTAGGGCATTTTTATTTTGCATTAATTAACTTTTTTTTAAAATTATTATTTTCGAATTACCCTAGTCTTTTTGTGACATTATTTTTTGTATGGCGTCTGCTAGATTTTTTTAAATTTCTGACATGGCGACAAACAGCTTTCTGGGTAGAATCCTTTATAAAGGAATTTAAATTATCACGTAATAGCTGATCCTTTTCATCCTCACTGTACATAGAAGTTTTGAGGACATTTTGAAAAATGAAATTCCCAGAAGAGTAAGCAAATAAATAATATATCTATATACATATAGAGTTTAAGTTGGTGTGGAAGTCCAAAGGTGGACCAAAAATTGTTAAATTAATTAATGGTAGCAATTGTAGCATTAAGTTGATTATTCAACAATACCACATCTTAACTGAGGCTAGAACTCCCAAATAGGTAGTTGGGGGAATTTTTCTATGAAAAAGGTGGCATTTCAACAGGTGAATTTAAATGGCTTAATTCAAAGCCACTTAAATTGCAGCTAATAGGGGCTAAAGTAGATTACGTAAGTGAAGGCAGGAGAAACGGCAGCGCCTGCCTCAGAGCTTGTAGAAAGACACTCACTTCTGATATTAGGGGCTGCTATCAACGTCAATATTCTCCTTGGGCAATAACCCCGAATCATGTGGTTGAGATGAGGCAGCACAGACGTTGAGCGCTCGCAACAGAAAGGGCACCCCAGGGGGGCAAAAGTAATTAGAAACGTAAGGAGGGCACATGGTCCTGGCATCGTGGGTTGCTGACAACGTTGTGGTTTTCAGGTGATTAATGCCAAAGCCACATGTGTCGGATATGAGGGCAGCACAGACGATGAGCACGTCCATTGTACAGGAAGAGCGCCTTGAGGGACAAAACACTGTGAAAAGAAGAATTATAAATAGCAATCACTTAACAAACATTTCAAAATATATAATTGTAAAACTTTATGAAAATGTGTAAAGATGCTTATCAGGACTGCGAGCAGTATCAAAAGAGGACTTGTTACTATCAGTCAAGATAAATATTATACCTTCGGTCTGCTCATCGGTCAGTACCCTTGTGACATCAGTTGTCATTTCTTTTCCTAGTGCTTCATGGGAAGTGTATTTTATAAATGGTCTTGGCTACTATACGAATAAAAGCAATAAAAGACAGCATAATAGGAGCCTCCGGCCTTGTCATAAAATCTGAACATTACTTTAGAAACTAAATCTAGGCATCAGTGAACTTGCCAACTGGCATTCCATCACCAGTCTCCCTTTATTGTAGGCAAGCTTCTTAAGAAATGTTATCCCGTTTAACTGCATCCCGGTCTCTTAACACCATATTTTTCAGGAATGAAGATGGCATCTCTTGGTGGTTCTTGATCGCTCAGCACCTTTTATTAGACTGACCACTGGACACTCCTATCCATCTTAGCATCCCTCTTGGGGATATCTTGAGGGGTGGCAGAGGAAGAATCCCTAGATTGAATCTCCGGATTCTGTTTTCTAGGCAACTAGCGATCTTTTAAAATCTGCTGCTTTGCTTTTAAAGCATTTGTCATCCCCTGCTTCGAGACCTCTACCTTTCGCAAAGCCAAGATGTCTGCCCAGGCCATGTCCTCTGCAGACCCCTGTATCTAGGGAACACAGCCACCTGATATACAGCTTGCCTCTACCCTTTTTCAGTTTTGAAAAAATCTTAAATGTTTTTTTTTTGTCTTGGCCCTCTTTACTTCTCGCCAAAGACCTATTGTCAGCTAAGAGTGGATTTAGAGCCCAGCCATTATTTACCATTGGTTGCCTTTATCACTCTAATTTGCTTGCTTTTTATCCGTTGGCTTGAGTGGGCATACCCTCCTTGTGCGTTTGTCCTTTCCCTGGAGCAAGGCCTAATTTCAACTACCTTCCTCTATTCAAACACTTCTGTTTTCTTTTTGGTTAAAAACTTCTTGATAGTACATGTGTTTTAGAGCCGCCTCCCTTGTGTACTTCTCTTACCCTTATGTGCTCCATATTGCTCTCCCTCTCTTTCCTATGTGCTTCTTCCAACCCCTACGTTCACTCTTTTGTGGAAGAACAAATGGCGGTTCAGCACTCAGTTGCCATATTATAAGAGATGCATTAGTGTAGCAACAAGATTGAAGAACATAGTCTCTATATAAGTAAATAAGAACTTCCAGTGTCGATTTTCATTCTTCATTCATTCTTTATTAAGTATCTTCTCAGAAATGGAAAAACATCAATGAGATAAAATCCAGTAGCCAACGCGTTTCGTCCACATAGGACTTCTTCAGGGCTCTGACGTATATGTGGGATTCACCAAGTCCATAATATCTGTTGGCACTGTTTGTCCCAAAAGTAGTTAAATAGTGTAGTATGTACACCAATAGGTATTGATCACTCATGAGTTGTCCATCATGACGTCTGCTTCAATACATCCGCATTGATTTCTCGCCCCTGTATATTTCCCCACCAGCTGCACAATGCTCTCTCTCACCAGTGTGCTCCCCTGGGGATCAGGGATGCTGTACAACATTGCTAAAATCCATTGGCAAAGCCAGTGAGTCTAAAAGGTGAAACCTGTTGGCTTTGCCAATGCCTGTTTTTTGCATTCTTTAATTACTTTTGGTCTGCCTTGACATCACAGATGTCGTGGGACCTATTGTTACCAATTCTATGAAACATAGCAATATATCTGGCTCACCTAATCCTGTTGGCTATTTGGTTTGTCATTCCTCCTTATAGTAACTGTATCCATTGGAATACATGTGGAACTATTTTACATCTGAAAATTGCACTGGATCATCACACAATTCGCCACATTCAATTTGTTATCTCCTACAATATTCTATATAGAAAGCATACTTTTTTGCTGCATAGGTTTCCGGCATTGACCAAGTCAATTGAGCAAGTTATAAAAAGATGCACAGCACTTATGGATGTAACTAAATCAGCATTTGTGCATGCCTGTGTGTTTGTATGCGTTAGCACATTAAAGCCAGACCTTACTGGCTTTCAGAATGCTACTTGTTCATTCGAGTATCCTACCACCCAGGCTTTATTTGTGTTTTTGTCTGTTAAGTAGTTCCTGCTTGGTAATCTTCATTTTATTGCAGCGACGTGTAGTGCTTCGTTACCCTTTGGGATTAGGTCTACGCTTTATAATTTATAACATAAATGAGTAAACCTTATACCTATTTTCACATATTGTTTTCCCACCCTTTTGACTAGGTTTAAGCATGTTGAAACTAAATGTAAGTATTTTAGAAATGCCAGCCAGTTGTTGGTATTATTCATACAAAACCCCTGCAAAAGATTTTGATCCTGCACATCTTCAAAAAAGATCTGAACACTGTGGATTGATACACCTAGGCAGTTAAAATCTTTCACATGCTATCGGTTTAGGTTTTGTCAAGCAGTAGCAATAAAAGATAGTTATTCTAACTCTGAATTTGCATTCAGTTTTCCTTTCAAGACTTGCACTCTTGCTGAAAAATAGATTTCAGTTTAAATGCCTGGTGCTTCTACTCTAGTTACAGGTAGTTTCTTCAGATATTGTAAATGCTTCCTTTGGTGTATATAATGTATATTAACATTTATTTTATGTCCTGTTTGCAGTAATTATGTTTTTGGAATTAAAACATGTTAAATATATATATAAAATATATATATTTTTCTATTTTACTAAATCAAATTTAATTATTATAGGCTTTATGTTAACTGGAGATTTTTACGGGGAATCGAGGCACAGTTTCTGGCTCTCCAGAAGGGGTTTAATGAAGTAATCCCACAACATCTGCTGAAGACGTTTGATGAGAAGGAATTAGAGGTCAGTTGATTAATGTTAATTCTTCAAATATGACTAAAAAACGAAATCCAAGTTAAGTAATGTTAAAATGCAACCCACAAATGGAGTCCTATTTTTTCATCTGACAGTAATATATTATTCTGATGGATACATCTGCCTGTGGCTTCCTCACCTTTTGAATTACCCTTGCATCCCCATTCCACGGAAACTTTTTTCCTAGCTCTCCCACGTCGACAAGGACGTCACAATGGCACGACTCCGCTCGCGACTCCATATGACGTCACCGGAGCCGCAAGTAGACCTCATCGGCGTGCTGACGTCAGTTCCCTTTTTTCCGCACTGTTGACGCGTAACGGTGTTCTGGGACTCTCTATTTTCTTAATAGTTATTTTGTTATCTGCTGTTTCCCTTAGTGTTGCAGTGCTATGGCGACATCGAAGAAGTCTGGTTACAAGCCCTGCAGAGAGTGTGGGGGTCATATGTCTATTACTGACTCCCAAGAAGACTGTTTATGGTGTCTTTCTTCGGACGACGACTTCAGAGACTGCTCCAGTTGTCGGAAGATGAATCAGAAGGCTTTGAAGGAGCATGAGGCTAAGCTTTTTGTGGCAAAGGCTAAAGAGTAAGAGATTGAAGTAGTCGACCTCGCATGCTTAGAAGTCGAGGAAACATAAGAAGAAGAGAAGACATGGTTCCCAACATCATTCATCGAAGGATAGAGCTTCGAAGTCGCTGTCTCCGGCTTCGCGACGTCGTTCTAAGGACTCAAACTCGCCTTCTCCTTCTCAAGCAACTCCGACTCTCTCCGATGCTGAGGGGTTCTCCGGCGCAGTCACCGGCGCCGAGGGGTTTTCCGGCGCCAAGGTTATCTCCGGCGCTGAGAGAATCACAGGGTCATAGGTCATCTTCTCCTGTACCTGCGACCGCACCTGATTTGGGTCCGACGGCCCCAACGCCAACTTGGCCTCGAGTGGATTTAGACTCTGCTCCTTATCCACACTTACCTGGACCTGGGTCGCATCCTTCGCATTTTCTTAATGTGATGTATGGCATGTTTGCCAGAGCAGCTTACCCTACCAGTGCGCTGTCAGGCCCTGTGGGTCCGCTTGCTTACAGTCTGGGCATTCCATAGCAATATGCCCTGGCACCCTTCGTCCCCTTAATGCCGACGGCGCCGTCCTGGCAGTTTCCGGCTCCGAGGTTCTCAACGCCATTTTCTCAGTCTGGTGTCATCTGGTGGACCTTTTTCCTCTCTGCTTTGTTCGGCGCCGATGCCTTCATCGGAGGCTCTTCCATCGATGCCGGTCCTGAAGTTGCAGTCAAGAAGCGAGACCCAAAGGCTGTTGGAAGAGGAGAAATTTCAGCGGGAGGAAGCTTAAGAAGGCAAAATTGATGAGACTATTGATGAGTTTGAGGGCCTTCAGGAGGTGAGTGGTCTAGACACTTCCCTGGAGTGGGAGCTTTCATCTCCAAAGGCCTCTCCTTCTCATGATATGGCGCCTTATCATGCTGTGATCAAGAAGGCTGCTGAAATTTTAGACCTTCAATTGCCTACAGCTGAATTCAGGCCTATTATTCTTACGGAAGTTTTACATCCCCCATCTTTTGTGATTGAGCCTCTTTTGCCTTTTAATGAGGCTTTGACTGAGCCAATTCTTGAGGTGTGGCGGAAGCCCCTTTCTGATCTGTGTTTCCCGGTCGGTGGCAAGGAGGTACAGGCCTGCTCCTGGTGATCCTGCTTTTCTTTCTGCTCATCCTTCACCAGAAAGTTTAGTAGTGCAGGATTCCTGTTCTAAGCAGTCGACGGGTTCTTTTCCTCAGGCTCCTGCAGACAGAGACTCTAAAAAATTGGAGCAGGCTGACAAGAAGGTTTTCTCTTCCTCCAGTATGGCGTTGAAGTCCACCAATGCTACCTGCTTGTTGGGGAGGAATATTCAAGCCCTAATGTATTCAGCCAAGCAGTTGGCTCCCAAATTACCGGACGGTAATAGTGGCTCCTTTATAGAAGTGCTGGTGGATACGCAGGCTGCAGCTCGTCAAGTTATCCAATCTGGTCTGGATACTGCTGATTCGGACGGCCAGGGTGATGGGTTCCTCTATTGCCACCAGGAGGCATACCTGGCTTAGTTCTTCTGGGTTCTCGACGGATGTGCAAGCTACCCACCCGTTTGATGGGTTAAAGCGGTTTAGAGAAAAGGCGGATTCTGCGCTGCAGAGGTTTAAAGACAGCAGGGCCACTGCGAAATCTTTGGGTCTTCAATCTCAAACCAGGGGTTTTGGATATAAGAGATACCGTGGTTTTGGTAAGCCAGCTTCCGTTCTTAGCCGTCAACAACCTCGGCAGCAGAATCCTCTTTACAGGTCTTAGAGGGAAGTGCGGAGGTCGTCTGCGAGGTGCATCTCGTCATCTCTCCTCCTCTTCTTCCTTTCCTGCCCCCACCACTGGTGCCACGGGAAAGTAGCTCTAGATCCCCCATCATGGTGCATGCTGGTCCTGTAGGGGGTCGTGTGTCCCATTTTCTACAAGATTGGAAATCTATCACTTCAGACCTTTTGGGTTTTGAATCTTGTGGAAAATGGGTACGCCCCTCCCTTCCGCGAGTTCCCTCCTCCTTACCCTCCTAGCCAGGGCTGGTGTTCAGAGGACCATTTGCTGCTTCTACAGCAGGAGGTTCTTGCCTTATTGCAGAAAGGTGCGATAGAGGTGGTTCCGGAGCAGGAAAGGGGTCAGGGATGCTACTCCCGGTAATTCCCTATTTCCAAGAAGGACGACCGGTTGAGGCCTATCCTGGAGCTCAGGGTCTTGAATTTTTACCTCAAACAGGAGAAATTCAAGATGTTGACCCTAGCTTAGGTTCTTCAAGCGCTGCAACAGGAGGACTGGATGGTGTCGATTGACTTGCAGGATGCTTATTTTCACACCCACATCCTGAAGTTGCACAGGAAGTAGCTCTGTTTTACGGTGGGGTCTCAGCACTACCAGGTTGCAGTCCTTCCATTTGGTCTTACTTCCGCGCCTCGAGTCTTAACAAAGGTGATAGCGGTGGTGGCAGCTCATCTCAGGAAGTCAGGGATTCCTGTTTTCCCCTATCTGGACAACTGGCTGCTCAAAGCAAAGTCGCTGGAGATAGTGCTTCATCATCTGCACGTGACAGCACGGCTGTTGTTCGACTTGGGTTTCTCAATAAATGTGCCCAAATCTCACCTGGTGCCCTCAGAGCGCAACCTGTTCATAGGGGCAGTACTGGACACGGATGTGTGTCGAGCTTTGCCGCCTCCGTAGAGGATTCTCAACATTCAAGAGATGATTCCTTTGTTTCACAATGGAGCGATTGTTCCAGCCCTGAAGGTCGTACGCCTGCTCTGTTTGCTTCCTGCATTCTGTTGGTCAACCATGCACGCTGGCGCATAAGGGCACTCCAGTGGTGCCTCCGCAGGCAGTGGTATCAACACAACGGAGATCTCGGGGAGATTGTCAGAATCTCCAGAGACACTGCAGCGGATCTGACTTGGAGTGTGGAGGGCAATCTGTCGCAAGGAAAGCCCTTTCATCTTCCTTCACCGGTGGCTACAGTAATCACGTATGCCTCCACTCTAGGGTGGGGCACTTATCTGGAGATCAAAGGCCTTTGGTCTCTGGAGGAAAGGTGCTTTCATATCAACCTGCTTGAATTGCGGGCGATAAGTTTAGCTCTCAAGGCTTTTCGTCCCTCCTTTCACGGTCAGTCGGTTCAGGTCCTGACGGACACTACCGCAATGTGGTATATTAACAAACAGGGAGGAGTAGGGTTGTATCGTCTCTGCAGAAAGGCTCAGCTGCTCTGGTCCTGGGCTCAGGACCATCAGATTTGTGTGATGTCAAATCGTCTGGCAGGAGTTCTAAATGTGCATGCGGACAGTCTCAGTCGGCGCTTTTCGGACGATCATGAGTGACTGCTTCATCTGGAGTTGGTCCATCTCATCTTCAGGATGTGGGGATTTCCTTGGTTGGACCTCTTTGCCACTCGCGAGAACCCGCACTGTCCATCGTTCTGCAGTCTCCAGTTTCCGATGCAGGGAGCGTTGGGAGACGCGTTTCAGGTGGAGTGGGGTTCACAGCTCCTTAATGCGTTTCCTCCTATACCCTTGATTCCTCGGGTTCTGAGGAAGATTTGCCAAGACCGGGCCCAAGTCCTATTGATTGCCCCGGATTGGCCGAGAAGGTAGTGGTACACAGATCTACTTCACCTCTCATCTCACCCTCCGCTCAGTCTCCCTCTCAGGGCAGATCCCCTCTCGCAGTCGCAGGGGCCGGTTCTACACCCCCCTCCTCCAAAGCCTTCATACCTGGAGATTGAACGGGTCAACCTGAGTTCTTCTTCTCCCTCCGGATGTGGTGGATGTTAGTTTATCATCCAGGAGACACTCCACCAAATGTACTCACTTTCCTTATGGGTTCTCCGTTTGAGCCTCTTCATAGTTGTCTGTTGAGGCTTCTTTCTTTCAAGACGGTCTTTCTGATCGATATTACCTCGGCCAGGAGGGTAAGTGAGCTTCAGGCTCTTAGTTCCAAACCTCAGTTTTTAACCATTCAAGCAGAAAAGATGGTTCTCAGGACCAGGGCTGCTTTCCTGCCTAAGGTGGTTACTCCTTTCCATCTACGGCAATCCATTTCCTTACCTACCTTCTATCCTCCCTCTCACCCTTTCAAGGAGGAGTAGTGACTTCATCGTTTGGATCCTAAGAGAGCTGTCAGTTTCTATCTGGACAGAACCAAGGATCTCAGCTCTTCGTGGATGAATCAAGTGCAAGGCTGTTAACAAGCGAACACTCTCCGGGTTGATCTTGTGCATCAAGATCTGCTATGCCTTGGCCAAGAAGGAACCTCCTGAAGGTATTAGAGCTCATTCCACTAGAGCGAAGTAGTCTTCTTATGCTTTGGCTAGAAGTGTTCCTGTTGTTGATATTTGTAAGGCAGCAACTTGGGCCTCCCTCCACACCTTTGCGAAGCACTACTGCTTGGATTCGAACGTTAGGAGGGATGGTCCTTTTGCTCGCTCTGTGCTTCAGCATTTTTTTGGTATGAGTTGGTGGACACCCTCCTCCGGTAGTGGGACTGCTGTGGGATTCAATTCAAAGGTGAGGAATCCACAGGCAGATGTATCCATCAGAAGAACAAGTTACTTACCTTCAGTAACGCTTTTTCTGGTGGATATAGTATCTGCCTATGGATTCTGACCCACCCGCCTCCCCGTTGTCCACCTTCGTATACCTAAGAAGTTATTGGTTATTTGACATGGTTGTTTCCCTATGTCTTTTGATAACCTTGCCTATTGGCGTTTAGGAAATGCTTTGTTTCTTTAGCTTTTCCTATTTTTCTTTATACTGTGTGTATTTATGTATATATTGTATACTGTGTATACTTCATTTATGTTGTCGGTCCACCTTTTCGCCTTGGAGGCACGGAAAAAATGGGTGGAACTGGCTTCAGCACACCAACGAGGTCTACTTGTGGCTCCGGTGACGTCGTACGGAGTCGCGAGCGGGGCCGTACCATTGTGACGTCCTAGTCGACGTGGGAGAGCTAGGAAAAAAGTTTCAGTGGAATGCTGGCGCTGGGATAATTCAAAAGGTGAGGAATCCACAGTCAGATACTGTATCGACCAGAAAAAAGCGTTAACGAAGGTAAGTAACCTGTTCTTCTAGCTTTAATCATTTTTAGAGTCATATAATGTTCCAGCAAATATAGTTCTGAAAATATATTGTACACTATTGGACCCATAGCGGTTTGTAATTGTACTTAAAGTTATGTACGTCTCTTGCCCCAAAAAAGGCCATTAAAACAGTTAATTGTGTTTTTGCAAGTGGATTCACTACCAATATTTTGATATTTTTAGGCCGAGCCTACTAGAAACGTGCTGTCTGTTGTGAGGCATTCAGTGGCTTACCAAGGACATAGATTGGAGCTGGTCCATTGGATACCCTTGGTTGGCTTTCCTTCTCACTGTCATTTGCTTAGGTATTTGTGTCTTAGGTTGTTGATCTTGTGTTTGTCAAGCACATGGACCAATGCCTTTTTACAACCTCTTTGATTGACTGGCATCGCTGCTTCCACTGCTTGCTTTTCAAGCAATACTTTTGTCTTTTGTATGAAGTAATCCATTAGATTGCATGTTTTTACACTAACTCCCTCATGTACGTCTCTTCCCCTGCACTTTGTGTTGCTCTCAGTTGTCCGACTGCTTATTCCTATTATTCCTACCTCCTTCCTCTTGCCTTCGTTTCTCCCCCATTGCTTACCCCCACCTGTGCTCTTTGTGCTGCTTTGGCCCATCCCTTGTGTGTGTTTTTTTTTTTTGCCTCTTCCCTCTCCTCCCCCTCAAATTGCTTTTGCGTCCCCACACAACGATCTACATCCGGTCTGTAATTTGTCTCTCCCGGGACACAACAACCTGGATTGTGCAGCGTGTCAGCAATTCAAATGAAAAAAGACTTTAAAATGCCGTTGGGCACGACTTGCCCACAGTATGGAGACCACCACCGAACTGGAGATATCGGAGGGAGAAGAAATTATCGGTGTTGAGGAGGAGTACGGAGAAGGAGAGTTGGCAGGTAGACCACTGTATGTCGCATCTGGTGACTCTGATATCGACACCAGAGGCAGCGATGAAGAGGGCCAGCCTTCTATCTCCTATTAGAAGGCTCCCAAGATCAAGCTAAAAACGGCCACAGGCCTTAAAATGTAGGCTATGTCACAGGCTGTGAGTACTGTGGTCCCTCCGTCTCTGCACACAAAGCACGGTTTCAAGACTTTACAGAGCCATGCCCTCGGACCGTTGGCCCATCAGCCCGCTGCTTAAGACAGGTCTTGGTGCTCTACAACCAGGTGGTTCCGTTCAACACCAAGACAAGGCCTTGAAGCCGAGAATGGACGAGAGGCCTCTCTATCCTGATCGGGCACCTAGCCATAAGAACAGGTATGGTGCAAGTCACCAAAGTCCCAGACGCCATGGCTCGCCAATGCCACTGGCGCTGAAACCCTTTGCGTCTTAGTCACCAGCGCCAAAGCTGTTGGCGCCAAATGAACAGATGCCAAAGGGTCAATAACAAAAGCCCACCCAAAGACAGTTCGCCACTCAAACCGAAATATCAGGCTGCTGAGGAAGAAGTGAGTACAATCCTTGATAAGCTTCATTAGGTCCTCGACAAAAGGCAGTGAACAACTAACCCTAAGACTTGGAAACTCACTTCCCCTAAGAAGAGGTGGTTAGAGTTTGAAGAATCTTTGACGCTCCCACCATCAAAACGGCCTATGGTCAACAAGGCACCAGTCCACCATCACCCACACTCCCACAGGGCTCACCTGCACATTCACTTCCAGTGCAGTCTCCTACTTAATCATCTACTGTGAGTGTAGACCCCTATTCCCCAGGAGGGAGGGTCAGGCATCACTCGCAGATTCATTATACATTAAGTGACACCCCTCACCATGTTCCTTAGTGGTGGCTACAGCTCAGAAATGAGAGGCAGCGCAAGCAACAGGAGATGCAACCCCTCCTGATAAGGAAAATAAGAGGATAGATAGACTGTGGGGAAAAGGGTGGCTGTAAGGAGCTCCAATTATTGGCGGATTGACATCTCTGTAGGCCTGCTTTCTCGTCACAACAGCTTTCTTAACCACAGTGGTTCTGATAGGTGATATTCAAATCACATTCCATTAATTAGTCAATTTGTAGTATCCATTCTGACACTGCTAAGTAACTTTGCCGCGGTGCGGTGAAGCTGCCAGGCAATCCACTGGAGAAGTCTCCCTTCCGGCATTTGCACTCCTTAATTGGGTGCTCCGGGTCACAGAGCATGACCATCACCCTCACAGTGAGTACAGTTAATTACACAGAGTACTATTATATTTTCCACCTGTGTTGACCCCACTTGATTACACTACTTGGCCAATATGTTCCAAATTAGTCTTGTCCTGATGGGACCCCTGTACCACTTTGAGGATCGAAACGTCGACACATAAAAACTAACAAACGGATTTTCTATATTGGCATAGTTACTATTTGTCGTTGTTTAAGAACAGCACACAAAAACGTTCTTTTGGAATACACTTTCACTTGTTTTGTGACACCTTGGTTTGTGGTTTCCTTTTTCACTGGGACACATTGCACTAAATATTTACTGTGATAAATAACAATTGATGATGTCGAAATATAAGTTAAGTGTGATACATTATGATCTGGAGATTGATTTTTTTTTTTTTTTGTTCTGGCATTGAGTGCATACAGTCGTAGTGAATGATAGAACGTGATTTTCATAATAATACATTTGAGAACCACTCTGATAAAGAAAGTGCCAATGGCCCAGGTTCCCATGGGTTTAAGGCCACTTTTGTACTAAAGTGGTCCTCCTAACCGAGCACAGTGGGACAAGATGGAAGATCTCCTACAACATCTCCCTATTGATTGAAGAAAAAAGCTTGTTAATGAAGGGCAGTGTATATCTAATGCGACCAATAGATGTGCACTTGGTGCAGCAGACTCTTCCACAAAAGGTATCAACTCTGCAGTTCTTCTACGAAGGCATACCAGACTGTGCATTTCAGGTTTGTTTCAAACCTGAAGTATACCACCACCTGCTTAATGTCACGTTTGATGAGGAACATCTCTTCATCCCCCCAGGTTAATGAGATGTTAGAAAAGATAAAGAAAGACACAGAGACAGGAAAGGCGATGGGCAAGCTGCAACCAACCACCCCACGACAGTTCTTTCATTAACCATCCACCTCATACCAGAGGCAAACTTACCAAGGATAGCAGAAGTCTTATCAACAGGGAGATAAAAGCTTTGGCAGAGGATCATATAGAGGCAATAGGAGCAGAGGGAAATGTAGAGGTATACCAGCTAAGGGTACCTTAACTACCAAACAGTGACTCCCCTCGCCAACCACAAAACACCTATCGAGGAAAGACTTCTGGGCCTCCACACCCATTGGCCAGACATCACCACCTACCAATTGGTGCTTTCTATAATAGAGTATGGTTATTGTTTATAGTTCCTATAAACCCCACCAATATTCCTCCAAGCAGACACATTCTCAGCCTGCAACATTTGCATCTTCTGAAAAAAGAGGTAAGGGTGGTCCTTACTAAAGGGGCCATCGAGCCGGTCCCAAAACACTATCAATACAGAGGGGTGTACTCTCTGTATTTCCTAATTCCAAAAAAGGACTGGACTCTTCGGCCCAGATTAGACTTTAGGCCTTTCAACCATTGTTTGGTTGAAACATTTTCGTATGGTAACCCTTCAGGATGTAATTGCTCTTCTACAGTAAAGCGAGTTTATGACAGCCTTAAACCTTAAAGACGCATACTTACACATCTTCATCCATCTGGCACACCGCAAATACCTGAGGTTTGTGATAAGTGGAAAACATTATCAATTCAAAGAACTGCCCTTTGGAGTCACACCGGCTCCAAGGGTATTCACAAAATGTCTTGTAGTAGCAGCTCACCTAAGGAGACAAGCAAACCATGTCTTTCCCCATTTCGACGATTGGCTGATAAGGAGTGCAAACCGAGGCAAATGTGTCCAGGATACACAAGCCACCATCTCCCTACTCCACAAATTGTGATAAACAATGAATGCTACAAAGTCCCATCTGGAACCACTCTACATTCAACCCTATTTGGAGGCAATTCTCAACTCAATCCCAGCCAAAGCGTACCCCAATCCTCAGAGGTGTCTCAATCTCCAGAACCAGCAGGCTCTTTTTCAGCTGCATTGTCGCCTGCCTGTCAGAGAGGTAATGTGTCTCATAGGCATGATGGCCCTGTGCATAGCCATTTGACCTTATACCATGTTGCACAAATGCCCCCTACAGGACTGCTTGGCATCACAATGGTCACACACAGAGTGCAATCTGGAGTATCTACTGTTGATTCATCCCTCAGTTCACAGTTTCCTGCAGTGGTGGAACAGCAGCAATCTGCTGAAGGGAAGCGCTTTCATGGACCCTTTCCTGCAAGTGACAGTTACCACAGACTCTTTACCCCGAGGTTGGGTGGCGCACATGGTGGAAATTACAGTCCAAGGAGTAGGGACTGCTCAACAAAGGACTCAACACGTCCATTTTTTGGAGCTCCCAGCAATTCAGATGGCGCTCAAGGCCTTCCTCTTGTACATTCACCGCAAAGTAGTCCTCATAAAGACAGAAAATATGACAGCAATGGATTATATACAGAAACAGGAAGGCTATCATTCCTTTCAGTTATCGCAGCTATCCCAACCGATCTAGAAATGGGCAATAAGCCATCACATTCAACTCCCGGCAGAATAGACCATAAATTTGAAGACGACCTAAACAGGACACAGCAACCATTGGTGAGAACTCCACCCACAAGTTCCTCATCACCCCTTCCAAATGGAGGGGTGGGGGGGGGGGGCAAACAGATCTTTTTGCTAAAGCAGAAAATGCAAAATGCAGACACTTCTCTAGGCTTCATCGCCCACAGACGCGAGGCAATGCACTATGTATGAATTGATCAGGGATATTTGCCTATGCTGTTTCGCCTCTCGCACTACTACCATATGTGGTGAGGAAGGCTCGGGGAACCCTCTATGACCATAATTTTAATAGCTCCTAAATGTGCCCAACAGCTATGGCCCACCACTCTACTCAAGTTGTCGGTGGTCCCCAACGAGAAGCTTTTCAACAGACAGAACCTTCTCAGGCAGAATCAAGGGACAATCAGGCATCCAGATCCCAAACAGCCCAATTTGACAACCTGGCTCCTGAAGTTCTAGAGTTTACAAATCTAAACCTACCATCAGAATGTGTGGACATCTTTAAGGAGGCGGGGCGTCCTACCACAAGGGCCTGCTATGCAGCTTAGTGGGAACATTTGTATGTTCTTGTTCTACTTATCACATTGGCCCTGTTAATCCTACAGTACAAAATGTAATATGTTACCTAGTACATCTTCAATGGTCAGGTGTAGCATACACATCTATATGCCTGCACCTTTGAGCCGGTGCTGCATAGCTACAAAATAGAGAACACCCTTCACTGTTTCAAAATCCCTGTTGTCAAAGCTTTCATTGAAGGTCTAAAGAGGATAATACCTCCAAGAACCACACCAGCTCCAGTTTTGAATCTTAATGCAGTACTAATTAGGCTCATGGTGTACCCGCCCCCTTTGAGTCCATACACTCATGTCCACTTCAGTACCTTTCATCGAAAGTATCTTTCTTGGTAGCAATTACTTTACTAAGGGGTGTAAGTGAGATACAAGCGCTCATTCTGCCAAAGCCGTTCTTTCAGCTACTTCAGGACAGAGTTTTCCTAAGACCCACAGTGTAGCGGAAAGGGCACTTAACACTTGAGATGTAAAGAGAGCATTACTATACTACATTGACAGAACTAAATCATTTAGGAAAATGCCAAAATTATAACTTTTTCCAGTCTAAGACCAGGTCCTGCTATATCCAAAGCAGAGATTGCTAGATGGATAGCCCAATATATTCAAACCTGTTATAACAAAGCCAAGAGAACTTTGACGCCTCCCCTCTCTCCCCTTTCCCCCCAAACCCGGGGCACATTCCACAAGACAAAAAAGGTGCCTCCATTCTTTTTTAGATAACATTCCTATAGGTGAGATTTGCAAAGCAGCTACTTGTTCAACAGCATTCGCGTTTACTAAACGTTAGTATGTGGCTGCCCTTGCACGTGTAGAGAAAGCTGTACTAAAAATATAATGTTATACATTTGCAACACTTAGTGACTAGCCACAGTATGGGGAGAACTGCATAACAATCTATGCAGAGCATCTGTATCTACAGCTAAATAGGCTACGAATGGATTATGTTATTTAACTTGTAAGCATCTATTTCTCACATGTAGTGCTGTAGATTTACATGTGCCCACCCACCTACCTGGAAGTCGTTGGTTGTTCTAAATGATACCCAGAAGATTCACTTCATTTACGTTCACATTGCATGGTCTTCACTATAGACTATTTCAAGCTCATCTCTGCTACACCTAATGTGAGAAAACCGATGTGAAGATGGAGCCCATGATCATGTGCATTACCTCAAAGGGAGTCGTCACAGGATCTTGTGACTTGAAAGATTTCTTTGTAGAAAAACAAGTTGTAAACGTCCGAACCCATCACTAAATGGGAGGAGTATGCAGTGCATGTGAATCTATATAACTACATGCGATTAATAGATGTTTACAAAGCAAGTAACATCCATTTATTTCATGTTTTTATTAATGTTTGCTATAGGTCATTTTGAACTGTATTTGCCAACATATAAGCACTACCTAGCGGCAATGGCGCATCTTTACTTTTTATTACTTTTACACTTTAATTGCCTATTGCATATGTTTACGAAAACACCATTGCAGGCTTGTCCAGGCAGACAATTGTTTTGTTTTTTTAATGCGTGTTCAACTGAAGATTCTAATTCTAACCCAAATCTCCTTTCTCTCCTCATTCTTCCTGTAGCCTTTCTTGGAGTTCTGCCCATTTTATTCTACACTCATTTGGCATGTATTCTCCTAGAACTCTGTTTTCCTTTTCTTTCAGACAATTCAGCTGCAGAAACTTTTTTTCAGGTCCCACCTACAGGCAGCTTTTACCTCTGCTGTCTAATCTTAGACCTGTTGTGGAAAGTACCAGTGCTTACAGAGGGCTTTGTGTCAACCCACTACTTAGAATCGATGGTCTTTCTTGACTCATTTGCTGCATCTTAATTGATAACTCCTTTGCATCTTCCTCCCCTACAGCATAGAATATTTACCATCCTTTAGAATTTTATTTATTTATTTTATTTCGAAAGTTTTATATAGTGTCCGCGTGACCCTGGCGGGGTATCAGACGCTTTAAAAATGGTCAGGCAAGAAGGAACAGGTAGATGAAAAAACAAACATACTTTTGAACAGTACACGGTGGAGCAGCTCCGCAGGTTGGGGCAAAGACCACCTCAAGGTCCAGGCCAAGAAATCAATAAACAAGGTCATAGCAAGAGACTAATAACCATGGGTGTAGACACTACATCGTACCGGTACCTGGAGAGTAGAGTCAGTGGGTTCTAGAGCAGAAATGTGTTCATCAGAAGCACTTTAACTTCTTTTTTTAATGATGCAGTTGAGGTATTCAAGTTTATTTCAGGGGACAGGGAGTTCTAAATTCTCTGGGCAATCCCCAAGAAAGCTCGGTTGTAGTTTCTTTTTACAGAACTTCTGTGCTTTCAACAATAAAGTGCAGGTCTTTCTAGAGGATCTGCAACTGCCAGATAGCTCCAGATTTTCTGCCAGGTACCTCAGTGTGTTGAAATGTAGGGCTTTGAGTCATGCAAGCAATTTTTAGCTGTATCCTTTCCTCATATGGAAGCCAGTTTAGAGACTTCAGATCGGAAGAGATGTAGTTTTTTCTATTGGATCCTGTGATGAGCCTTGCAGCAGAGTTAAGAGATTCCCTTAGTGGAGCCAACTTAGATCTAGGTAACCTGGAAATCACTAGAGCTCGAGCAGCTGATTCGAAGTTGTTAAGGGAGAGGAAAGATTTAACTTTTCTTAGTACTTTGATTTGAAAGTTTGCTCCTTTGGTGGCCGAGCTGATGTGTTCCTGCATGCTTAGGTTCTTGTCAAGGGTTATTCCCAGTGATCTTGTGGAATCTATAATGCATGGAAGGCAGTTACGAGCTGTTAGTTGCTTCATCCATTCTTCGGTATTGAGTGATTCTTTGGGTGGGGTAAATAAGAGGAATTCCGTTTAGTTTGAGGTGGTTGCAGGTCAGCCAGTTTGAGAGATTTTGCATAGTTCTGTTGAGGGATCGGATATCTTTGAGGTAAGAGATTTTCAGGTACAAGTGGGTGTCATCTGCGTACAAGTGATATTGGATGTTGGATGATTTCCGACTTTAAGTTAAAGGCTCCATGAACAGGTTAAAGAGAGTGGGTAAGAGCGTGGACCCTTGTAGAACCCCTAATGTGACTGGAGTGGAATTGACCAGGAACTGGTTAACTTTCATTCTTTGAGTTTTGTTGTGGAGAAACGAGGCAAACCAGTTTAGAACGGACTGCGATAGCCTCATACTGTGCTCCAGTAAGTCTAGGAGACTTTCGTGTTTGACCGTCTCGAAAGTTGAAGAGTGGTCGATGAGGATTCAAAGGTAAGATTCATTCTGATCTAGAATTTTTAGCGTGTTGCCAATTTGTGTGTAAGAGCGGATTTCATGCTGTGACCCCGACGAAAGCCAGATGGAATTGGTCTATCAGTCGGAATTGATCTGTGGTTGCATAGTTGGACATAGACACATTTATCAAGGAGCTTTGCCAGAGTCGGAATGGTGTAGATTGGATGGAAGTTATTTGGGTCCGCATGATACACCATGGGTTTTTTCAATACAGGGGTTACCTGCTCAGATTTTAGGCAGTCTGGTATAGTTCCTTGAAGTAGGGAAGCATTTACTATCTTGGTCCAAAGTGGGAGTATAGACTCTTTCATCTCACTGAAGAAGTTGGACGTCAGAGGGTCGCAGAAGTGGTTTGACAGTTTCTGTGCTGTTCAAATTTTAAGAATGGTGCAAAGGTTTTCAATATGATCCACGAAGATTTGTTTTTGAGGATGTGCCCTTAGAGATATTGGGGCTCAGCAATTCTGCTAAGAGCTATGACCAGAAGGTGCTCCATCAGGGGCGGCTCCTCTGCTAATGTGGAGGAGCATCACCCCACTGCCTTTCAGCACGGCAAAAAAATAAAATGATAGCGCATGTTATCATTTTATTTTTCTGTGCAGGGGCAGTTTTGTCGGGCGGGGCTAGGCTGGGCAGCGCAGGGGCGAGGAGTGGTGGCACCCTCCTAAGTGTGCATGAATGTTTTGCCGACCCTCTGGGGGCGGCCAAACATTTATGGGCACTTTGCATATTCTCCACACAGGCTGCATTCCAGCCTGGGTGGAGAACATGCCCAGGCTC
This sequence comes from Triturus cristatus, assembly GCF_964204655.1. NCBI lineage: Eukaryota > Metazoa > Chordata > Amphibia > Caudata > Salamandridae > Triturus > Triturus cristatus. Next base: position 631,904,037 of record NC_140590.1, on the reverse strand, counting down.
CCATTTCCCATCTGAACACCGAACCACGGCGCTCAGACTAATCACAACACTGCATTGGGTTAGGGGTGCCTGTATGCTTCCTGTACGAACAGAAGCCAGGAAGAGAACGGAAGAGAGGCACCGGCCGGCAGATACGTGATCTTTTTTTATTTCTCTCCTCCCCCCTCCATCCCACCCTGCCTAATTACTGCTTCGCTGGAGCAGCCACGACTGTGCTACATTACTGTTTGTACACCATTATCAGTCTTTTTTGTTTTTTCAGGAAGGAGGCAAATTCCTTATAGTTTTGCTGCGGATTAGACCCAATTGTAGGAGGGTTGGGGTTGCCTATGAGATTTTAGTTTGACAAGTTTGAACAGTTTTTCCGTGCGATATCTAGCTTTATCTAGTTGGTTTTTACACCAGTTTGCTTTCGAATTTCTGATGCTCCTCAGCTATCTCAAGTGCTTAAGGTGTTCAAGGGGCAGTGAGAATCTCCACGCTCGTTGAGCTAGTCTCAAATTGCATCTTTCTTCATTTAGGCTACCATTGTACCACGGTTTAAAGTCTTTAGTGGACATTCTTTTTAGCTGTAAGGGTGCAGTTGAATGGATGACCTGAATCCTTTTACCATTCCCTAGCCCACCGAAACAAGAAGAACGGTTACCCAGGCCCTCGTCAGCAGCAGGTTGGAATACGGAAACGCCCTCTACGCAGGAGCCTCGGCCAAACTCCTGAAACGACTACAAGGCATACAGAATGCCTCTGCACGCCTGATCCTCGACATTCCTCGCCGCAGCCACATCACACCCCACCTGAGAAACCTGCACTGGCTTCCCTTCAACAAAATGATCACCTTCAAGCTCCTCACCCACGCACACAAGGCACTCCACAACACCGGACCAGCATACCTCAACAGACGACTCAACTTCTACACCCCCAACCGCCAGCTCCGCTCCACCGACCTCGCCACCGTCTCCCGCATCCAAAGAGCAACCTCCGGCGGCAGATGGTTCTCCCACCTCGCCACCAAAACCTGGAGCTCCCTCCCCATCCTCCTACGGCAGTCCCAGGACTTGCTAACCTTCAGAAGACTACTCAAGACCTGGCTGTTCGAGCAATAGCAGCATCTCTCCTCCACCCCCCCCCATACCAGGGCCTTGAGACCCTCACAGGTGAGTAGTGCGCATTACAAATGTTCTGATTGATTGATTATGGAAATACTTTTTATGCCTTGTCTACCAGACAGTGGAATTTATCTGGTTGTGAATGACCTATTGTTGTATTAGCAATCATTTACAGTTGGCTAAGAGTCTGCCCATTGCTTACCATTCATTGCCTTTGTAATTAATTTACTTACTTCACTTTTGATAACTGGCCTTCCCTCTCTAGTTTGGCCCTCCCCTGCAGCGGAGCCTCTTTACCATTCTTTTTACTGAATGGCTTGTATCCTTTCACTGCTAGTCTTTCACCATTCTTTAAGAATGTGTGTGTTTTCTAGCTCTCTTCCTCGTGTGCTGCTTTCCTCCCCCCGAACAGGCTTTGGCTATTTGTGTGCTGTGTTGCTCTTTCCCTCCTGTGTTGCTTTCTTTTGTGCTTCTACCCCAAGCGCTCAGTATTGCTCTCTCCCTTGTCTGCTGTTTTGACACTCATCCACTACACAGCTTTAGTTTTCTTTCATCTCTCCCCGTTCCTCCAAGTTTCTTCACCAACCAGCTCCTGTGTTGCTCTCCACCCTTCCCTAACCTATCGCTTTTTCAATTAATTTTGTTTGGAGGTCCAGCAGCTGCCTGTTGCTGCCGGCCAGAAAGCAATTTTACCCTAAACACATATTTTTTTTTATTTTCCAGTTCAACTGATCCCCCATCTTGGATCGCTAAATAAATAAAGCAAAGAAAATGGCGTCCTTGTCAAGACACCTGTGCGGGCATACATCATTACGCATGTCCACATCAGTGAAATGACAGTGGTTGCATCCTTCGTGGTTTTTCTTTTCTTTTTTTCTTCTCTGATGCTGCACAGCATCAGCAGAACTCATTTGGATTTTTCCTAATGCTGCACAGCATTGGGAAACCACATCTGCAAAGCTAACCGGTCCAATACGCGAGTTCTATTGGCTTTGCCAGCGCTTTTATTATTGGATGTTACAACCAGTAAAAGTATATTGAATGTTGGCGTTGTATGTAGCGTTTAAGTTTTCTTGTGTTTTATTTGTATGTGTAATTGTTTTTTTTAATATGTCAAACCCTTTGATATATATTGCTTTCATTGCATCAAACTAAAACTGAAATAAACTATTTAACACTAAGTTCAGAAATTAGTTCCAGATCTAAAATGTTCACATTCTTAAGGTTTAAAGGTTTCTTGTTCCATTTACATTTTGATTTTGGTACCTTTGTTACAAGGTAGTAAATACTGCACATGTTCTTTCGATTTGCAAGATACTCCAGTCCACCTTTGCCTCTATGATGGGTTGCAAGGGGGAGGCACTAAACAGTTTCTCCAGTAAAGAATGGTGTACCAAAGTTAAGCTGTCTTCGTTCACTTTCCCACCTTGAATTTTCGTGCAGCAGATAAGGTATTGATTAAACCTCATAAAATGAAATGGGTAAAGAGGTTTTTCTGTCATGGAGTCATTTAGAATAAGCTTGGAGTATCTCAAGTAATATTTACTTAACTTAAGTAAATATTCAACAAAAACCATACTTTGCAGTGGTGAACACAGTAATACAGGACTTTGGACATGACTAGTTTTCTATGACTGGCATAAAAACACTGAATTACACATTCCTTTAAAATACTCCCCTCAAATTTCTTAAATTGAACAGTTGGGAGTTTTGGTGGCGAAGCGGCACTCTTCCATTGACAATGTTCCTCCCGCCGTAAAATTAAAATGCGATTGTTTTCTCACTTCTTAAAAGGTAACACCTAGAAAAAGTAACTCTTTCATCTGAAGGAACATTTAACAAAAGTCATAACTGTTTAAAATAAGTATACTGGTAAAAATAAGTATCCTTTTTGGAGCAGAACTAATTCTCTCACTGGCTTTGATGTTCAACATATGGCAGCTCAGCATCATGGTGTATCAATGCAGGTGGAGGATGACGACTAACACTTCCTCATTAAAATGCTAAGTAGCGTGAAGTTTGTTTTCTTTCAATGCTGAATATGGTATCTGAAAGAGACAGTTGTAGATTCCTTACCTTAGAATTCCCCCCCCCCCCCCCCCTCCAAGCGTCAGACTGGATCCGGAGATTTTTCTTTATCAGTACCCCTGCGCGTCGGTAGGTGGCGTGTGTCGACTCTGCGTCCGTCTGCGTTGTGGTTGCCTGGATGACGTTGCAGTGCCTACTTAGATGCAACCCCTCACGCTGATGTCAATTCTTTCTTTTTCCGCACCAGCCTAGCGCAGATCCCGAGAGAGCTACCCTTTAGCCACTTTTTGGCTCGCCTTTTTGCAACGTTTTGAGTCTATTGACTCCTGGTGCACGAGGGATGTCCCAATGTTGGACCGCCTTGCGGGTTCTGTCACAAGATGTCAGTGACAGACCCGCACCTCATGTGCTTGTGGTGTCTGGAGCGCGACCATGACCTGAAGTCGTGCTCCGACTGCCAAGCCATGCATCCGAAGACTGCGGGAGCGGTCCTGAAAGTTGTTGGGGGCCCGGTGGGCACCTCCGCGTCATTCCCAGTCTCGTTCAAGAGGAAGATCTCCAGGCCGTTTGCGGATCTTCCACTTCTTGTCACACTCCAAGTTATCAAGGTCATCCGGTAAGTCCAAAAACAAGAAGAAGGCAAAGAAGCACAAGCGCTCTTCACTTTCTCTCCGTCGGCCGACTGCCGCGGCATGGTATTCGGAGCGGTGCTGCTCAATGGCTCCATCTCTGGTGCCTGATTCAGGGGGGACGACTGCGCCTCCCCCAATTTTCGGGAGCCAGAGCGTCCCCGGCCCAACTTCAATAGTTTCACACCTCATCTTTACGCAGCCTGACTCCGCCGGTGCACCTTCAGGCCCCACAGAGTGGGTCGGGGGTCCAGGGCCTTCAATGCTTGTTTCCAGTCCAGGGAGGACCTGGCCTGGCAGTTCGGGCTGGACTGTTCCCATTGGGCGCAGGGTCACAACTGATTTGCATATGGCTGGGTTCAAACTGTAATGGCATGGGGAGCAAAAAAACGATGGATTTAGGCCCAGATCTCTGTACTAGGGTGAATGTATGACATTGTTCTGCATTCTGTCCATCAATTGTTCTTTTTGGAGGCGGCTCCGGGGGACCCCCGCAGATCCAGGCATGGCTCTGGATAGATGCCAGTCGATCTCACTCGACCTTCCCAGGTGCCGATCCTGACGACGCTCACGGCGCCGGTCTTGCCCCAACCAACACCATACCCATCCTTATTTCCGAGTTGGACCCGGAGCAAGACAGACGTCAGATCCGACGCCATAGGGTACTTTTGTTCCCCTGTTCATACCTGGTGTTCCCTATCGACCAGAGAGTGGTGACTGGAAGGGGTCGTTGGACCCTTTAACTGACTAACTGGAAGAACTGGACTGGCGAGAGGAACTAGGTGATGCTAGTGGTCTGGACACTTTCCCAGACACTGGCTTGCTTTCTCCCCCTACCGTGACTATGGAGGTGGGAGCGTTCTATGCTGTGGTGGTGAGAAGGTCGGCTGAGGTCTTGGGCCTTGAGCTCCCTTCGCTAGTGGTCAGGACTAACCTGACTGTGGTGCTTCAACCTGCGGCATCCACTTCTACAGCCCTATTGCCATGTAACGAAGCCCTCACTGATTTCCTACTGGGCTCCTGGTCGCAGCCCAGCACAGGGGCTCCTGTGGAGAGGACGATTGGCCGCTGCCACCGCCGGGCTTGGGCGACCTGGTGTTCCTAACCCAACCCCTTTCCCCGAGAGCTTGGTGGTGCATTCCCTTCTGCCCCTCCAGATAGGGAATCCAAGAAGCTGGACCACCTTAGGAAGCGTATGTTTTCTTGGCACTGCGGTCTGTAAATACTGCCTGCCTCTTGGGCCGATATTCCCATACCATCTAGTATATGGTTGCGCATGTGCTGCCTCAGTGCTTAGAGGAGCCCTGGGCCGTTTCTCCAAGGCAGTGGCGGATGGGAGAGACGCAGCCAAATTCACGATCAGATGTGGACTGGATACCACCGACTCACTGGGAAGAACGATTGCCAAGTCAGTATCCCTTTAGGTGCTACCCCTGGTTGAGGACATCTGGCTTTTCGGGGGATGTCCAATCAACCTTGATGGACATGCCCTTTGATGCACGTTGTCTTTTTGGCGACAAAGCAGATTGTGCTGGAGCCCTTTAAAGATTCCCAGGCTATGGCCAGATCTTTGAGCCTCGCCGCGCCTTCTCCCCCACTCCAGTCTGCTTTTCGGCCCTTTCGTGGTTACGGAAGGGGCACCCAACCACGTCCGGCTAAGTCTAGCCACCGGCTCACGCAACCTGCCCAGCCTCTGCATGGCAGCGGACATGGGACCCAGCAACCTTGTGGTTCTGAGAGTCAGCTGGAAGGCCAGTCCATATCACCCCCCCTCCCCGCCGCAGCCGCCAAACCTTCCTAGTCGGACCTTTCAGGTGCAATAACAGCAGTGGGAAGCAGGATTCACCATCACCTCCTCCACTGGCAATCCATCACGTCTGATAGGTGGACTTTGCAAATAGTCTGAAGGGGCTACTCCCTCCTTCCATGCTACCGTCTTTCGATCACATGTTGGAGGATCATTTGGCACTTCTCCGCCAGGAAGTTTCTGCTCTCTTAGCCAATGGGAGCTATAGAGAGGGTCCCTGCGCCAAAAGTAGGTTGTGGTTGCTATTCCCGCTACTTTCTGGTTCCAAGAAGGACAAAGGACTGCTTCCTATTCTAGACCTCAGGGCCCTCAACCGCTTCCTCTGGAAGGAGAAGTTAAAAATGCTCACGTTGGCTCACTTCCTGTCTGCTCCCAACCCCGGAGACTGGATGGTGGCATTGGACTTGCAGGACGCCTAGTTCCATGTTACCATCTTGCCAGCCCACAGATGCTATCTACTGTTCATGGTTGGTCACGAGCACTTTCAGTGCCCTGTGCTGTGCCCTGTGGCCTTATCGGTGCCCCTCTGATGTTCACGAAAGTGATGGCGGTGGTCACAGCTCATCTGCGCTGATCAGGGGTTCTAGTCTTCCCCTATCTCGATGACTGGCTGTTGAAGACGAGTTTGCCCAAGGCTATCGTCTCCCACCTTCAGACTGCGGCGGACCTCTTGCAACCGCTGGGGTTCACTATGAACGTGAACCTCTTGCAGTTGCTAGGATTCACTATAAATGTGCCGAAGTCACTCCCTTTCAGACGCTCCCTTTCATCGGAGCTGTTCTGGACACAGTTCGAGGCCTATCCCGAGCAGCGAGTCTGGGATATTCGGGCTATGATACCAGCCTATATCCCGGATTTCAGTGTGAATGACTCTGAGGCTGTTGAGCCTCATGTCCTCCCGCATCCTGCTGATGGATCATGCCAGATAGCATATGTGGGCTCTGCAGTGGGACCAGAAGTTCCAGTGGGCGCAGCATCAGGGGAATCTTTCCAACTACGTTCAGATCTCAGAGGGAAATGCACAACAATTGCAGTGGTGGATAACGAACTAAGCTTGGGTCAGAGGCAGATCCCTCTCTCTTCCCCAACCAGATCTATCAGTGGTGACAGATGCGTCACTCTTGGGATGGGGCGGTCATCTGGGAGAGGGGGGAGAACAGAGGTGTGTGGTCACCGGCGTAGTCCGTGCTCCATGTCAGCCTCCAGGCGCTCTGGATGATCCGACTGGCACTGAAGACATTCCTTCCCTTTCTAAAAGGGAAAGTGGTGCAGGTGTTCAACAGACAACACCACCGCCATGTGGTACTGCAACAAACAGGACGAGGTGGGGTCGTGGACCCTTTGTCAAGAGGCTCTTCACCTCTGGACATGGCTGGTACATCAGGGCATGACCCTGGTGGTTCAACACCTGGCGGGTTCTCTGAATGACAGGGTGGACGAACTCAGCGTGCTTGGTCGATCACGAATGGTGTCTTCACTTGGAGGTGGTGCAAGGTCTCTTTCACCGTTGGGGAGAGCCTTGGTTAAATCTGTTCGCCACCGAAGAGAATGCGCAATGTCCGCAGTTTTGTGAGATGGAGTTTCCTAGACAGCACTCGCTCAGCAACGCTTTTCATCTCAAGTGGAACTGCGGCCTCCTGTACGCCTTTCCACCTGTACCACTTCTGCCCCGAGTGCTCAAGAAGTTCAAGCGGGACCGGGCTTAAGTTATTCTTGTGGCTCCTGACTGGGCACGAAGAGTCTGGTACCCCGAGCTTCTGAGCATGGCCATCGATCCTCCGATCAGACTGCCCCTTCGGAAGGATAGTCTGTCACAGCAGCATTGAACGGTTCTCTACCCGAACCTGACCAGTCTCCACCCCCTTGCGTGGAGATTGAGCGGGGACAGTTGACAGCTTTCAACCTTCTGCCCGAAGTCTGTAATGTCATCTTGTCCGCCAGGCATCCCTCCACTAATTCGGTATACACCTGAAGATGGAACAAGTTTGTCGCATGGTGCACAGCAAAAACTATCGATCCCTTTTCTGCCCCTCTTTCAGAGTTCTTCTTATACATACTTTCTTTGGCCCAGCAGGGTTCTGCTCTAGGCACTCTCAAAGGCTATCTTGCTGCTATCTGATTTTCTTCGGCTGCCAGATCAGCCATCCTTATTCAAGTCTCCTTTTGTGAATAAATTCTTGAAGGACATTACTCATCAATTTCCTCCATCTTCTTTGATAATGCCCCAGTGGGACTTGAATCTTGTTCTAACATATCATAAGTGTGCTCCCTTTGAGCCTCTTCATAACTGTCCCCTAGGGCTCCTCACTCTGAAAACTGCCTTCCGTGTGACCATCACCTCTGCTCTTAGGGTGAGTGAGCTGCAAGCATTGTCTTCCAAGCCCCCTTTCTTCTCTCTGCATCCAGACAGAGTGGTGCTTAGAACAAGGCCTTTGTTCCTTCTTAAAGTGGTTACACTATTTCATGTAGGATAATCTATCACCTTGCCCGCCTTTTTCCCACCTCCACACCCTTCCAAAGAGGAGGAGAGACTCCACTGTCTGGACCCCAAACATGTGCTGTCATTCTACCTTGACCGCACCAAAGATTTCCGGGTGGATGATCAACTCTTTATTGGATATGTAGGTGGCAAGAAAATGCTGGGCTGTTCAAAAACGTACCATCTCTCGATGGGTTGTCCTTTGCATAAAGATCGACTACGCTTTAGCTAAGAAGGATCCTCCAGTGGGGCTGCGTGCTCATTCCACTAGGACTACGGCAGCAACCACTGCATTGGCACGTGGAGTCCCACTCTTTGATATCTGCCAGGTGACAACGTAGGCGCATCTGCACACGTTCACCAGACATTACTGCCTGGACAGTCAAGTTCGGAGGGACGGCTATTTTTTCCGTTCGGTCCTCCAGGAGTTTTTAGTCTGAACTTGGTTTGCAGATCCTCTGGGGATAGTACTGCTTGGGGTATCTATTCTAAGGTAAGGAATCTACTACTAACTGTCTTTCAGATGAACAAGTTACTTACCTTTGGTATGATGTATGAGACATAGGTTAGTTGTAGATTCCTCAGTTCCCCCTACAACCCCCCTATCCCCCCATCCTCCCCGCTCTGAGAACTGACTTCTAGGGATAGGGACTCCATTACATGACTGTAGTTGTGGCGCACCAGTGCTTAGTGTCTTTCATGGCTCTGTGCGTCTGGCGTGGAAAGTCGTGTCAGTGCGCAGTGTCTAAGTAGGCACCGCAACGTCATCCCAGCGATGACGAAGGACGCGGAGTAGACAAACGCCACCTATGACTGCGCAGGTAAAAATCTTCTGAATCAGTTTGTCGTGGTGGGGGAGGGGGGGAGTGTGAGGGAATTCTAAGGTAGGGAATCTACAACTAACCTATGTCTCTTACAGATACATCGTTACTGAAGGTAAGTAACTTGTTCTTTAGAACCAGGATAAAAAATTCCAAGAATCCTGGCTAAGCATTTACTTGACACTATGTATAGAAAGAAAGGTCAGGGCATGTCGATGTGTATTTCACAGTGATGCATGCAAGTGTTCACTTCATCCAAGACTTACAAATGATTGTAAGCAACCGGAAGAGAGATGGTAACAGGAGCAGGCGTGACTTTATCACGTCTCTAATTGACTGATTTTTGTTGAGTTTATGGTGAGAGGAAATATGTTTATATCATTTATGGTGAGAGGGAATATAATATAGAAATCTCTTACATAATTTTGCCAAAAAACCTTTGCAAAAAAAATGAAAATCATCTTTGTACAGAAGGAAATAGTGATCTTAAATACCTCTACTGCCCCCAAAACTACAGACAAAAAAGGCACGTATCGTACAGCATAATAGTGGTATTGGATACATTTACAGAAGGGCGTGGTAGAGTGAGTTGGGTGGATGGGGGTGGAAGAGAGGGGTTAAGGGCTATCAGAATCATCTAATGGTGTGAACATTTTGTGAACAAGACAGTGAAATAATATCTTTTTCTGCAGCATAACATATAAAAAGATAATTTAAAAAAGGCACTTACCTAGAAGCCTTATTTTGCACCGCCATAGATAACTGCAGGTTTGAGATTTTGTCCAGGAGCACTCGCACATTTATTGGGCATGCAACACAATGAAAAACATTTGTTTGGCCCCAAAATGGATGAGGTCCTCCAGAAAATAAACCAAGACACCGAAACAGTCATGTCAATGGGAGCACTGCAAAGTGCAAACCCTCTCTTTTTTCAGGTCCAAAGGAAGTATACCGTGATTGAATCCATGCCCACACTTCCAAGGAGTTTGACACTGTAGCAAGACTCCACCCACATACAAATATCACGGCCGTAGCTCGCGTGTTGAAATAGGTGGCCATCCTCTGGAAGGGTGCGATAGAGGCATTGCTAGTGGACGGAATTGTCCACGAGTATACTTTGTGTATTTTTAATACCCATGGAAAATTGTGCTTCAGAAATGGCTGTTTCAGGCCCTGGATTTTTATTTTCTTCTCTAAATTAAATTTGTAGTTTGTTCTCCTGCCATTTGGCGTAAAAGTGAGGCAATTGAACCGTCAGGAGATTCATGTATATCTGTAAAGATGAGTCTGCAGCTATTCTCTTAACTGTCCTGTACAGACTGGATCCGGAAAGTTTTTCGTCAGCATACCCCTGCGCGTCGGTAGGTGGTGTTGTGCGGCTCCGCGTCAGTCGCTGGCGTCGTTAGCGCCGAGATGGCGTCACGGAGACTACTTAGGTGCCACCCATGCGCACTGACGTCAGTTCTTTCTTTTTCCGCGCCAGCAAGCGCAAATCCGGTTAGAGCACGTACCCTAGTCACTTTTCGACTAACTTTCTTGAGACTTTTGTCTCTACTACTCGGAGTCTTTGACTCCTGGTGCCATGTAGGGATGCCTGGGTTTAAATCCTGCGAGGCCTGTCGCCGTGCGATGTCGGTGGCCGACCCCCCGTGGCGTCTGTCTCGATTGTCTGGAGCGCGACCATGACTCCCGGTCATGTTCCGACTATCTGGCCATGGCTCCGAAGGCTTTGCGGGAGTGGTCCCGAAAGCTGCTGGAGGCCCGGCAGTTGTCTCCACGCCATTCCAGGTCCAGGGGTCGCTCGAGGGACCGACTGCGGAGCTATCATCATCGTTCCTCGGGGTCGAAGTCTTCACACTCGGAATCGGGTAAAAGACGTCACAAGAAAAAGTCGAAGAAGCGTTTGCGCTCTCTGACGTCCCCGCGTCGGTCTCCGGACGCGGACGAGGGGGCCAGGGGTACTTCCCTCGTGGCTCTGTTGGAGCCTGAGATTCCCGCGGCCTACCCACCTTATCCGGGTCCGTCGGCGACTCCGACCCAGGAGCAAGAATTTCTTGCCGCCATGGACCGCCTTTTCAGGCCTCGGGCTCCCGTCGGCACGCCTTCGGGCCCGTGGTCCCAGTTGAGGGCCCTTGCTTGCTTGCTGGCGGCTCCCTCCCCGGCGATGCAGGGTCCTCCTCCGGCGCCTCCCACGGCTCCGTTCCCGACACTGCAATGGGTCCCATTCGTCCCACCCCCACCCCTGCCCTTGCCCGGGTTTCCGGAAAAGTTTGCTCCGGGTTATGACCCTAATTGGGACATGGAGCCGGATCGGCGCAGACCAGCGCCGTTCACGGCGTCGTTGGACCATTTGTATTCCCCTGTCCCTCCCCCACCGCAGCAGCCTGTGCCTCGGGCGGTGGAGGAGGGGGATGACTGGGAAGGGTCTGAGGACCCTCTTGCACGGCAGTGTGAGTCTGAACAGGAGTGGGCGTTGGAATCGGAGGAGGCAGGTGACCTTGACCTCTCCTCTGAGCCTGGTTTTCAGTCTCCTCCTACTGTTATGGAGGAGGACGCCACGTATACTGTGCTGCTCGGTAGAGTAGCTGAGGCCCTTGGACTTGATCTGCCTACTGTCACTCTCAAAACCAACCTCCTCACTGAAGTTCTTCAGCCGGCGGCAAGTTCTGCTTCCGTTCAATGAGGCCTTAACGGATGTTTTGATGGGCACCTGGTCTAGACCAGCCACAGGGGTTCCTGTGGATAAAAACGTGGCCAGGCGTCATCGCCCGGCACCGGGTGACGCTGCCTTTTTAACAAACAATCCAACTCCAGAGAGCCTGGTCATCCAGGCCTCCACTTCCCAAAGCGCGTTCCCTATCGCTAAGCCGGATAAGGAATCAAAGGAGCTGGAGCAGTTTGGCAAGAAGTTGTTATCCTCTGCCAGCTTGGGCCGCTACTCTCACGCTGTGTGGGACACGGTGGCGCAGTGTCCGGAGGAGGTTCGAGCTGTATGTTCCCAAGAAGTTGCGGAGGGGAAAGACGCCGCAAAGTTCGCCATCCGGTGTGGGCTGGACACCACAGACTTTGGGTAGGGCGATCTCCACGATAGTGGCCCTGCATGGCCACGCCTGGCTGCAGTCCACGCGGTTTTCAGGGGATGTTCAGAGTTCCCTCATGGACATACCTTTTGATGGTACTCGCCTGTTTGGCGATAAGGCAGACAGTGCGCTAGAGCGTTTTAAGGACTCTCGGGCTACGGCCAAGTCCTTGGGTCTCTCCACCACACGCCCGGCCACGTCTGTCTTTCGTTCCTTTCGTGGCCACGGAATGGGCACCCCTACACGTTTGTTCAGCCAGAAGCCTGCGCAGAACCAACCTCAGCGCGGGCGTGGTGGCCGCCGTGGCGGCACAGGGGGCCAGCGTATGGGTCAGTCCACCTCTACTCCCGCACCATCCGCATCAAAGCCTTCCTAGTCCGAGCTTTGGGGTTCACCACACACCAGTGGGTGGCAGGATTCAACATCACCTTCCCACTGGCGTTCTGTCACTTTGGACAGGTGGGTACTGCAAATCGTCCGAAGGGGCTACTCTCTCCCCTTCGAGTCTGCCCCCCCAGCCATGCCACCTCAGTTCCACCGCAAGTCGGGGGATCACTTTGCGCTTCTCCAACAGGAAGTCGTGGCCCTCTTGGCCAAGGGAGCCATCAAGCGCGTTCCTGGGCCAGAAGTAGGACGTGGTTGTTATTCCCACTACTTTCTGGTCTCCAAGAAGGAGAAAGGGGGCCTGCGCCCCATCTTAGACCTCAGGAACGTCAATCACTTCCTCCGGAAGGAGAAGTTCAAGATGTTGATTCTGGCTCAGGTCTTGGCTGCCCTCGACCCTGGAGACTGGATGGTAGCGTTGGACTTGCAGGACGCATATTTTCATATTCCCGTCCTGCTGGCCCACCGGCGTTACCTGCGGTTCACAGTAGGTCAGGAGCATTTTCAGTTTGCCGTGCTCCCCTTCGGCCTTACCAGTGCCCCTCGGGTGTTCACGAAAGTGATGGGGGGGGCGCAGCTCATCTGCGCAGATTAGGGGTTTCAGTCTTTCCCCATCTCGATGACTGGTTGTTGAAGGCGAGCTCGCCCCAGGCAGTCGTCTCCCACCTCCAGACTACGGCCGACCTCCTGCATTTGCTGGGGTTCTCCATCAACGTGCCAAAGTAGCACCTGAGTCCCTCTCAGAAGCTCCCCTTCATCGGAGCAGGTCTGGATTCGACGCAGATTCGGGTTTATCCTCCCGAGCAGCGAATCCGGAATATTCAGGCTCTGATTCCGATCTTTCAGCCTCTATCCCGGGTTTCAGTCAGGATGACTCTCTGGCTCCTGGGCCTGATGGCCTCCTGCATCCTGCTAGTGCAACATGCCAGATGGCATATGCGGGCTCTGAAGTGGGACCTGAAGTTTCAGTGGGCACAGCATCCGGGCAACCTGTCTGATCACGTCCAGATCTCGGAGGGCACTGCACGGCAATTTCAGTGGTGGCTCACGAATCGCGATTGAGTCAATGGCAGATCCCTCTCCCTTCCCCAACCGGAGCACACAGTGGTGACGGATGCGTCCCTCCTGGGATGGGGCGACCACTTGGGAGAGGCGGAGATCAGAGGCCTCTGGTCTCCGGCGGAGTCCTGGCTCCATATCAATCTTTTGGAATTTCGGGCGATCCGACTTGCACTGAAGGCATTTCTTCGCTCTGTCCGGGGAAGTGTGGGGCAGGTGTTCACGGACAACAACACCGCCATGTGGTATTGCAACAAACAGGGCGGGGTGAGGTCGCGGACCCTATGTCATGTGGCTCTGCGCCTCTGGACATGGCTGGAACATCAAGGCATTAACTTGGTGGCTCAACACCTGGCAGGTTCTCTGAACGCCGGGGCGGACAAACTCAGCCGCCGGTGCATGATGGATCACGAATGGCGTCTGAACTCGGCTGTGGCGCTAGGTCTCTTTCTGCAGTGGGGAGAGCCATGGTTAGATCTATTCGCCACCGAAGAGAACGCGCAATATCATCAGTTCTGCGCGTTGGAATTTCCAAGGCGGCGCTCGCTCGGCGACGCTTTTCGTCGCGAGTGGAGCTGCGGTCTGTTGTACACCTTTCCACCTATACCACTTCTGCCCAGAGTGCTGAAGAAGATTTGGCGCAACCGGGCCCAAATCATCCTTGTGGCTCCGCATTGGGCACAAAGTTACTGGTATCCCGAGCTACTCAGCATGGCGATAGAGCCCCCGATCCGACTGCCTCTTCGGGAGGATCTTCTGTCGCAGCAACAGGGGACGGTCCTCCACCCGAACCTGTCCAACCTCCACCTCCATGCGTCGGGATTGAGCGGCGACAGTTGACAGCTTTCGATCTTCCTCCCGAAGTCTGTGATGTCATTCTGGCAGCCAGGTCCCCCCCCGAATAAAACGGTATACGCCTGCAGGTGGAACAAATTTGTGGCATGGTGCACAGCAAAGGCTGTGGATCTCCTTTCTGCCCCTCTTTCCGAGGTTCTTCTGTTCCTTCTCTCTTTGGCCTAGCAGGGCTCTGCTCTGGGCACTATCTAAGGTTATCTTTTGGCCATCTCCGCTTTTCTACGGCTTCCAGATCAGCCTTCTCTTTGTAAGTCCCCAGTCGTTAATTGCTTCCTCAAAGGCACTACACACACGTTTCCTCCTGTGCCTTTCATAATGCCTCAATGGGACTTAAATCTTGTCTTGACCTATCTGATGTGCGCTCCCTTTGAGCCCTTTCATAACTGTCCTTTACGTTTTCTTACTCTCAAGACGGCTTTCCTGGTAGCTATCACCTCTGCCAGAAGAGTGAATGAGCTCCAGGCTCTTTCTTCTAAACCCTTTCCTTTCAGTTCATCCAGACAAGGTGGTTCTAAGGACCTGTCCTTCTTTCCTGACCAAGGTTGTCACGCCGTCCACATCGGGCAGACCATCACTTTGCCCACCTTCTTTCCGCCTCCGCATCCTTCTAAGGAGGAAGAGAGGCTCCACCGTCTGGACCCAAAACGTGCGCTCTCGTTCTATCTGAAGCGTACATAACAGTTCCGGGTGGATGACCAGCTCTTTGTTGGCTACGTGGGCGCCAGAAAAGGTCAGGCCGTGCACAAACAAACCATCTCTTGGTGGGTCGTTCTGTGCATCAAAGCATGTTAGTCGTTGGCCAAGAAGGAGCCTCCTGTGGGGCTGCGTGCCCATTCTACGAGGGCAACGGCAGCCACTACTGCCTTGGGACGCGGCGTTTCCTTGCTGGACATTTGTCAGGTGGCTACGGTGGCCTCGCTGCACACGTTTTCCAAGCATTACTGCCTTGACAGTCAAGTCCGGAGAGACGGCTTCTTTGGCCGTTCTGTTCTCCGTGACTTTCTGGTGTAATCCTGTTCGCAGACCCACCACCAGGGTTGGTATTGCTGGGGTATCTATTCTAAGGTAAGGAATCCATCACTAACGTGTCTCTTTCAGATGCACAAGTTACTACATGTGTAACAATATATCTGTAAGAGACATTAGTTAGTGATAGATTCCTTACCGCCCCACCCATCCTCCCCGTTCCGCGTACTGATTCTAGGGTTAAGGTCATCCCTTTCAGGGCCCTAGTTTCATGGCACCAGTGGTCAGTTTCTTGCTTGGCTGTGTTCCTGGCGCGGAAAGTCGTGTACAGAACTGACGTCCGCGTGCATGGGTGGCGCCTAAGTAGTCTCCATGATGTCATCTCAGTGCTTACAACGCCAGCGACGTATGCGGAGCCGCCCGACGCCACCTACCGACATGCAGGGGTACTGCTGACGAAAAACTTACTGGATCCAGTCTGACGCCAGGGGATATTCTAAGGTAAGGAATCTATCAGTAACTGTCTCTTACACAAGTAGTAACTTGTGCTTTAACATTTATCTTTTTGGTTCCGTTCCTGGAACCTCTTACCCAAGGAAACACTCCTGTACAGCAGCTTCAATGCTTTCCAGTGACTCTTGGGGTTCAGTGAGGTTGGGGTAGACCTTCTGTCCCCATATAATTAATGTCAAGGGCTATCCCTTGACTCACATACTACTACATCTTGGTTGTTGGTGCTCCCCGGAGAAATGCTAACCGCTCTCCATTATTTTTGACGCCTCTTAACCATGAGGGGTCATTGTAAACATTAGAACTGTTGTGAATAGTGTAAAGTTAGCAAATAATGAAATGAGTCTGTACAGGGGAATGATTTCAATTGTTATTGAGAATCCCATTTTGAAATTCTGTATTAACAAAAAAATGTTGTGAGACTGTGAAACTAACCCGTAGAAAAACAGGGTAAGTCCATCACCCACGTCTTCCTATCTCCTTTTCAGGGGACTTTTTGCTTGTTAAACACTCCTGAAGGGCATTGCAGCCGCTAGAGTGCTCTGAATGCACATAGACCCCAGATACTGCAATGAATGCTAGGATTTCCGACATTCTCTCGATTTTGCTGCTAAGAACCAGTAGTGTTCCAGTGCCCCTACTGCACTATTTTGTCAAGCATGTACATCTGTATCCAACACTGGAGAAATAATGTGTAATGTTACCAAACAGCAATGTATTTTTCACTCTACATAATAGTACACACCAGATTTAAAATATTACTCATTCAAAAACAGAAATGGAATGGCCAGAGTGCCTAACAAGCTCTGTAGTTTTGTGAGGATCTTTGTTAATAAAGAAGGTAAAGCACCATGTGTCTACAGATTGCTGTTCTGATAAACGTAAATTTTTATGTCGAAGCTCATCGTTTGTGGACTCGGCAAGATTGATGTCAATGACTGGAAATCGAATACGAGGTTAAAACACTGCACGCCTGAAAGCAACATTGTAAAATGGTTCTGGAATGCTGTGGAGTTCTTCGATGAAGAAAGACGAGCACGTTTGTTGCAGTTTGTGACCGGATCCTCCAGAGTGCCTCTACAGGGCTTCAAAGCATTACAAGGTAAGCGTCACATGGACACTAAATAATCTATTGTGCTTTTCTTGTAATTGTAGAAGAAAAGGTCTCTTCACAGTGTTTGTATCCCAGCTCACTCATCTGTATTTTGAAAGTGTCCCAAGATGGACCTGGGACTTTGAAGGGAGATGGAAATGAAGTGAGGCACCATTAGGCTATACATAAGAAAACATTTTTGACACAGGGAGTCGGTAAGAGGAAACTAAAAGGATGAAAGTTGGTTGCCATGTCCACTACGGGACCTGGAATATCCTTGGTTAGCGCGCAATTAGCCATTCAGTAGCATGTTCTTTCTCTTTACTGCTGTCTGAGAACATGGGTGAGCCATTGAGCAAAGCTGGTTCCTATGTCATTACCTGTGTGTTGTTTTAACAGACTTTATTGGAATGGATTTTTGAACTTGTAGTTGATTCTGGTGTAGCATACATATTCCAGGGCTCTTTTTGAAAACATTCTGTTCGAGGCATATGAGCTGCAGATCACACACTTGAGATAGTAGATCGCCATCTGGTGTTGGGCTCGGATGCTTGCAGGTTGTTGTTGTCTTCGGAAGAAATCTTTGGTCACGAGATAGGTGACTCCTCCCTTGGACCACAGTGCGCATGGGCATCCACTCCATCCTCAGATTGTTTTTTTCCGCCATTGGGTTCGGATGTAACTTTTCCACTCCGGTTGAAAATCTCAAATACAAGCTTTTCGAAGCGAAAAAACTTCTAACTACATCGAAGCATCGTCACTCGACATCGAATTCATCGGCTCGATTCCGGACGTCGACACGGGCGGTTGGGCCTATCCACGCCGTGAGGCCTACGGCTCATGGAAAGGTCGCCTTTAAAAAATGCCCCCAGTGTGGACCAAAATTTCCACACAGTGACCATCACAAAGTCTGCAATCTGTGCCTATCACCGGAACACGACGAAGCCAGCTGTCCAGCCTGCGCAGCATTTCGATCCAAAAAGATCATTCGGGATCGAAGAGCTCGACGCCATATCATGGCACACAAACCAGCCCTGGAACCAGAAAACATCTTTGATGAGGGTCCTGATGTCCCGGAAGAAGATTCCGAGGCACTTTAAATCATCTCAGAAGCAGACGATTCAGACAACCCCATTACTCCTGGACAACGCGTGAGTACCACTGCCCCTGCCCCAACCCCTCCAAAACCAAAGGCATTGGTCAAGACTTCGCCAGCTGGCC
Organism: Triturus cristatus; assembly: GCF_964204655.1. Taxonomy (NCBI): domain Eukaryota; kingdom Metazoa; phylum Chordata; class Amphibia; order Caudata; family Salamandridae; genus Triturus; species Triturus cristatus. Next base: position 631,885,999 of record NC_140590.1, on the reverse strand, counting down.
TCAGTCGAGACCGAAAACACCCTTCAGAAACCCCGCCTCCGGGCTTGGCTCCGAAGAAACATAAGCCTTCCGGTGGCTCGGGCCCGAGTAAGCCGCATGTAATTGTACCCCTGGCAACTTCGGCTCCGAAGACAAAAGACCCCTCGGCACCGAAATCGGATCAGACACCCTCGGCACCGAAAACATCGAGGCCCATAGATAAACCGGCACCGAAACTTCCCAAACCGAAAGACTTAACTTAGGCACCGAAACCCTCATCGGCACCGAAACCTTCATCGGCACCAAATCCACCATATAAGAACTATAATACACCTCTTAAAGCCAAAGACTGGACCTATCAACCAAAACCTCAATCAGAACCGAAAAAATCGGCGCCAAAATCTGTTCCTGAAGAACAAGAACTTTTCCATCCAGATCCAACAGAAAAAAGGATCTATATTAATCCAAAGACTGGACATGTCACTGCAGTGCCATGTAAGAAACGGAAACTAGACACAACACCTGTCCCAGTTCCTATAACAAAGAAGGACTCGGCAACATCACCTATTCCTCCTTCCTCTCCCATATGACTTTCTACCCCACCCCCTCTGCCTACACCACCCTTACCGTTACCATCTCCATCACATACACCACCTCCACAAGATGATGATGATGATGATGACCTAGGGGGAGGGGGTGATCCTGGTGATCCGTTCACGGATCCAGATACCGCACCATTGGACGATTGGGCACCCTCTACCAGATATGCCTGACCCTGCAACATATCCCTCCAACCCATCACCTCCAGATGATCACCTGGGGTTTGGACAACTAGTAAACAGGGCAGCACTTTACCATGGCGTCACCATGCACTCCGATGCACCCGAGGAAGATTTCTTCTTAGACACATTTGAACAGTCTCAGAAAACAGTACAAATTCTACCTATGATTAAAGGTGTCACAAAACACGCCACAGAAGTATTTAAAGACCTCGTCCGTGCCAGGGTACTTAACCCAAGAATTGAGAAAACATATAGACCTGCCCCAGAAGATCCTTGTTACATCAAAGGACAGCTCCCTCTTGATTCTTTGGTCGTTTCCAACGCAAGGAAACGCGCCAACTCCCAAACCACGGGAGATACACCACCCCCTGACAAAGAATCTAAACTATCAGAAGCCTCGGGCAAACGAGTAGCAGCACAAGCTGCTAATCATTGGCGTATTGCCAACACCCAAGCCCTACTAGCACGCTATGATAGGGCTCACTACGATCAGTTGGAAAATCTGCTACAACACCTGCCAGACCAATACAAGACCCAGGCAAATGACCTTATACAAGAGGGAGAACTTATCTCAAATGTGTCAATTAAATGCGCACTTGACGCCGCAGACACCGCCTCTAGAGCAATAAACACAAGTGTACTCCTCAGACGCCATGCCTGGCTACACATTTCAGGCTTTAAGACAGAAATACAAAGTACCATACTCAGCCAACCATTTAACCAAGAACAGCTATTTGGGCTAGCAGTATCTGAAAGAAACACGTTAGTTCGATTCCTCACCTTAGAATATCCCCAGGCGTCAGACTGGATCCGGAAGATTTTCGTCAGCAATACCCCTTGCGCGTCGCTAGGCGTCGTCTGCGGCTCCGCGTCCGTCGTCAGCGACGTGCGCCGGAATGACGTCGTCGGAGTACTTAGACGCCGCCCTCACGCGCTGACGTCAGTTCTTTTTTCTGTGCCAGTAAGCGCCGATCCGGGAGAGCTACCCCTTTAGTCAATTTTTGACTAACTTTTTTGACTCTTTTTGGTCATTTCTCGACTCTGGTGCCGGTAGGATGCCTGGTTTCAAGGCCTGCGACGACTGTCACCGACTGATGTCGGTGACCGATCATCACCGCCGGTGCCTGTACTGCTTGGGCCTCGACCACGACGCGGCGTCGTGCTCCGATTGTATGGCCCTGACCTCGAAAGCTAGGCGGGAGCAGTCCCGCATGCTTCTCGAGCTTCGCCACTCGGCTCCGCGCCGCTCTTGATCCCGGTCCAGGAGGAGGTCCAAGTGTGAGAAGTTGGCCTGATGTATGATGTCACTAGTTATAGTGTACACCCTATATCAGTCCAAATACCCTTATGGTGATTGGTTGTAAAGTCAACCTTATAGACCAGCTATCCTAGTGGTAGCATGGACAAGAGCAGTCTTAGGCTAAACTCTGAATGGCATGTGAAGCCAGCTGTGATACCATATATAATCCCTTGAATACCAAATGAAAGGACACCACAACAGATATATATATAAAATAAAGTGTATTTATTCTAAGCAAACCCTCAGCACTCTTTATGAGTTTAGAGGTAAGTACAACACAGTCTTATTAATGCATACAGTAAGTCACACAGGTAAGTAATACAGTTAGGCCCTAGGGGACACGCAAACCATATACTAAATAAGTGGTATAAGAACCACTGTCACGGAAATAGAATAGGCCTAGGCCTAGGGAATCGCTGGGGCTACACTACACTAGCGTTAGTTAGGAAGTGGGAGGCCCACGGGATTCGTGTGCAGAGTGGAAACACTCACGCGTAATGCGTAAAAGTCAATAGCAATGTTACAGTTTAGAAATAGATAGATTTAGGACACTTCCGGAGTAGCTAGGAAGTTGAGACTTGAAAACTAGACACTAGGATAGTCACTATCCTGATGAGCACCGGAGTACCCAAGTTACCTAGCCCACAGGCTGCGGGTGCATAGGGGTGAAGATGCGTCGTTTTCGTCGTCGACTCCTATGGATGCCTGAAGAAAGATGCTGACAGGCAGTCAGTGAAGAGTGTCCGGTGGATCCCAAGGCTGGGATCAAGAAGAGAAGAAACCTGCAAGCAGAAGGGACAGAGTTAAGGTCACTAGCCAGTGACCACGTGGAACCAGGAAGGAACCAGGCGATGTCGTGAAGAGTTGCAGGTGAAGGTGAAGCTTGTCGCTGCAGCCAGGAGGACCAGGAAGCGTCGAGGACGACCAGGACCAGGAGGCGAGCTGTCCCACGAAGGCTCTTGCTGTCGGCGGCGTCGAAGTTGGACTAGGACTCACCATGCCTTGGCAAGCGGAACCCACGAAGAACAAAGGACTTGCTTCTGGTGCAGACCAGGAAGGTCTGGGGTGCTTCTTCTTTGCAGAGAAGCGGGAGCCAGTCTGGAGGAGCCAAACCAGCGCAGAAGATTTCAGGGAGCGTCGTCACAAAGGCCACTAGCCAGCGGGCAAGCAACCGGACAGACGCGGCAAGCAGGAAAATGCTGAAGGGCCCCACGCAGGACTCGTGGAGTGTGGGGGGCTGGTCTTCGGTGCAGATGGTGCTTGGGGTTGGGGCTTCTCAATCCCCGGTGCACAACTTCGAGGGTACCTCAGAAGCTGCGCTGTAAGTTACTAGCCACTTTTCCCAGGTAGCCGGTCCCACGTCGCTCGTCGCCTCCACGGATCTCAGCTCTGCTGCAGATGTGGATGAGCGTCGGAGAAGTCTGGAAATCAAGGCTCTGGTCGGGCTCTGCAGTCGGTTCCTCGTCGAACGTTTCACAAAGCAAAGGGTAGTCACTTGATGGTGCCTGTTTGCACAGGGTAGCCACTCCTTGGCTACAAGGGAGATTCTTCAGTCTTCTTCTTTCGTCGAATGTCGAAGGTCCAGAGTTTGTTCAGTTTTGCAGGTTCAGGATAATCTAAAGTCTTGTGTGCCCCAGGCATGTCTCATTCCTTTCAGCCCACCCTGCCCCAATACACTAAAGGCTGTCTGGGGAGGTGCTAGCACCTCCCCAAGCAGGAAACCTATTGTCCAGGCCTCCCTGGCTGGGATCACTCCCAGCTGCAGGAGGTCAGACTTGTGTCGTGGCAGCAGCATCCATTTTGTGATGCTGAGGCTTTGGTCAGAGGCTAACAGTTGAAGTATGATTTTAACATGTCTTTCCCTCTAGAAGGGGGGAATAAGATTCTCATGCCCAGAAATGGCATGGGGGTATTATTCCCGAGTGTTAGAAACCTTACACGACATGCTTTGATAAAGCCAAACCATAGTTACCATAACCGTCTAAGATTATAAGGTACTTTAAGAGTATATGGTAGGCTATATCATAGAACAGCTATAAGGACATGGTTCCGAAAGCTGCAGACAGGCTCAGCTCATGCTAGAGCACCATCTCACATGTTACCAAGCACTCTGCCTCCAGGATTGTCAAGGCCTGCCATAGGAGTGACTGATAGGTACACATGTGTCTATATGTAAGTTAGGTATAGGAATACTACACCTAAGCAAGGGGTGATTACACGACCTTGCCCCAGCTGAGTGATCAGCCAGTTGTGTCAAAATGGAAGGCCAGGCCAGGGGTGGCACAATACATGCTGCAGCCCCTGGTAGGCCTAGGGTACACCTATGCCCTGGGTACCTAGGGTACACTGTACAGGGGCCAATAAGGTGATCCTATCCAAATGGGTTATGCACCTAAAGTACATAGTATTAATTTAGAGAGAGAACAGCAGGGCTGTGGGTCTGATTAGCAGGCCCACAGCCACATCTAAGTCGTAAACCAGTAAAGCAAAAGCAAAAAGTGGGGGTGAACATAGAAAGCAGACCCTACTCTCCTACACAACCCCCCCCCCCAAACTTAGGGACATTAAACTAACCTTGACCAGTTGAGTCTTCATGTTCTAAGTGGAAATATCTGGAGAGTCCATCTGCATTGGCATGGTCAGTCCCAGGTCTATGTTCCACTGTGAAGTCCATCCCCTGTAGGGAAATGGACCACCTAAGAAGTTTGGGATTTTCACCCTTCATCTGATTTAGCCACAAGAGGGGCTTATGGTCTGTCTGAATCTTGAAGTGAGTGCCAAACAAGTATGGCCTCAGCTTCTTCAGGGCCCAAACCACAGCAAAGGCCTCCCTCTCAATAGCTGACCAACGTTTCTCTCTAGGGGTCAGCCTTCTACTTATAAAAGCAATGGGCTGGTCTTGACCATCTACATTCAGTTGTGAAAGAACAGCTCCCACACCTAACTCAGAAGCATCTGTCTGGACAATGAACTCTTTGGAGTAGTCTGGACTTTTCAGAATAGGTGCACTGCACATGGCCTGCTTCAGGTCATCAAATGCTTTTTGACAGCTTGCTGTCCACTGAACTTTCCTTGGCATCTTCTTGGAGGTCAAGTCATTAAGTGGTGTCACTATGGACCCATAGTTCTTAACAAACTTTCTGTAGTACCCAGACAGGCCCAAGAAAGCTCTGACCTGAGTCTGGGTAGTTGGAGGAGCCCAGTCCTTTATGGTCTGGATCTTGCTCTCCAGTGGTTGAACCTGACCCCCACCAACTAGGTGGCCCAGGTATACAACCTTGCTCTGCCCTATCTGGCACTTAGTGGCCTTGATAGTGAGGCCTGCCTTTTGCAGGGCCTCTAAAACATTCCTCAGGTGGACCAGGTGATCCTCCCAGGTGGAGCTAAAGACAGCAATATCATCAAGATAAGCTGCACAATAATCATCCAACCCAGTAAGGACTTGATTCACCAGCCTTTGGAAAGTGGCAGGTGCATTCTTCAAACCAAAGGGCATTACCACAAATTGATAATGTCCTCCTGGGGTCGAGAAAGCAGTTTTGGCCTTTGCACTCTCAGCTAGTCTGATTTGCCAGTAGCCTGCTGTTAGGTCAAATGTGCTCAAAAACTTAGCAGCTGCCAGTCTGTCAATGAGCTCATCTGCCCTAGGTATTGGGTGGGCATCTGTCCTAGTGACAGCATTGAGACCTCTGTAATCCACGCAAAACCTCATCTCTCTCTTACCATCTTGGGTGTGAGGTTTTGGCACAAGGACTACAGGACTAGCCCAAGGGCTCTCTGAAGGTTCAATGACTCCCAGCTCCAACATCTTTTGTACCTCAACTTTTATGCAGTCCCTGACATGGTCAGGTTGCCTGTAGATTTTACTCTTCACAGGCAGACTGTCACCAGTGTCCACCTCATGGGTGCACCAGTTTGTCTGACTTGGGGTCAGAGAGAACATATGTCTGTAGGCCTGCAGAACTTGTCTGCAGTCCTGTTGCTGATGGACAGTGAGGCTGTCAGAAAAGACCACACCATCAACTGAGCCATCATCAGGGTTCTGAGTCAACAGGTCTGGGAGAGGGTCACTCTCTTCCTCCTGCCCCTCATCTGTAGCCATGAGTAGCCCCATGTCTGCCCTGTCAACATATGCCTTCAATCGGTTGACATGAAGCACCCTGTGGGGGCTTCTGGGAGTCCCAAGGTCCACCAAGTAGGTGACTTCTCCCTTTTTCTCAACAATAGTGTGGGGTCCAGACCATTTGTCTTGGAGTGCTGCTGGGGCCACTGGCTCCAACACCCACACTTTCTGCCCTGGCTGGTAAACAGTCAGTACAGCCTTTTGGTCATGCCAAGCTTTTTGGAGTTCTTGGCTTGCCTCAAGGTTTTTAGAAGCCTTCTTCATATACTCTGCCATCCTGGAGCGGAGACCAAGTACATAATCCACTATGTCTAGTTTGGGTTGTCTGAGAGGTCTCTCCCATCCTTCCTTCACCAAACACAGGGGTCCTCTTACAGGATGCCCAAACAAAAGCTCAGATCCCAACCGCTGCTCACCAATGTGAGAAGTTGGCCTGATGTATGATGTCACTAGTTATAGTGTACACCCTATATCAGTCCAAATACCCTTATGGTGATTGGTTGTAAAGTCAACCTTATAGACCAGCTATCCTAGTGGTAGCATGGACAAGAGCAGTCTTAGGCTAAACTCTGAATGGCATGTGAAGCCAGCTGTGATACCATATATAATCCCTTGAATACCAAATGAAAGGACACCACAACAGATATATATATAAAATAAAGTGTATTTATTCTAAGCAAACCCTCAGCACTCTTTATGAGTTTAGAGGTAAGTACAACACAGTCTTATTAATGCATACAGTAAGTCACACAGGTAAGTAATACAGTTAGGCCCTAGGGGCCACGCAAACCATATACTAAATAAGTGGTATAAGAACCACTGTCACGGAAATAGAATAGGCCTAGGCCTAGGGAATCGCTGGGGCTACACTACACTAGCGTTAGTTAGGAAGTGGGAGGCCCACGGGATTCGTGTGCAGAGTGGAAACACTCACGCGTAATGCGTAAAAGTCAATAGCAATGTTACAGTTTAGAAATAGATAGATTTAGGACACTTCCGGAGTAGCTAGGAAGTTGAGACTTGAAAACTAGACACTAGGATAGTCACTATCCTGATGAGCACCGGAGTACCCAAGTTACCTAGCCCACAGGCTGCGGGTGCATAGGGGTGAAGATGCGTCGTTTTCGTCGTCGACTCCTATGGATGCCTGAAGAAAGATGCTGACAGGCAGTCAGTGAAGAGTGTCCGGTGGATTCCAAGGCTGGGATCAAGAAGAGAAGAAACCTGCAAGCAGAAGGGACAGAGTCAAGGTCACTAGCCAGTGACCACGTGGAACCAGGAAGGAACCAGGCGATGTCGTGAAGAGTTGCAGGTGAAGGTGAAGCTTGTCGCTGCAGCCAGGAGGACCAGGAAGCGTCGAGGACGACCAGGACCAGGAGGCAAGCTGTCCCACGAAGGCTCTTGCTGTCGGCGGCGTCGAAGTTGGACTAGGACTCACCAAGCCTTGGCAAGCGGAACCCACGAAGAACAAAGGACTTGCTTCTGGTGCAGACCAGGAAGGTCTGGGGTGCTTCTTCTTTGCAGAGAAGTGGGAGCCAGTCTGGAGGAGCCAAACCAGCGCAGAAGATTTCAGGGAGCGTCGTCACAAAGGCCACTAGCCAGCGGGCAAGCAACCGGACAGACGCGGCAAGCAGGAAAATGCTGAAGGGCCCCACGCAGGACTCGTGGAGTGTGGGGGGCTGGTCTTCGGTGCAGATGGTGCTTGGGGTTGGGGCTTCTCAATCCCCGGTGCACAACTTCGAGGGTACCTCAGAAGCTGCGCTGTAAGTTACTAGCCACTTTTCCCAGGTAGCCGGTCGCTCGTCGCCTCCACGGATCTCAGCTCTGCTGCAGATGTGGATGAGGGTCGGAGAAGTCTGGAAATCAAGGCTCTGGTCGGGCTCTGCAGTCGGTTCCTCGTCGAACGTTTCACAAAGCAAAGGGTAGTCACTTGATGGTGCCTGTTTGCACAGGGTAGCCACTCCTTGGCTACAAGGGAGATTCTTCAGTCTTCTTCTTTCGTCGAATGTCGAAGGTCCAGAGTTTCTGTTCAGTTTTGCAGGTTCAGGATAATCTAAAGTCTTGAGGCCCACTCCCACTCTTATACTAATCTGGGGGGCTGGGATACCTGCTAGGTCACGCCTTATGGGTGGGACCTGGGAGGGGGTGGTTACACCCACTTCCCTTTGTCCAGTTTCGCGCCAGAGCTGGGGCTGGAGTGCCCCAGCGCCGGTTTGAACTGGACTATGCAAGGGACACCTTGTGTGCCCCAGGCATGTCTCATTCCTTTCAGCCCACCCTGCCCCAATACACTAAAGGCTGTCTGGGGAGGTGCTAGCACCTCCCCAAGCAGGAAACCTATTGTCCAGGCCTCCCTGGCTGGGATCACTCCCAGCTGCAGGAGGTCAGACTTGTGTCGTGGCAGCAGCATCCATTTTGTGATGCTGAGGCTTTGGTCAGAGGCTAACAGTTGAAGTATGATTTTAACATGTCTTTCCCTCTAGAAGGGGGGAATAATATTCTCATGCCCAGAAATGGCATGGGGGTATTATTCCCGAGTGTTAGACACCTTACACGACATGCTTTGATAAAGCCAAACCATAGTTACCATAACCGTCTAAGATTATAAGGTACTTTAAGAGTATATGGTAGGCTATATCATAGAACAGCTATAAGGACATGGTTCCGAAAGCTGCAGACAGGCTCAGCTCATGCTAGAGCACCATCTCACATGTTACCAAGCACTCTGCCTCCAGGATTGTCAAGGCCTGCCATAGGAGTGACTGATAGGTACACATGTGTCTATATGTAAGTTAGGTATAGGAATACTACACCTAAGCAAGGGGTGATTACACGACCTTGCCCCAGCTGAGTGATCAGCCAGTTGTGTCAAAATGGAAGGCCAGGCCAGGGGTGGCACAATACATGCTGCAGCCCCTGGTAGGCCTAGGGTACACCTATGCCCTGGGTACCTAGGGTACACTGTACAGGGGCCAATAAGGTGATCCTATCCAAATGGGTTATGCACCTAAAGTACATAGTATTAATTTAGAGAGAGAACAGCAGGGCTGTGGGTCTGATTAGCAGGCCCACAGCCACATCTAAGTCGTAAACCAGTAAAGCAAAAGCAAAAAGTGGGGGTGAACATAGAAAGCAGACCCTACTCTCCTACACCAAGGATCGGTCGCGGAGCCGCACTCGACATAGTCACTCGTCTGGCTGGAAGTCTTCGGGTAAGTCGAGGCACTCCAAGAAGCGACACCGCTCTTCGGACTCCCCTCGCCGGTCGCGCGACTCGTCCGAGGGTATGGGTGGTTCCACCCCCGCGGCTCCGCAGGAGCCGCAGGCGCCGCGCAAGTCCCCATACCTGATGGTCCCTGGGACTGACGCGACGCCGGCGGAGGTCAGTGCCTTCCTCTCGGCCATGAGGAGCCTAGCCCCGCTGGTACGCCTGGCACGCCTTCGGGCCCTGCGGGCTCGACTGGGCGACCTCGCGTGCTGGCGGCTCCGGCCCCGTTTGAGGCTCCGGCCCCGACGCCGCATCCGACGCCGCTAGAGACACATATTGTCTATCGACCGGCTCCGATCATTCCTCCTGTTTACCAGGAATCGGATGACGGGGGCGACTGGGAGGGGTCTGATGACCCTATGGCCCTTCAGAGCCAACTTGCACAGGACTGGGCAGATGAACTGGGGGAGGCCAGTGGGATGGATACCTCTCCGGACACTGGATTAATCTCTCCTCCGACTGTGGCTTCGGAGGAAGGTGCAGCTTTTTCTGTGGTGCTGTGCAAGGCGGCCGAAGCCCTTGGGCTTGAGCTGCCTGCCGTGGCTGTGAGGACTAACATCCTCACTGAGGTGCTTCAGTCTGCCGCATGCTCCACTGAGCCTCTGCTGCCATTCAATGAGGCCCTCACTGACGTTCTGCAGGGCACCTGGTCCAAGCACTCCACAGTCCCTCCTGTGGATAGGAACGTTGCCAGGCGCCACCGCCCTGCTCCGGGTGACCCCAGTTTTCTGTCCCAACACCCCACCCCCGAGAGTCTGGTTATCCAGGCCTCTACCTCCCAATCCTCCTTCCCGTCCGCTCCTCCGGACCGGGATTCCAAGAGACTGGAACAGTTTGGTAAGAAGCTGTTCTCTTCGCTCAGTTTGGGCCTGCGGTCTTTGAACACCGCCTGTCTCTTGGACCGTTATTCCCACTCTCTGTGGGATGCGGTGGAGGACGTGCTGCCACTGTGCCCGGAGGAGGCCCGGGCGCGGCTTTCCTCGGCCCTGGCCGATGGGAGAGATGCAGCGCGCCATGCAATCCGATGTGGACTCGACACTACGGACTCGCTGGGTAGGGCGATTTCTACCACGGTGGCGCGTTGACGTCACGCCTGGCTGCGGTCCACGTCCTTTTCAGGGGATGTCCAGAGCACACTCATGAACATGCCTTTTGATGGCGCTCGCCTTTTTGGTGAGAAAGCGGACAGTGCGCTGGCTCGCTTCAAGGACTCCCGGGCTACGGCCACGTCCTTGGGCCTCTCGGCCCCGCGGCCACAAACTTCCGCTTTTCGCTCCTTTCGTGGCCAAGGAAGGGGCACCTCCTCACGTCCGCCTAGCCACCGGCCGCAGAACCAGCCTGCACGCGGACGTGGTTTCCGCCGAGGCGGTACCGGAGGACGACGCGGTCAGTCCACATCCACCCCGGCAGCATCCGCCTCAAAGCCTTCCTAGTCCGAGCTTTCAGGCCCATTCCACGCCAGTGGGCGGCAGAGTTCGCCATCACCTGCTCCACTGGCGTTCCATCACGTCGGACAGGTGGGTGCCGCAAATCGTCCAAAGGGGCTCTCCCTCCCCTTCGAGACGACCCCTCCAGCCATGCCACCGCAGCACCACAGTATCTCGGGGGATCATTTGAATCTTCTCCACGAGGAAGTTTCGACCCTCTTGGCCAAGGGGGCCGTCGAGCGCGTTCCGAGCCCAGAAGTAGGTAGTGTTTGTTATTCCCACTACTTTCTGGTTCCCAAGAAGGGCAAAGGGGGCCTCCGCCCTATCTTGGACCTCCAGAACGTCAATGCCTTCCTCCGGAAGGAACGGTTCAAAATGTTGACTTTGGCTCAGGTTCTAGCTGCCCTAGACCCTGGAGACTGGATGGTAGCGTTGGACTAGCTGGACGCATATTTCCACATCCCCGTTCTGCCGGCCTACCGGCGTTACCTGCGGTTCACGGTGGGTCAGGAGCACTTTCAGTTCACCGTGCTCCCCTTCGGCCTTACCAGACTACGGCGGATCTCCTGCATTTGCTAGGGTTTTCCATCAACGTGCCGAAGTCACACCTGAGCCCCTCTCAGAAGCTCCTCTTCATCGGAGCGGTTCGCGATTCGGCGCAGTTCCGGGTCCATCCACCGGAGCAGCGGGTCCGGGATATACAGGCCCTGATTCCCATCTTTCGGCCTCTATCCTGGGTTTCGGTCAGGCTAGTGTTGCGGCTTCTGGGGCTGATGGCCTCCTGCATCCTACTAGTGCATCACGCCAGGCGGCGCATGCGGGCTCTGCAGTGGGACCTGAAGTTTCAGTGGGCCCAGCATCACGGCAACCTGTCCGACCAGGTCTTGATCTCGGAGGGCACTGCACAGCAGTTGCAGTGGTGGCTCACGGACCGCGATTGGATCACGGGCAAGAGCCTCTCCCTACCCCTACCGGAGCATGTCGTAGTGACGGATGCGTCCCTCCTTGCCTGGGGTGGCCATATGGGAGAGGCGGAGATCAGAGGCCTCTGGTCTCCGGCGGAGTCTCGCCTCCACATCAACTTGTTGGAGCTGAGAGCGATCCGACTTGCACTGAAAGCCTTCCTTCCGTCTGTCCGGGGAAGTGTTGTGCAGGTGTTCACGGACAACACCACCGCCATGTGGTATTGCAACAAACAGGGCGGGGTGGGGTCGTGGACCCTTTGTCAGGAGGCTCTGCGCCTCTGGACATGGCTGGAACACCAGGGCGTCACCCTGGTGGTTCAACATCTGGCGGGCTCTTTGAACGCAAGAGCAGCCGCCGGTGCATGATGGATCACGAATGGCGTCTGAACTCCGAGGTGGCGCAAGGTCTCTTTCAGCAGTGGGGAGAGCCTTGGTTAGATCTATTCGCCACCGACGAGAACGCGCAATGTCAGCAGTTCTGCGCGTTGGAATTTCCAAGGCGGCACTCGCTCGGCGAAGCTTTTCGTCGCGAGTGGAGTTGCGGTCTGTTGTACGCCTTTCCGCCTATACCACTTCTGCCCAGAGTGCTGAAGAAGATCAAGCGCGACCGGGCCCAAGTCATCTTGGTGGCTCCGGATTGGGCACGAAGGTACTGGTATCTCGAGCTACTCAGTATGTTGACCGATCCTCCGATACGTCTGCCCCTTCGGGAGGATCTTCTGTCGCAGCAGCAGGGGACGGTCCTCCACCCGAACCTGTCCAGCCTCCACCTCCATGCGTGGAGATTGAGCGGCGGCAGTTGATGCCATTTGACTTGCCTCCTGAAGTCTGTGATATCATTCTGGCAGCCAGGCGTCCCTCCACAAAGACTGTATACGCCTGCTGGTGGAACAAATTTGTGGCATGGTGCACAGCAAAGGCTGTGGATCCCCTCTCAGCCCCTCTTTCTGAGGTTCTCCTCTTTCTTCTTTCTTTGGCCCAGCAGGGCTCTGCCCTGGGCACCTTGAAAGGTTATCTTGCTGTTCTCTCTGCCTTCTTACGGCTTCCAGATCAGCCCTCTCTTTTCAAGTCCCCTGTAGTGTCACGCTTTCTTAAAGGCATTACTCACACGTTCCCTCCTGTCCCTTTCGTAATGCCTCAGTGGGACTTGAATCTTGTCTTGACATACCTGATGTGCGCTCCCTTTGAGCCTCTTCACAATTATCCTTTTCATCTTCTAACTCTTAAGACTGCTTTCCTGGTAGTCATCACCTCGGCTAGACGGGTGAGTGAGCTCCAGGCTCTATCGTCCAAGCCTCCTTTTCTATCTGTTCATCCGGACAAGGTTGTCCTTCGGCCTCGTCCTTCCTTTCTACCGAAAGTGGTGACCCCCTTTCATCTTGGGCAATCTGTCAGTTTGCCCACCTTCTTTCCGCCTCCGCATCCTTCCAAAGAGGAAGAGCGGCTCCACCGTCTGGACCCAAAACGTGCGCTCTCCTTTTATTTGGACCGCACTAAACAGTTCCGAGTGGACGACCAGCTTTTCGTTGGCTACGTGGGTGCAAAGAAGGGAAAAGCTGTACACAAACGGACCATCTCCCGGTGGGTCGTTTTGTGTATAAAAATCTGTTATTCCTTGGCAAAAAAGGAACCGCCTGTTGGGCTGCGCGCCCATTCTACTCGGGCCACACCGGCTACTACTGCTTTGGGACGGGGAGTCCCTTTGCAGGACATCTGTCAGGCGGCAACGTGGGCTTCGCTGCACACGTTTGCCAGGCATTATTGTCTAGACAGCCAAGTCCGGAGGGATGGCTTCTTTGGCCGTTCTGTCCTCCAGGACTTTCTGGTGTGATCTTGGTTCGCAGACCCACCACCGAGGTTGGTATTGCTTGGGTATCTATTCTAAGGTGAGGAATCTAACTAACGTGTTTCTTTCAGATGAACAAGTTACTTACCTTCGGTAACCATGTATCTGTAAGAAACATTAGTTAGTTAGATTCCTCACCGACCCACCCATCCTCCCCGTTCTGCGAACTGACATCTAGGGTTAAGGCTATTCCTTTCAAGGCCCTAGAATTTTTTGGCACCAGTGTCGGTCTCTTGCATGGCTCTGCGTTCCTGGCGCGGAAGGCTATGTACAAGAACTGACGTCAGCGCGCGAGGGCGGCGTCTAAGTACTCCGATGTCATTCCGACGCCGACGACGGACGCGGAGCCGCAGACGACGCCTAGCGACGCGCAAGGGGTATTGCTGACGAAAAATCTTCCGGATCCAGTCTGACGCCTGGGGATATTCTAAGGTGAGGAATCTAACTAACTAATGTTTCTTACAGATACATCGTTACCGAAGGTAAGTAACTTGTTCTTATAACTTAAAGTCCTAATATAGAATAGTGAGCTATTAACTTTCAGCCCAGAACTGCGTAAACACACCGACAAATATACATTACAAAATTGATTAATGTTGCAAAGAGGGTACATTTGGCGAAAAAACGATTCTTATTATTAAAGGAAGCTCCCAACTTTGCTGTTTCTTTTTCGACTCTGCGTTTGTGCTTCTCCACACCAAGCACTCTTAATCTACTACCTACCAGTATGGGTGACATGTGACTCCTACACTTTCACTCCTTTGGCTTATGGGCAAAAAAACATTGTCGCACACGGCGCAGCCAGCACTAAAAGCTTTCGAAGCACCTGCTGCAGCGTTTCTTTCCGCCGGCAATTACCAAGCCTCACAGAAATGTGTAGGAAACTTGTGTGATGAATTACCATCCTGGAAAGAGATCCGTGTTTTGTATAGTTGAGGTTGTGACCTCGGTGAAGTTAGTGCAGAGGGTTAATATGCCTACTGCAAAGAACATGTACGAAGTCGATTACAAAGTGCATAGGATGGAAACAGATCTGCAGATTAATGCTTTCAAAAGAGACATCCGTTGGTGACTTGCAATTTATAACTTAAAGTCCTAATATAGAATAGTGAGCTATTAACTTTCATCCCAGAACTGCATAAACACACCGACAAATATACATTACAAAATTGATTAATGTTGCAAAGAGGGTACATTTGGCGAAAAAACGATTCTTATTATTAAAGGAAGCTCCCAACTTTGCTGTTTCTTTTTCGATACAACTTACCGATTCGCAAGGAACGTAGGGCTCACGTCTGGCCAGCTGCAAAAGTGAGGGGGAAATAGCAGGAGGCACGCTGGCTGACACCTTTTATATCCCACCCATACGTTTTTACAAGGGCGACGGTAAATTAGTACATTACGTATGGTTTGAAATGTACGTATTTTGTGGGAATAAATACACAGCCAAGGGTGACGGTAAATTAGTACATTACGTATGGTTTGAAATGTACGTTTTTTGTGGGAATAAATACACAGCCAAAAAAGATGGAAAAAAAGGGGAATAGAAATAAAAGAATTGCCGTCAGGGTTAAGGGGAGGGGGCGCAGGGGGGCAGGGACGCGATAATATCGCTTGACAAGTTTTCCTTTAGCATTATTATTGCACAGCATTCAATGGTTTACTGATTTTAATAAAGCAAAAATATATTAATGTTTCTCTGTCAGCCGGAGCCCTTAGGTTGGATGTGGAACGGGGGTAGGTGGGACAAGTGGATTTTACAGGACATGTAGATCTCAGTGGCATTTTGTCCCTTGGACAACTAGATTATTTGGAAAATTCCACACCCCTGATTGAGTATTAATGTGCCGTTCCAAAATTTCAGAAAACAGACGAGAGAAATAGGGCGAAAATTTGACCAACCGAGAGGATCAAGACCTTCCTTTTCTAATAAAGGAAGGACGAGTGCATGTTTCCACTTCTGAGGTACCAAACCTATTCTTAAAGAAGTATTAAGCTTCAGAATCACAGAGAGGGCAGCCTCGTCCAACAGACTAAGTTTAGAAGGAGGTAGAGGATCAAGAGGTGAACCATACTTAATAGATCTCAACAACAGTTTCAAGGAAGGCAAATCAGGAGGAGGCCAGGAACTAATCTGTGAAGAATCCCCAGACGCAGGAACCTCGGGGAAAAATTCAAGGGGCCCTACCGGTTGACAAGAAACATTAGATTACCTTGTTGGGAGGCATCCACAGCAAGTTGGCCTTGATGGACTTGACTTTATTGTGAAAGAACAGCGCTAGCTCATCGCATTGAGGTTGGAAAAGCGAGGAAGGGGACAAAAAAGCACTAGCAGCTGTGAGTTTAGTCACCACTTTAAACAAAGTTTTCTGATTGTTTTGGGAGCTAGAAATTTTAATAAAGAAGGCTGCGTGAGCCGATCTGCACAGAGAATTGTATTTCTTTAATGCTCCCAAATACTCCAACTTGGCATTAGATAAATAATGTTTCCTCCATTGTCTTTCTAAGGCTTTCCTTACCGCCCTTCTCATCCTCCCCGCTCTGCGAATTTCCTCAGGTATGAAGTTCTCAGTTCCATGGCTCTGGTTTCCCCTCCAGTGAACTTCCTCAGGTATGAGGTTCTCCATTTCATGGACCTGGTTTCCACACTGGCGGTTCTCTGCTGTGTAATCCTCTGTCCTGGTTTTCACTAGTGCTGATGGTTCTCTGGTGTTCTGCTTCCAGTGTTCTTCGCTGTGCGGTCTTAGGCCCTGGTTTTCAGTGCTGATTGTTTTCCAACCTTCTGTTTTGACAATCCGGTTGCTTATTGGCCTTTTCAACAAAAATAAATACATGGATAATAATAAAAAGGAAATCTGACACCTTCAAATTGTTTTCGAAGATATTTTGTCGTCTTTCGCACACTGTTTCGATGAACAGTTTCTGTAGTGGCTCTGCATCCCAATGCGGAAGTGTTCACAGAAGAAACTGACGTCAGCGTATCGGTGGTGGCTTATATGGACTCCGTTGATGCCATGTCCGGAGACGACGTCCATACGGAGTGACACGGCTCCCTCCACCCGCACACAGAGGTATTGTTGGGACAGTTATCCGGATCCAGTCTGGCGCCTGTGGAGTATTCACAAGGTAAGGAATCTGCGGCTAGACCATGTCTTTACCAGATCCAGCGTTACCGAAGGTAGTTAACTTATCCTTCAACGCCTGGAAGGACTGCCATGCCATGAATCCAAAGCTGCTGAGGGAACGTTCCCTGAAGCTCCCCGATGTCTTGGGGCGCTCTCGAGCCTGGTGGCATGGAAGGTCACGAGACAGTTTGAGGAGCCACTCCCAACAATCATCATTGCAGTCAAAATTGTCAGGTAAGTCCCACAAGTGTTTGCCATTGGCGAGTACCATTTCCCCTGAGTCGGAGCCAGGCCTTTTGATTGACCTGAAGAGGGAGGGGTTTGAGGACCCTTATCACCCTGTACCAGAGGACAACTGTTATGAGGAACTGGCGGATGCCTGTGGGTTAGACACCTCACCAGACACTGGCTTGGTCTCTCCTCCTACCTTGACTACGGAGGAGGGAGCCTCCTTTGCAGTGGTGGTGCAGAGGGTGGCTGAGTTCATGGACCTTCAGCTTCCCTTAATGGAAATCTAGATGAACCTCTTGATGGAGGTGCTTCAGCCAAGAGTAACCACTTTTGAAATTCTCCTTCCATTCAACAAAGTCCTCTCTGATGTCCTGCTTGAGGACTGGTCCAAACCCTGCACAAAGGCTCAAGTGCATTGGACGATTACCGATCACCATCACCCCGCTCCTGGGACCCCAGTTTTAACACCCAGCAACCCCATCCCGGAGAGCTTGGTGGTCCAAGCCTCTGCCTCCAGAATCAACCCCAGCGTGTTCCCTACCACTTAACCGAACAGGGAATCCAAAAGTCTTAATACCTTTACCAAGATGATGTTGTCTTCCTGGAGCCTAGCAATGGGGTCGGTAAACACTGTGTACCTTTTGGCAACACACACACACACACACACACACACACACATACTCACTCACTCACTCACACACACTCACTCTCTCTCTCTCACACACACACACACGCACACGCACACGCACACTCACACACACACACACACACACACACTCTCTCTCTCACACACTCGACACTCACACTCGACACTCACACTCACACTCACACTCACACTCACACTCACACTCACACTCACACTCGACACTCACACTCGACACTCACACTCGACACTCACACTCGACACTCACACTCGACACTCACACTCGACACTCACACTCGACACTCACACTCGACACTCACACTCGACACTCACACTCGACACTCACACTCGACACTCACACTCGACATTCACACTCGACACTCACACTCAGACACTCACACTCAGACACTCACACTCAGACACTCACACTCAGACACTCACACTCAGACACTCGCACTCAGACACTCGCACTCACACACTCTCGCACTCACACACTCACCCTCAGACACACCCACACGCAGACACACCCACACGCAGACACACCCACACGCAGACACACCCACACGCAGACACACCCACACGCAGACACACCCACACGCAGACACACTCACACGCAGACACACTCACACGCAGACACACTCACACGCAGACACACTCACACGCAGACACACTCACACGCAGACACACTCACACGCAGACACACTCACACGCAGACACACTCACACGCAGACACACTCACACGCAGACACACTCACACGCAGACACACTCACACGCAGACACACTCACACGCAGACACACTCACACGCAGACACACTCACACGCAGACACACTCACACGCAGACACACTCACACGCAGACACACTCACACGCAGACACACTCACACGCAGACACACTCACACGCAGACACACTCACACGCAGACACACTCACACGCAGACACACTCACACGCAGACACACTCACACGCACACACACTCACACGCACACACACTCACACGCACACACACTCACACGCACACACACTCACACGCACACACACTCACACGCACACACACTCACACGCACACACACTCACACGCACACACACTCACACGCACACACACTCACACGCACACACACTCACACGCACACACACTCACACGCACACACACACTCACACACACACAGCAAAGTTCATCATCACAATTGGGCTAGACACGATCTACTTGCTGGGCAGAGCGATTGTATCATTAGTGGCCCTTCAACGCCACACCTGGTTGAGAACCACTGGCATTTCAGGGTATAATCCACAAAATGAGAGAGGTGCCCTTCCAACCAAAATGGACAGGGTCAATATATAGTAAAAACTGCAAAAGGTCCCTTTTGTGTCACTCACTCTAGTTATTCATTCTGCAAGATGATTCTATAAAGTCTCATTCAGGCTCAATATATCCTTCTTCCCAGTCACATTATAGTCTAAACACTGAACATAGTTCTGTGTAAAAATGTCTCCTTTATTAAAATTATCATACACAAAAACATTTCACTGTAATTCTTGTTATGTGGCGCCTACATTAATCCATATATATATATCAGGTAGACTCTTTCCATCATTATAATTAAATGTACACATCATTAAAGTTAAAAACGGATATTGTATAACCCTCTAGTCTGTTACTCAATAAAAAACACACGTTGTCAACGCAGCGTTATGGTGGAATAGACTTGATAAACACAACCTTCTTCAAGACAAAGTATTAACAACAGAAGTTTATCTAAAATATACACAATTACATTTTCAAATGGGCATATTTAAATACACAAGTTCAGTGTTATTTTATATATAGGTCACTAGTACTTTCCAACCCACCACTACTTTTCAGTCATCTGCTCTCCTTGCACATAATAACTGTTCCTATCCTACGATGCATAATTAATCATCAGAATGGGACTATATACGCTAGTCTTCATGGGAGCGCTGACATATATATTTTTCTTATTCATCCTTCATGCAGACTCTTTAGCTATGTCCTTCATTCTTTACTCTTTAGTAATAGCTACATACCACAACTTTTTGATGTGTTTTAACTACTGTTACCTTCAGCCTGTTGTTTAGATCCATCACCTTCTTTAAATTATTCTGGATTGTCTTTAGGCGTATTATTCTCTAAAATAAGATAAATACCCTAATCAAAACCTTTATTGTAATAATTGTAAATATCACATCACAAATAGGCCAAGCTGCATAGTGTCAACTTACATCATCTAGGGTCCTTTTGGATCCAATAATTTAGAATTTAATTTGCACTTCCACTTGTTTGCATGCGTTAACCTCTTCCAATGGGTTTTTAGCAGAAAAGTCACTGTATTAAAAAGTAGGTGTATACTATTAGTATACTATCTCTTAGGGACCTCAGTTCCCACTAATTTATCTTGAGTACCGTTATATTCTTACCTTAGTATGGCACTTGGGTATCATTCCACATTGATTCCCTATTAAATTTGTTGCGTCAGGGCAAAGCTGCTTTCAGAGGAGCTAAATACCACAGCGTTACGGGAGCAATTCTTCAGTCTTCCCACAGGTTCTATTAGGGGAATTGTAAAATCAAAGGATGTACGAAAGTCCTATGTCACCACACCATGAAAAACATGAGAATGTTATAGTGGTCACTAGCAATTTATATGCACTCAATTATAATTTATTAATCTTAATCGAGAGTTGTATATTTCTCTATCGTGACCACACTCGCGGTCGCCTCGCAGCTCAATTGTCTCGTTTGTATTGGCTAAACAAACATAATCACTCCTAGTGTTTCACTAACCTCTATATTCAGTTTCTATGTGATGCAGGTAGTCCATCACCTAGCAATTTATCCTTATTTTTTTAAATACAACCGCCCGTTATTGCAGCTTTTTAAAAGCACAAAAACTTTTTATTGCCGTTATCGGTGCCATTGGGTCTCGTTACTGCTATCCTTTTACTAGGTACAACCCATTTCTTAAAACTTATTCTAGCAACTGCTGTTATGAATATTTTCCCCAGAACTCACCTATAAAGTTTTCAACGTGCCCGTACTGTCGATTAGGTGATCTTTCTATATTCGTCTAAAAGGCGCCATGTAGGAAGTCCGATTTTTATTGCACATTACGCTCACATGATACAGAATTTCACAAACTAACCAACATCTTATGGTCCGGCTTCAAATAGAGTTGTCAAATCCCGATATGCCCCATATCTATATTAAAAGACCTCCAACTATGTGTTATAATTTGGTCATTGAGTCATCAAGTTACGTAATTTAGGCTAATTTGCACATTATGCGATACAGATTTTCACAAAGCAGCCAACATTTTTTTTTCAGGCTTCTTTTATCATCAAAAACCATGAGTTACCTTCTGTATGTAAGCATATACAATCTACCTATTTTTCTCAATTCAGTCACAGATGGCAGCCATTTTTATGTCAGGCAACCGAAAAATATCCATACATCTATAAAGATAAAAAATAAAATGTAATCAATGTGACCTTGGCTTCTCCATATCGTATGTTCTATACCCCAGTTTAAACCACTACTTCTTTAAAAACTTATATTTATTTGAATGTAAGTTGTTCATAATACATGTTGCCGATATGAGTAGATCCAGGTCTATATATTATCACCTACTCATTTACTATCTTAACAACCGTTCCCATTCTTCTCGATTATTTAATTCATACTTATATGTATCAACTTTACTCATATAAAACTGTTCTCTTTTCTTTCTCTTTTTATCAATGTCAGGGTATAGCCAATCTTCACTCATGGACATGCCCTTTGGTGGCTCGCGCCTTTTTTGCAAAAAGGCAGAATCCGCACTGGAGCGCTGTAAATACAGCAGAGCTACTGCCAGGTCTTTGGGTCTCTCCTTGGACCCCCGCCAAACATAGTCTGCCTTACGCCCATTCTGTGGCTATGGTAGAAGCTACTAACCTCCTCCTTTCCCGTCCGGCCACCAAGGCCAACAGGCTTCCCTGTCTTTTCGTGGCTGTGGACGCGGTTTCCACAAACCACGTAGGAAGAACAGCCAGAGATCAGGCTAGTCCACCCTCCGGCAGCCGCAGTCTCAAAACCCCTTTCTCTTGTCCTTACACCAGCACAGGTGCCCAGTGAGGGGCAGGATCTGCCATCACCTGCCACACTGGTAGTCCATAACATCTAAAAAGTGGATTCTAGAAATAGTCCAGAGGAGCTATTTCACCTCCTTTTCTGGAAAACCTCCCGCCCTACCCCACCACCAACATACGACCGGCTGACGAAGGACCATCTCTCTTTACTCCACCAGAAAGTGTTAGCCTTTTAGTCAGAGGGGCCATTAAGAGGGTATCTGTATCACAAGCAGATAGTGGTTGCTATCAGCGCTACTTTCTGGTGCTCAAAAAAGATGGAGACCTCTACCCTATTCTAGACCTTCATCTTCTCTGTCTCTTCCTAAAGAAAGTGAAGTGAAAATGCTCACCTTAGCTCAGGTTCTGTCTGCCCTTGATCCCTGAGACTGGATAGTAGCATTACACTTGCTGGATGCATATTTCCACATCCTCGTCCTGCCTGCCCACAGATGTTTTTTTTTTTCCCACATTACTGTATCCACACCCAAAAATTGACTCTATCAGCCTCTAATTCTCCTATTTGTGATGTACTCTGCTGTCATAGGCAAGGAAAAGATTTTCCTTTTATTGTTTAACCCTCACACACCCTATTGGTGTCATGCTTCATCATTGGGTTCACCCGGACTCCTAAAGGTCCGGGTGGGCTCAACCGTTTTTCAGGGAGCTCTTAGGAGATATATGGCATGGGGGGGTTAAAGATTAAAAATCCTATTGTTTCCCCAGGTATCCCTTTATTCGCGGGGATGCAATGGATATTAAAAAAGAAAAATATTGGGTCTTTTTGGAGTTTATGGTCCTAAGACCCTAAAGGTTAGCCAACATGTTTCTGCCCATTCATAGTGCCAAAAAATGGTCAAGGGCTTTCGTCAGGGCTTTGAAAAAGGAATGTTCCCTCCCTGGAAAAATTGGAGTTGACCTATAATTTAGATTCTTTAGAAGGTACAGAAAGCTGTTCCCTTCATCATCTTCAAAAAAGCCAAAAAATGTTTTTTGACCAAAATCACAAAATATTCTTTGCAATAGTTTCCATCACTATAAGGAGAATAATTATCCCCCTATCTTCTTCTGTAAAAAAATCCACCTATTTGGAGAAAAGAGAAGAGAGAGCAAGAGAAAAAGAAACATAAAGACTAAACATTGGATTTCAACTTTAGTCATGAAGCGCGATATCAATTCATATTGGAGTGCACTTCTCAAAGTCATGTGTGGTTGATCACAATTTTCAACCCAAGTGAGTTAAACCACCCAATTCGGGTATTGTACACATTCTCATAATATAGCAAGAGTTAAAAGGAGTTCAAAAGTCGTGAGTATCGTCAACATTGTAGTGATTGGTGAAAGAAACCATGGTTAATATACTCCCATTTTGTGCACATCACATTCGACACTGTTAACCGGCATTCGCTCATATCGATGTTATCGTTTTCCAAGTTTATATATGTACCACAAAACTATGTTGTTTCATTTGCCATACCGATTAAACGTAAACATACGTATTCCACATTTACACACATGATATTCTCTTACCCTACTTGGGCAGGATCTGCGTGTCTCAGGGGGAGGGTGGACGATTATTCAACAGTGTACTACATAAAAAAGTAAGACCACAAAAAATAATAATAGTAATGTATGCATCGTAATGTTATCTCAAAAGATGCTCCCCATCTCATACGCGTGCATTCGATCTGCCCCACTTACTAGTCTACACCTCCTATTTTCAGGTATACCTATGTACCAGCTCCGTCCCCCGGCTCTCGCGTCTGAGCTCTCTGAACTCCCGCCATAAATACTCGGGAAAATCGGTGCAACGCTCATTTGCCGCGGATGCGTCTTAATACGCGTCATATCCGGAGTGCCCACGCTAGGAGTATTGGGATATGTAGTCCCATGTTCCTTTTCGTTTATATTAAAAACGGATCGCGTGTATAATTTACTGGTGGGTTTGTCATTTCTACTACATCTTTTTTTGAAAGTTAGGGAAAAGATGTAATGAATTTTTAGTTTCACATTACAAAGAGGAATGCAGAAAGTAGAGAAATATGTGTGAAATCTATAATGAGTTAATTTTCCTTTATGATTCGTGATTTATGTGATTGTAAATACAGAATTACATATACTCAGGGAAAACACGTATTGTGTATAGAACATACCGTAAGGCCACATTTTTGTGAAAGTCCATACCTCATTATTACCAGATTTTTCAAAAATGTGTATATTTCTCATTATGACATTTCTTGACATTGTCGTTAGTATCATGGTGTTCTTAAATACTTACTGCAGGGAAATAACAGAATTAAATATAATGTGTTATATGCAGAACATATTGTACAGCCACACTTTTCTGAGAAGTCCATATCTCATTGTTATACGATTTACTCAAAATTAGTATACTTATGATTATGACAATTTACTGCAGAAAAATGACAAGTTTATTCTCATTCATTGTATATATTGCCAGTTATACTTATCTTACAGCATTCCAGGGTATTGAGTCATTCAGACCCTGTTTGTCTGTACCCATTCTATATACCCATCTTTGTTCTCGTTCGAATAGTCTTTTTGTTAGATTCGAACCATCATTTACTTTTTCTATTACTGTCCACTCCAGATCTTTTTCCGAATGTTTCAATGCCACATAATGTGCTGTTAGTTTTGTGGCAACTATTCCACGTCTGATGGTACTTCTGTGTTCCCCAATTCGGAGTTTTATCTTTCGTGAGGTCATCCCAACATATTTCAATTTACATGGGCATGTGATTACATAGACAATGTTGTTCGAGTTGCAATTAGTATGATGTCTCTGTTCCCAATTTTCTTTTAGGCCCAAATCCATATTCTTTGAGTGTTTTGTAAAAGGGCATACTGCACAATTTCCACAGGGGAAATGTCCTTTCACTGGTGAACTATTCCATAGTGTCAGTTGTGTATCTGTGATGGATTCACCATTATCCGTGTGAACTAAAGTATCTCTTATACTTCTGTTTTTTCTAAATAAAAACATTGGTTTTTCAAAGTTCAAGCTGTTTGAAGTCAGAATCCGCCAATTATTCTGTACAATTCTCTTCACAGAGTTAGAAGATGAGTTATATGTAGTAACACAAATGATAGCTGTATTTTCTTCTTTAATGTTGGTTTGTAATAGTACATCCCGAGGGGTATTCTGTGACCTTTTCCTTGCCTGCTCGACCACTTTTTTAGGGTATCCTTTATTTAATAGTTTAGAAGATAGAATCTTAGCCTCATCATTATAATCCTGTAGGCTGGTACAATTTCTTCGTATCCGCAGATATTGGCCTATCAGAAGATTTTCTCTTAGAGAGCGAGGATGTGCGCTGTTAAAATGTAAAAGATTATTGCGGTCAGTTGGTTTTTTATAAAGGGAGCTCTCTAGTTTCCCATTTGTGGCAATAATAAGGATATCCAAAAATGAAACTCTCATGTTGTTTTTGGTACTTGTAAATTTGAGAAACGGATTGATGTTGTTTATCCATGTCATGAAATCTTTTATACTTCTTTCATCTCCGTGCCAGATGACAAAAATGTCGTCTATATACCGGAGCCATTTACGTACTTTATCAACACCGGGGTTGTTGTTCCATATATAGTTTTCTTCTATATATCCCATATAGAAACGGGCTATACTAGGGGCAAAGGTGCTCCCCATCGAAGTACCGTGTACCTGTAAAAACAAGTCATCCTCAAATCTAAAAAAATTCTCTGTAAGGGCAAGCCTTATTCGGTCCATCACAAATTTTACTGGTGCATTCCATGACCAGGTAGTCTGGTTCAGTATAGCCTGTATTATCTGTATACTCTCCTCTTGAGGTATGCTTGTATAAAGTGCTTCCACATCAAGGCAAAGCATGGTTTCCACAGATGGGTCATACTGTATATTTGTCAGAATATTAAGAAGATGTTTCGTATCTCTGACATAGGATCTCAGATTCGGAACCAATGGTCGTAAGAAATCGGCAAATTGTGAAAGTGGTTCTAATAATGATCCTATGCCCGATACTATCGGTCTGCCTGGTGGGGGGATCTTATCCTTGTGAATTTTTGGGATAGTGTAAAAAATGGGAGTCCTAGGTTCCTTTTTATTTAGAAAATCATTCTCATTTTTAGAGATCCATTCTCTTTCAAATGCATTCTTTCTCATCTGCATGATTGTTTTTTGTAATCTTTGAGTAGGATCTCGTTGGATTTTCCTATAGTGCCAGACATCTGAGAGGAGGGAGGTACACGCAAATCTGTAAGCATTCATGCTTTGTATAACTATGGCTCCCCCCTTATCTGCAGGTTTTATGATTAGATCTTTTTGCTTGCCCAGAGATTCTAATGCTTTTCGTTCCACCCCACTTAGATTATTGAATGTATTGAAACTTGGTTCCAACATTTCAATCTCTTTCCTGACTGCTTGTTCGAAAGTCAAGATTTCTGGTGGTATCAGAGATGTAGGGGGTTGAAATTTGGATTTTACACGTAAAGTTGTGTACCCAATAATTTTTTTCTTGTGGTGGTTGTTTTTCAAAAAAGGCTTTCACACGAATTTTCCTGAAGAATTCTCCAAGTTCACAATGTGTCTTAAATTTATCAATGTGTGTAGTTGGAACAATCCCCAATCCTTTGTTCAGTACCTCCAGTTCTGTTGTTGTTAATGTCTCATCTGTAAGGTTGATCACCAGGTCTACTTCGAGCTTGGGCCTGCCATCTGGTCTTTCGTCTGGCTCCTTGTGTTCATTCGTTTGTCGTCTTCCCATTGGACATTCCGAGTTCGATTTCCACGTCTTCCTCTTCTGCCTCTTCTCACGCCCCGTCCTAAAAAATATTGCTGATTTTGGTTAGGTTGGTAGAAGGGCATGCCAAAAAATTGGGGAGGTGGTGGTCTTTGAAATGCTGCAGGATGGTATCCTCCTTGCCATGGAATGGGTTGTGGGGGATATCCTTGGTTGTATCCCCCTCTTCTTTGTCTTCGTTGTCGCCCTTGCCAGCTTTTATTGGAATTATCGCTAGACAACTCATCTGGATCAGAATAGGATATCTCCGATTCACTTGCATTAGATGAGCCAGTGTCCCCTTCTGATTGTTTCTTATAATCATCGCGTATGTATGGGTAAACCTTTTCATGAGAGAATTTTTTCAGATCTTTCTGTAATTTGTCTATTTTACTTTGCATGAGAAACTCTTTATGTTCAGCAATCTCCTTGTTCACC
Source organism: Triturus cristatus (assembly GCF_964204655.1). Lineage (NCBI taxonomy): Eukaryota > Metazoa > Chordata > Amphibia > Caudata > Salamandridae > Triturus > Triturus cristatus. The sequence goes on along the minus strand of NC_140590.1, from coordinate 631,858,974 downwards.
TCGTCTAATTTCTTTTTATATACCGTGATTTTTATTTGAGTGTTCAAGGTATCTTCACTTGTCTTGATGTTGATGAGAAGTGCTTCTGATAATCTTTTTGCTGTGTTTATAATAAGTATCAACCAGTCGCGGGTGCATCTCCACGCGATTAGTGACCACTCCTTTCTGAAAATAGGATCATCTAGGAAAATCCTAGGTTCATTCCTAACCAACAAGCCTTTCGGGGCAGCATTGCCTCTTAAATATTCAGTCATTATGGCCCCATGAATTAAGATCCTCATGTGATTCCGTTTCATTTCCTTGAGTTCATCCCAACTTTGGTACTGACCAAGACTCTGGCTGATATTAGTGTCTGGTAACAGTGATGGACCCGCTAGAATGGCAAGCGCCATATCATCCGAGTACCCAATTCCCAATTGTTCTGCCATCTTTCAAAAAAGGCTTTTTCACCGGTGTGTGGTAAATTACTAGTAATCCGCTTCAGTGAAGGTGATAAAGACTAAATATTCCTTAATGTCTCTCGCTATATGTATTTCTATTTTTATGGAAATTATCCAAAACCCCACAGCTGTCCGCTGCTCAAAACTCTATAACCACTAGGTATCAGTAGAGGATTCCACTGATGCCATAAGGGGTAAGAAGGATAAATGTATGGATACCTCCTCCTTAGTATATACTTTTCCACATTACTGTATCCACACCCAAAAGATGTTACCTGCGTTGCACGGTGGGGCAAGAGCACTTTGTTTCTGTTTGCTGTGCTCCCCTTTAGCCTTACCAGCACCCCTCAGGTGTTCACCAAGGTGTTGGCAGTGGTTGCAGCACATCTGCGGAAGTCTGGGGTTACAGTCTTTCCCCTACCTTGACGATTGACTGTTGTAGGTCGGTTCACCCCATGCAGTCATCTCTCACCTCCATACTATTGCAGACCTCTTGCACTCACTGGAGTTCACTATAAATGTGCCAAAGTCTCACTTAACTCCCTCTCTAGATGCTCCCGTTCATTGGCGCTGTTCTGGACAGGGTACAGTTTCTGGCTTAACCTTCATTGCGGCAACTCCAGGATATTTGGGCTATGATTCAGATGTTTCAGCCTCTAGCCTGGGTTTCGGTGAGACTGACTCTGATGCTGTTGGACCTCATGGCCACCTGCATCCTGCTAGTGACTCGTCCCTTTGGCATATGCGAGCTCTGCAGTGAGACCTGAAGTTCCAGTGGGCACAGCATCAGGGGAATCTCTCAGACTTGGTTCAGATCTCAGAGGGAACTGCCAAAGTCCTGCAGCGGTGGCTTACGAACTGAGATCGAGTCTGCTGGAGACCCCTCTCCATTCCCCCACAAGAGCTGACTGTAGTGACAGATGCATCACTCCTGGGGCAGACATTTGTGAGAGGTGGAGATCAGAGGACCCTAGTCTTCAGCGGAGTCTGGGCTCCACATCAACTTGTTGGAGCTTCGGGCTATCTGGTTGGCATCGAAAGCTTTTTTTCCTTCCATCACGGAGAAGGCTGGTTCCGATGTACATGGACAACACCACCGCCCTGTGATATTGCAACAAACAGGGTGGGGTGGGATTGTGGACCCTTTGCCAAGAGGCCCTGCGCCTCTGGACATGGCTGGAACACCAGGGCATTTCCCTGGTGGTTCAACAACCTGGCAGGCTCTCTGAATCCCAGAGCGGATAAACTCCACCATCGATGCCTAGCAGATCACAAATGGCATCTCCACCCTGAGGTAGTGCAAGGTCTCTTTCATGATTGGGGAGTGCCTTGGTTAGCTCGGTCTTCTTAGTTAGATCTGAATGCGCAACATCAGCAGTTTTGCGCCCTGGAGTTTCCAAAGCGGCTCTCGCTCGTAGACACTTTTCACCACAAGTGGAGGAGAGGCCTCCTGTATTCCTAGCTCCCGATACCACTCCTGTCCAGAGTTCTGAAGAAGATCAGGAACGACTAGGCGCAAGTCATTCTTGTGGCTCCTGGATTGGGCACAGAGAGTATGGTATCCTGAACTGAGTCTGAGCATTGGTCTTTAGATCAGGCTGCCCCTTTGGGAGGATCTTCTGTCACAGCAGCAGGGCAGGGTCTTACACCCGAACTTGCATACCATCCGCCTTCATGCATGGAGATTGAGTGGCAACAGCTTTCGACCTTCCTTTAGAAGTCTGTGGTGTTACCTTGGCAGCAAGGCGTCTCTCAACCAAGACAGTATACGCTTACCATTGGGACAAATTTATGACATTGTATTGCATCTGAGAATATTGACACTCTTTCTGCACACCTCTCGCACGTTTTAATTGTTTGTTCTTTCTCTGTCCCAACCGGCTCTGCTCTAGGCAGTGTTAAATGTTATTTGTTAGCCATCTCGGTTTTCTTGAGCATGCCAGACTCCGCTTCTCTGTTTAAGTCACCTGTTGTGACACATTTTCTTAAGGGACTGCAACACCTATTCCCTCTAAGACCGTTCATCATGCCCCAATGGGAACTCATTCTGGTCTTAACATTTTTCATTTGTCTCCCCTTCGAGCCCTTGCACAGTTGCCCAAATCGTCTACTCACCATCAAAGCTTTTTTATGGTGGTCATAACATCTGCCGGGGTCAGCAAACTGCAAGCACACCCTGTGCACCCTCCTTACACAACTAAGTCTCAGAACGTTTTGTCTCGGAGACCCTCAACAACACGTTCACAGACTGAGGTGTATGTAATCTCCGCTTAGTGTGGTTCGGTGGATAGGGTCCTCATCGAGTATTGTCACTTGAGTGTCCCGTTCTACAAGTGACATTAAAATCTCCACCAGGAGGGAGAATGTCTGGATGTTGACAGCGGTGAGTGGATTAAAATTATCTCCTATCCTTTAAGTTAATCTTTATTGGGGGGGGGAGTAGGATAGGGATAAGTCTTAAAAAAAAAAAAAAAAAAAAAAAGCAGTGTTTAGTGAATGAGTCACTGGTCCATGACACCTAGTGGTCTGTTCGACATGTTTCGGCCTGCAACAGCCCCTAAGGGTCTATGCCTTCATCAGGACCAAAGAAATATATATGGAGGCCTTATACTTCAGGGCTTCCCGGATAGTGTGTTGCTAGTGAGTGGAAGCACTCCCCCGTCTTCACCAGTGAGCACACTTTGCTCCAGACGGGATGTGGTTATAGGTACGGTCTTTAGGCCTATAACTTAAATAAGCATTTAATTTACATCATGGTGTGGAGAAATGTAGGACAGGGGTTTAAGCTTGGCTTTAAACAGTCCTGTGCAGTGCTACTGCTTGCATCTCTCCAACCGAATGTTCAACGTGTGGTTGAGGGTCTCCGAGACAAAAAGTTCCGAGACTCTGCTCTTGAGATTTACGTGGTTTATTCCCCCCTTTCTGATAGATAACCAGTACCTCTTGGAAGCTGAATGAGCCTCTGCTTCTTCCTCCCTCCATTTTGATCTGTACCTTTTCATGTAGGCCTTACTATCACCTTGCCTACCTTCTTTGCTCTACCTTACCTTTCGAAAGAAGAGACTCCACCGCCTTGACCCAGAAAGAATGTTGCCTTTCTACCTTGATCATACCAAAGAGCTTCGAGTGGACAATCAACTGTTTATTTAGTATGTCGGGGTGAAGAAGGGAAATACTTTTGAGAAACTAACCACTCACGATGGATAGTGCGCTGCATGAAAATCTGCTAAGGATTGGCCAAAAATCAATCCCCTGGTGGCTTGCATGCTCGTTCCACCAGAGCCTATACAGCGACTACTGCATTAGCTCGTGGATTCCCTGTCCTCGACATTTGTCAGGCAGCAACGTGGGTGTCACTACACACCTTCACCAAACATTACTGTTTGAATAGTCGAGTCCGTCATGATGGGCATTTATCCCATTCGGTCCTGCAGGACTCTTTGGTCTCATCTGTTCGCAGACCCATCTCTGGGGAGATATTGCTTGGGTATTTATTCTAAGGTAAGGAATCTGCAGCTAGAAGTGTCAGATGAACAAGTTTCTTACCTTTGGTAATGCCTGATCTCGTAGAGATTGTATCTAGCCACAGATTTCCTCCCTGTGCTGCAAACCGATTTGTGTATAGGGTTACCCTTTTGAGGCCCTTAACACTGCACACCAGTGCATCAGCATTCTTCATGGGTCCACGCTTCTGGTGTGAAAAGTCTCAGAAAGAAAAATAATGTCAGCGCGTAGGCACCACGTACGTCTCATCTGCAGTGGACGAGACAGAGCCGAACGATACCACCTACCGGCAAGCACGGGTACTGCTCATAAATTTCTGGATCCAGTCTGATGCGTGGGGAATATTCTAAGGTAAGGAATCTGCGACTAGATAGTCTCTACCAGATAAGGCATTACCAAAGGTTAATAACTTATTCTTTACAACTCAAGCCTGAGTTTACAGTTCCCTACTGAGATTTTTCCTCTCCAGCCTTACCACTTGCGCATTGATCCTTCTGTTGTACTGTATGATAAGCATGATAAGCATGCCACAGACCCATTTTAAGACCCTTTTCTTTTTCCCAACATTATTTGCTACACATTTTCTGCAAACAATTTCAGAGGGCTTTCATGTGATGAAAGGTTTATTGCTCAGTAGTCTATTTTGAATGTGAAAGATGTAGAAAAATGGGTAGACATTTCCTTAGTGTGCAGGGCAGGTGAACCACAGTTCAAAGCATATTTCCTCAAAGCAAGAGATCTCTCTTGGCAAGGCAGCTAATATACCAAGCATTTGCAAAGCCAGTAGGTTTCGCCATTTGACCTATTGACTCTGCCACTGAAGTCTGTAATGCTGCATGAAATCGGCAAAAAAAAGAAGGCATGATGACATGCCTGCTGTTGCCGGTTGCATCATTCTATAGACACACATGCATCACCATGCATGCACACACTTACAGAATGCCATGGGCACTGTAGGAAGCTGGCTCTTTATATACTACACCAGAGTAAGGTATAGGGTGAACAGTGTACAGTGGATCCCCAGAGGTATAGTAGAGGCTAAGTTAGATAATCCCCAACAGCGCGTTTTGTAGTAGTGTGGTCGAGCAGTTAGGCTTATCAGAGGGTGTGTAAAGCATTTATTGTATTTACTCAGGCAAGAGCTGATGGCACACACTCAGAGACGGAGTCCAGACCAATTAGGTAAGTATAAAAAAGGTATACTTATGTCTTATTTCTAGAACCAAATAGAATTTGGCACAGGTAGGTAAAATATACGTTCAAATGCAAGTCTGTACACAGAAATGCATTTGTAGGTGAAATTGGTATTGTTGCAGGTTTGTATTCGCTTTAAAAAACAGTTCAGAAGACTTTGAAATTACTTTGGATTACTTTTGCATTTCTTTTTAGTTACATCAACTACTCGGGGTGATATGCCTAGATGTCACACTGTGGGTCCTACAATACAGAGGTAAGTAAGACAATTTACTTTTCAAAGCACAGTTACTTTTGTCCCATGCAAAAAGCAAGTTGACACCTAAAAACATAGCTGAGTGTTTGGTGTTCGATCCAAGGTTTCCCAAGGTTCAAGGAGGCACTCGAGTTGACCCACCAGATGTCACAGCAAACACATAATTCTCCGTTGGGAGACCTGACCATCATATCTTGGAATATCCGGGGCCTATTAAACAAAATCAAACGAGGAGCGGTACTCCGCTTAGCGAAACGGTATGAAGCAGATATACTCCTTCAAGCGACTCACCTTCTAAGCAATAAAACTCCATGCCTTAGCAGGTTTGGATTCGCCACTGTGTACCACTTGGGGTTCACGCACAGCGCCCTGGGTACGGCAGTCCTGATGCATCGCCGCGTGCCATTCCTCATTTCCAAACACAGGACATATCCTGGTGGGCAGTATACAGTGTTCTCCGGCGCAGTCGCGGGAGAAAAGATAACCATTGGGAGCATACATGCCTCCCCCCTTGGGACAAACGTTTGTAGACAAAATCACACAGCTTTGGGGCGATCTCCCCAACGGTTTGACAATCTTGGGTGGTGACTGGAACGACGTTATGACACCCCAAGACGGGTGGCTTGCTGCGAGACCTGCCACTCCTCACCTCCTCCCCCCCCCCCCCCCCCCCTCCCAACAAATCTAAATTTAACATCTTAGCTCATACATTGGAGTGGTCGGACACCTGACGGCCCTTTAACCTCTCAACTCATGGGTTTTCATATACCTCGGCTGTGCATAACACGCTCTCACGACTAGATTACATATTTCTCCCCCACAGCTTCATACACAGAGTGACACACGTCCATCTTATCCCGGAGTTTGTCAGATCACTCACCAGTCCAGATGAAGCTACGCCTGAAAGTACAACGGGCCCCATGCCGGTGGCGTTTGTCCCCCTGGCTTCTCCAGGACTTTCAATATCAAGAGATTCTGCGGCACGTCATCGCGGACTTTCTTCTTTTCAATCTAGACTCATCCCCATCACGTATAATTTTGTGGGAGGCTCTTAAGCCGTCGAGCAGGGGAGTGGATATACATTTCCGTGCTAGCGAGAAACTCAAGCGCTTGACCCAGATACTAGAACTAGAAGATCGTCAATGCCAGTTAGAGGTGCAAGTATTAGTGGGGTCAGACCCAAGTTCTCGGCGTAATCTCCTACTTACCCAGCAACAAATCCACCAACTCCTCACAGATGAGGCCAAAGAAGCATGGTTGGCAATACAACACAGGATATACCAATGGGGCGAAAAGTCCAGTAAAATGCTTCATCGGCTATACCAGGCCAAGACTGCCCCTGTTCAGGTACCCCTTCTACGGGACGCAGATGGTCCGCTTTGTAACTCCCCGGAGAAGGTAGTCCAGGCATTTGTGTCTGTTTACACCACACTCTATCAACAGCGGGAGCTCATATCGGAGACCCTTCTAGATGAGTTTCTGTTGGATACTCCCCCTTGTAAGCTCTCCGATCAAGTTGGAGCCACATTAGATGGCCCCATAACTGTAGACAAATTAAGGGCAGCGTTGACTAGCATTCCCCCTGGCAAAGCACCAGGACCAAATGGAATCCCCAGCGATTTTATGCGACCACACATGTGACGTTTGGCTTACATTTGCTCGAGGCACTACACAAAGCCCTTGAGCAGCATATCCTACCCACAGACTGGCGTCATGCCGAAATTGTGGTGTTTCTCAAGCCTGGCCGACCCCCTGAGGACCCGGCTTCGTACCGTCCTATCTCCCTGCTTAATTTTGAGCCTAAGCTTCTGGGGAAGGTCCTTGCAGACCGCCTTCGATTGTGCATACAAGACCTCATTCACCCCGATCAGTCTGGCTTCATGTCACAACGCTCCACACGACATAACATTAGGCGAGTCCATAACGCAATTGCAGGAGACTACAGACTCGGTCGCCCAGCAGAGGTTCTGCTGGCCGACATAGATAAGGCGTTTGACTCTTTGAGTTGGACATACCTCTTCTAAGTCCGTCGCACCATAAATCTTGGTCCACGGTTCATAGCGTATACCCAGCTGTTATATACTGATCACCCAGCATCTGTTCGAGTTGCAGGATACCAATCGCCCACTTTCCTATTCGTCGAGGCACGAGACAAGGCTGCCCCTTGTCTCCACTGCTTTTCGCCCTGGCCATAGAGCCTCTGGCAGTGTGGGTGTGCCAAGACCCTCTGAACCGGGGGTTTGAGTGGACGTAGGAATATTCAGACTGAATTGCTGTGAGGCTGGGTGTGCAGCGGGCCGGAAAAGCAAGCGAGGAGGCCGTATGTAGTGTGCTATAGTAGGGATTTATTGAAGAGTCACAAAGGTAGAACACAAGGTAAACAAGGAGGACGTCCGGGTGCTGGATCCACTCTAGGCCGGCGATGCTGGTTGCGGTCTTCGTCGGCTCCAATGGAGGTTTCGGCGACGTGGAGAATCCACGGAGGGCAGGGAGCAAGAAGAGAAACAAAAGGGACCGTTAGTCCTATCCTTTTCGGAGGATCTTTGCTCCCGTCACCGTCACCCGGGTGTGTGGGGAAGGGGCGGAAAAACGAGACAGTGAGGAAAGGAAGGGACCGGGGGAAAGGAATACGGGGCGGGAAAAAGAAAGGGTGTTCGGTCGGGACGTGAAGGACGAGGCAGGGCACACAGTGCAGTGCTATACAGTTATAATACAGTGCAGGGAACGTAATGCTAAAGAGAAGGGGAATGTATACAAGGACTATACAGGGGACTCCTAGTGAGTAAACTAGTGAGGTTAAAGGCACTCACGCGGTCCGCCGTAACTCTCCCGTTGAGTTACGGCCGCTCTACAGCCACCTCCTGTGGACTCCACCACTCTTCGGTCCACACGTCTGCTTCAGTCGTCTGCTCTCCGTCTCTTGCCTCTTCTCCTTCGCGTCCTCCAGTCCGAGGTTCCTGCCACAAATCTCCGACCCTTCGCACTTCCGGGTTCTCCTTTTTATCCGGTGCTGTCGCTGCCATAGGGGCGGAGCTTCCGGAGTCCGCGATATTTGAGGCTGTCTGACCCGATGTTCTGGTTGGTCTCTGTGGGGAAAGGAAGGGTGTGATTTTCCGGTGTTTTGCTGGCGTCTCAGGTCGAGTCCTTATGGGGGCATTATGAAGCCGGGGATACAGTCCCGGGGCTGGCGAAGGAGGTAAATTCGGGGAAAGACGGTGTTCCGGTTGGGGTTGTCGGGACGCCGTTTCACAATTGCATTTTACGCTGATGTTCTCTTCTTTATGACGGACCTCTGGTTCTCGGGACCCCGTGTCCTTCAGATACATCGGATCTTCGGAAAACCACTGGGTTGAGCACTAACCCATCAAAATCCACACTCATTCCCATATGCGGGGATCAGAGACGCCAGGTCTGGGCATCACAATTATCCATTGCTACGGAGGGCTTTAAATATCTTGTGATCTTCATATTGCCGTACCCGATGATTTCATGGGCACAAAATATCGCCCTGCTACTCCCCGCGGCCCGCAATGAGACCACGGTATGGTCCCAGTTGCCCCTATCACTATATGGACAATCCGCTATCTTTAAGATGGTATCCTTACCACGTATGCTATTTCAGTTACAGAATTTCCCATAGAATATTCCTCCTTCGTGGTTCATACAACTTAACACGATTCTGAATAGGTTCCTATGGCAGGCAGGGGCGATCCGGGTTGCACTTCATACGTGCACGCAATCAACGTACTGTGGCGGTATTGCAGCGGCAGATGTCTACGCATATTATTCTGCCTCTCACCTTCTGATAATGAATGAATGGTGGTATGGGGTCTCAGTCAGATCCAGCATACGCAGTGGAACGGAAGGCAATGGCTGGTACCCCCTTACTCCATCTCTTGTACAGCCGCACGTCCCTTAAAACCTTTCCCCCAGCTTGCAAGACAGTTATACAAACCTGGAGATGCACAGTTAAATCCATGGGTTGGTGAGGAAGATTGACACCCTCAACTCCCCTCTGGCAGGGCGCATACCTACGGTCTGTGTTCGCTTTGGTCAGATTTCGTAAGTGGGACCTCATTGGGATCTCCACGCTTGGGGACATCATGCAAGGCACCATACTTAAGTCATTTCAACGGTTGCAAACCAACTATAACCTACATAAATCTCAGTTCCATCGCTACTTGCAATTACAGCAGGCCTTAGACCCCCATATTCGTCATTTGGAGACTCTTCCTGAATTCCACCCACTAGAGGGCCACCTGCTGATGGGGGACATTGGGGCTGACAAAATGAAATAAATATATCAGACGCTTAATACTCACACACAACACCATCCATAAACCAGGGCGGCGTGGGAGGCCGATCTGCCGGCTTTGACAGATGACTGGACAGAGGCCCTGGCTAGTCCTCGGTATGCAGCGGTGTCTTCACGCTATCGTCTCATCCAGTTCAAGTATCTCCACCGGGTATATTACACCCGATCTCGGTTATGGAAGATGGGTCTCATTCAGTCCCCCCAATGCCTTATCTGCAACAATGATGAGGGCTCCTTCCTTCATGCCGTGTGGAGCTGTACAGGGATTCAACCATTCTGGACTCTGGTAATGTCTTGTCTAGGCCAGGTTCTGGCCTGGACCATTCCACTCGACCCCAGATTGCTGCTCCTCCATAGCACAGATGTGATTGGGGGGAACCGCTACAAGCAGCTCCTCCTGTTCTTGGCCCTCACCCTCGCTATGAGAGAGATTGCACAGAATTGGAAAGCCACGTCCCCACCCAGTTTAGCGGGGTGGAAGAAGGCAATGGACAGGTGTATGGCGGCAGAAATCGTGGTTTTTCAGGCGAGTGGATGCCCACAGAAGCACAGGAAAATTTGGTCCTTCTGGGCAACATACAGAGGCATTGATTTACCCGCATTACCACATCCAGACTCTTAAGATCCTATTGAAAGATTAATGGGTCGATATCCACTTGCATAGTCGGACGACATTGACTCTTTACAGACTGGTTTTTGTTATTAATACGCAATTACGATTCCTTGGGGGTGCTCGGTGTAGTTTGTTATATTTTCGGTCTGATGTTCTGCAGGCCAGGTGTTTTTTTAATATTACAACTAGGTACTATACGTTGTATATAAAATATTTACTGTCTCTGCTGGGCTCTGCCCACTCTGTACCTTTCAAAATGAATAAAATTTGTTGTGGAAAAAAAAATGTCAGGCAAAAAGTGGTGGGTAACCATGCAAAAAGTGAAAAATAAAACAGGACCATGGGGTGATCGGGCAACAAGATGAGCATGTGAGGGAGCAGATAGAGGAGGTATAAGCAGCATGCCAATAGATAAGCAGCACTTGGTGGGGAGAAGCACATGAGGAAGAGAGAAACACGCAGCTCAGGGGAATTTAGAGAAGAAGTGCACAAGACAATGAGCAACACAGTACAGAGATAGCAATTTGGTGTAGGAAGAAGCAGAGAGAGAGCTGGAAAATGCATGCCCTCACATTGATTGCTTAACCAAAATGATAAAGTAGTTCCCTAAAAGTGAGCAATGGAAGGATTCAAATCAGCCAATCAAAAGGTTGGTAAAGAGGCTATCCTGAAGGGAAGACAAACACAAGAATAAGACATTGAATAAGAAGTAAGCAAATAAGTGACAATAATGCCAACCAGTGGTAATCAATGGGTGCACGGTAAGCCCGCTGAAAGTTCACAATGATATTTTCGCAACTAGAGAGCTTTCACAGTCTGGTAGGCAAGAATAAAAAATAAAAAAAAACTGTTTAGACATCTGTGCTACAAAACAGGGTCATCTACATAGAGGGACTTGGTGTAGATGGAACTTCACTGTTCTGATTAACATTCTATGAATCATCATACAATATAAGCGGCCTTTTTTATACAGTAACTAGCAGTCGGAGAGGTTAGTCGTCTTCTGTGAGAGTAAGGAGGTTATATGTACATGGTGATTGAGACACTGGGACAATATTTAGTGATGTGTGGAAGCAAAGACTAGAACTTGTATTCTGACTGTTAGATCCCCAATCTCCCTCCTGTTCATAATCTGTACCTGTGTCTGCCGGACTATTTGCAGTTTTTCTCAGTTATTGAGGGGCCAGCGGAGTCCTAGATTCTAAAATATTTCAGAAACTTCAAGGAAGATTTTCAGAGGTGAGCTCATTTCTGCTGTTGGCAAAGAGCTCTTTCGTTCTCTTATTTCCAGGATAATAAACAAAAAACTTTTGTGATGCAGTGTCTTGAGCTGCTCACTCTTCTCTGAGTGTAGATTTCAAAAATAATCTGTCTTCTGTCTTGAAATGTTGAGCCTTCTGATGTTTGGCGCAATGGGGGTTCCTCTTGTGTAATTGTTCCCTTAACGTTTAATATCGAGGAAATGTTCTTAGGGCCCCAGTGAAAGGTCCAGTTAGTGTTGGGATGATTTAAAGACTTCATACCAGCTGTCACAAGTGCCTCCATTCCAGCATCGTCCCACTTTAGCAATTTTGTTTCCTGACATGGCTTAGGAAGCTTTTCAGAATCTTAACAAAACTCAGGCCTGAGAACGGAGGAGAAGATAAAAACCATAGTGGGGAAGATGTAAAGGAACTCTGGTTTCTTGAGTGTTGGCTGTCTACATTTTCTGAATCTACTAGACTCAAGCACCGAAGGACACTGAGTTCACTTCAAGCATGCCATTTACAGTGTGTCAGAGGGGGCAAGAAAATGAACAACTCAGTCAACAGTGAGAAAAAGAACAAAACTATGATAATGTGTCTGCGGTCAAGTGGGTTTTACAATAACGCTTTTCAGTATCACTTGGTGCATGCAAAGTTAAGGAGGGTCTGAGAAGCTGGGAGGAACTGCAATTATTCCAGCAGTGAGAGACGACCCTGCCTCTGCCTCTCAATGCTCATTCAAGTCAGAATGCACACACAACTGTCACTGAAGTACCTTTGGGTGTGGGGCTCTATTTAGCTCCTGTCAACTTCCAGCAGTGGCTCCTCCTTCAGGGATGCACACAGCCTAATAGCTCATTCTCAGTGACCCTTATTTGCCGTGGAGTTCTTGGCAAGCAGTCTTGCTTAGCAAGTGTTAAAAGCCCCTCAGTTTCCTGTCAGGTGGCAATAGTGTGTCCTGTATGGAGAGTGACACTAGAGAGAAAGATCGTCTACTCCTTTAGATCTTTTGTCCCACCACAGCCCTACATGTCATTATTGACTTGCATTCTTTTTCTGTTGGCAGATACACCTGAGTGAATGTGGGGAGCGTGGTATATTAGTGTAAAATCTACTGTCTTTAAATTGATCGGACATACTCTCGATAAATGTCTATGGTAATGGAGAAATAGAGCGGCATATTGAAATTACTGGTTGTTGGGTCAGTCTTTTTAGTATGTTTGTGTGGATTAATTAGTCGCTTTTGGTTTTGAAGAAATATGTATGTTTGTAGCATGTGTGGCTGTAGATACTCATGCTCTGCATAGTCTTGCCGCCTTCTAGTGTTGGACTTGGACTTTGCAAGTTATTTTTCCAGAAGAAATCTGTTGAGTCACAAGGTCAGGTGACTCCTCCTCTGGATGTAGATTTGCATGGTCACAGACTCCATTGTTTTTACTTCACCATCGGGTTCAGACGTGATCCAGTGTGCTCCTGGTCTCGACAAGTTCATCTATACCGGTTGTGGCCAGGGTCTGCTGACTTCTACCTCATCCTGACATCAGTACCATATTTTGGTCCTATCGATGACCAGCTTCAGGGCCTGAGTACTTCAGGCTCCCTTCGGATAATGAAGATGCTCTTGAGGTATGAAACAGATGCCCTTCAAGTGATGCCCCAGTGTCACTCTTAAATATCCCTTGGCAGACTCCACGCATCTTCAACTTGTAACTCTTTCTGGACCGCAACAAAAGCCCCTGCGACTTCTGCTTGCGTTCCGCAGCAAGAAGACCTTACGTCAGCACCGAGATCGACAGGTGGCACACATCAGGATGGCTCAGTCATCTTCGGAAACGCCCAACCTCTTTGGTGCACCTTCTACCCCTGGGCACCAAAGAAGAGCAGGTATTGAGTGAGTTGTTCAAACTCTCAGTCCACCATCTCAGCAAGGAATAGATGTCCTCCGATGCCTCAGCGTCCAGTGAGTTCTTCCAGGGGAAGTAGGAATAGGCTTCCGAGGACTCTCAATCTCGGTCAGCCCCAGTCCATTGGTGAAGACCAGGCCACATGGGAGTACTGTTGCTGCTCCAGCTCCCACCATCCTTCTTAAGCGGCCGCACATCAGAGCCGAGGTCCGTTCCTCCGTGGGAAGAGTATTGAGCCCAGTGCCGAAACCGCTTTCAGCTTCTGGTGTTCTACTGCTCTCAAGTGCTAGCCACCATCGAGCCAAGGTTTTGGAGTGGGGAAAAGACTCTGCCAAAGCCCTTGATCCTCGACCCCTGACGACGCCATCTGCACTAAGCCGTCCAAATCAACTTTACCTTTGAAGCCGAAGACCCCCAGGTAACAGCTGTCCTCACAGCTGAGCCTGTCGCAATCGATATTGAGGAATGCCCCATCCTCAAGAGGCTGCAGCGAGAACTGCACAAGAGGCAAAGAAAAATTGTTATCCACCCACAACTGGCAAAATAGCAACATCAGACAAGATTCTGATCCAGAAACGTAAGTTTGCGACCGAGGAATTCCAGCCATCTTACTCATGGGCCTCCCATGTCTTCTGAGAGGTCTAAGGACAAGCCTCCTCCTTCTCCTCCTCCTACATCACTATATCCACCTTCACCTCCTTCCCCCCTCATCTTCTATGTTCTCTTCTCCAAGATCCCCAGAGTGTTAGTCCAACACTTCACCCCAAGCCCTTATTCACCAGGCACGGAGTTTTCACCTGTGTACCCAGGTGCTTCGGGACACCACTAGGGAGATTAGTATGGGCCCTCTCACAGACCCTGATTTAGAACATATCCCTGTCAGGGCCTCACCCCCAGATGACACTATACATTATCCAACATGCAGACACCTGCCATAAGGTGAACATCTACACCACCCCTAAGGAAGACAACTTTCCTGCTGGAGACACTCCAAAACAGAACGTTCTGTGCAGTATCTCCCAATGCCCGAGGGGATGATTAAATCCACCACTGATATCTTTAAGGAGCCAGTCCAAGCTTGTGTGTTTACACCATGTAATGAGAAAAAGTACAAACCAGCTTCTTTGGACCCACTCTCCATCAGGGGTCTTATCCCACCTGACTCAATAGTGGTCACCACCACTAGAAAAAGAGCTGCAGCCCAAGCCTCCAGGGACGCTCCAACTCCTGACAAGGAAAGTAATAATTAATACTGCGGAAAAAAGAGTAGCAATAGGTGTGGCCAGCTATTGGCTCATTGCAAGCTTGGTAGGCTTCCTCTCTAGGTACGACAGAGCCCAGTGGGAGGAGATGGAGAGGCTGTTGCGGCACTTTCATGAGCAGTACTGTAAGAGGTAGGGAGGGGGGTTGGTTAAGGAAAGCAGTGCCATTTCTAATGCCAGCATTAGGTGTACCTTATATGTGGATGATACCACCGCAAGGGGAGTAAACACCTCAGTTATCCTACAATGCCACTCCTGGCTCCTCATGAATGTTTTCAAGCCCGGAGGTGCAATGACACCTCATCAGCCTGCTGTTCAATGAGGATCACCTCTTCAGACCTCGGGTTGACACAGTGCTTGAGAAAATTAAAAAAGACAGACTGCCAGGGCAATGGTTGCCTTGTAGGTCCTCTCATACAGGGGCTCCTTTCAGGGGCAATATTCCAGGGGGGCTCTAAAGCAAAATCCCCAGAACCTTCCCAGTTCTACCAGAGGCAGCAATAAAGCGATTACTAGTAGGGTTCCAGAGTTTTCCCGCTGGTTGTTTTAGCGGGAACAGCTCTAAGAGCAGAGACAGAATCACCCTCTGTAAGTAAGCCTGTACCTCCAAAAAGGGATTTACCCTGCATCAGCCCCCACTGATCACACAACACCTGTCAAGAGGAGACTACAGGGATTTCCTCCCCTTCGGAAGATCACCTCTGACCTGTGAGTCCTGTCCATCGTCGAGCATGGTTACAGCATGGATCTCATCACCACCCCACCAAACATTCCACCATCCCCCATTCAACAAGGAGGTTCAGGCGCTCCTGTCAAAAGCAACCACAGAGCCAGTGTCCTACCAATACCAGGGCAAAGGCGTCCACTCCCTATACTGACTCATCCCCAAGAACAACAGATCCCTCAGAACAATCCTCGACCTTCATCCTCTCAACAGATAAATCCTATCAGAACACTTCTTCATGGTCACCATACAGGATGTCATCCCGCTGCTGCAGCAAGGTAACTTCATGGCCTCCCTCGATCTGAAGGATGCCTACTTCCTCATCCTGATTCATCCAGCTCATCAGCGCTACCTCTGCTTTGGCTGATCAAACCTGCAAGCAGAGAAGAATGCCTGGCTTACACCCATGCCAGTCCTTCCCTCTTTCACAGCAACTTGCTGCAGGGTGACCCTTCTCATGCCTGGTACCCCAAGGTGGCAATCACTATAGACTCCTCTCTAGCTGGCTAGGGGAGCACACCTTGCACAACAGTCCAGAGTCTGTGACATCATCTACAGGGTCTCCACATCAACCACTTGAAGCGGTTAGCCATTCAACTAGCTCCCAATGCCTTTCTCCTTCAGACTCAAGGCAAGGTTGTCATGGTGCGTACCAACAACATGACCATCATGTTCTATCTGCAGAAGCAGGGAGGCACTCCCTCACCATCCTTGTCAGCCCTAGCGCAACAAATTTGGCACTGGGCCATCCATCACCAGGTTTATCTTCTGGCAGAGTACTTGCCGAGAGTGAACAATTACTTTTCAAACCTGCTCAGCAGAATGCAGCAACAAGTCCACAAATGAGAACTCCACCCACAAGTCCTGCTCCCCTACTTCCGCAGGTAGGTTACCTATGTCATAAACCTTTTTGTCATTGCAGAAAATGCAAAATGCCAAAACTGTGCCACCAAGTTTCCATTCCCCCAGTTTATAGGCAGTGTTGTGGATAAAATGTTCATCGATCTTTGCCTACGCTTTTCCTCCTCTTCCACTGATTCCGTACGTGGTTAGGAAGCTGAGGCAAACATCCCCTACCCTAGTGTCTCCAACATGGGCCAGATAGCGATGGGTCTCCACCCTGCTCGTGATGTCCATTGTCCCACACAAGAAGTTCTCCAGCAGGCCAGACCTTCTCACTCAGACCATAGCAAGTCGGACACCCAGACTCCAGGCAGCTCACTCAGTAATTTGGCTCCTGAAGTCATAGAGTTTGGTTAGCTGGGGCTGCCACAGCAGTGCAGGGACATACTCAGGGAAGCCTGTAGGCCCACCACACATACCTGGTACGCTGCTAAGTGGACACGTTTAGTGCACTACTGTACCCCAAACAAAATTAATCCGCTCATCCCAATGACTCTGGAAATTATTTCATACATCCTACACTTTCAAAGGTCGGGGTTGGTTTATGCATCAATCTTGCTACACCTAGCCGCCGTTGCTGCATACATGCAGGACAGGGAACACTCTTCTCTTCAAAATCTCTGTTATTAGAGACTTTATAGAGGGCCTTAAGTGAGCAATCCCACCCTGGATCCCCTCTGCCCTAGTCTGGAACCCTAACATTGTCCTCACCAGACTAATTGTGCCACCATTCGAGCCCCTGCATACATACCCTCTACAGTTCCTCTTTTGGAACCTGTGTTTCTCATCGCATTCATCTCACTCAGATGCCTAAGTGAATTACAGACCTTCACTCTTCAGGAACCTTTTTTTATTTTTTTTTAAATTCCACAAGAGCAAAGTGGTTCTCAGAACCAATCTTAGATTTTTTGCCCAAGGTTGTCTCTCCTTTATACCTTAACCAAGCCATTGAGCTCCTAGTATTTTTCCCACAACCTAACTCAGTAGCTGAAAGAGCACGCCACACACTTGTTGTTAGGCGTGCTCTTCTGTATTACATTGACAGGACCAAATCTTTTGCAAGACACAACAGCTTATTTGTAACTTTCACTCAGCCTCTTAAAGGCCACGCCATTTCAAAGGCAGTGATTGCAAAGTGGATTTTTAAATGTATCCAGACCTGCTATGCTTCATTTAAAAAAAATACCTTCCCACCTGTGTACCCTTGTGCTTCCGGAGAAGCAAAAAGTGTGCTACTTTGGCTTTTCTGCCACTTGGTTCACTCCACACATCTTTACGAAACATTGTGTGGATGTGCTATCAAGAGAACAGGCCAGAGTTGATCAAGCTGGTCCTCATGACATTGTTTCAGACCTCTGCACCATCCACCGACTAGCTACCGCTTCAGTCAGTACTGCTTTTTAGTCTACACAGAGCATGTGAATTTACAACCACACTTGCTACGAACGTAATATGTTACTTGCCCTGTAACCATCGGTTTGTTTCATGTAGTGCACAAGCACCCCCCTCCCCGAAGCCAGTAGTTGCTAAAAATATTTTGTTCTTTAAGGTAATTATTTCCACTCGCATGGTCACTGTTCTTCCTTTACACACTACTCCATACTTATTCTCACCTGTTGGGCAGAAAACAGTCCAACAATGGAGTCTGTAACCATGCGCATCTGCATCCAAAGGAGGAGCCACCAAGACCTTGTGACTATGAAAGAAGATTTTGAAGAAAAACAATTTGCAACGTTCGATCCCCACACTAGATGGCAGGTGCATGAAGAGCATGTGAATCTACAGCACTACATGCAACAAACCGATGCTTACAAGGTAAGTAATGTATTCCTTGCTTAGCCTCCGTGTGGTTGTATTTTATACCTGAAAACATTTTGATCTGTTGACCTCTAGATGAACACTCACTCCGGTTCGTGTGTCTGTTAAAGAGACCACGGTCCTTATTTTATTTCCCGGATAAGATCACTGCATCTTACTTAGAAGCAGTAGAATATTTGCCCCAGCTTCGATATAGTGATGACGTTTGCTGCTTTTGAAATAAGTAAATCTAGCATAAATCTAGAAGCATACATTGTTTGGGTAAAGAAAGGTAAAATTGCCTGGAAGTAACATGAAGTATTTTAAGATAGATAGTTACAAATTGAGCGTTTACATCAGCCCTCCTGACCTTTACATGCAGTCCCCTGATCAACAGCTACACTGGGCTGCTGTTTACTGGATTCAGCACTCAAATTGAACAAGCATTTGCAATGCAATAGGTCTTGCATTTACGGGAGTTTAAGCTATTGTCCTTTACAATGGCAATAACTCAAGCTCTTGTTAATGCGAGACCTATTTCACTTTAAAGAAGCGGCCGCCATTGTCCGGGGCTGCTTGAAAGTGAAAGCGCGCATGGCACGGAAAGCGCGTTGTGCATGCACTAGGAGAAACGCATTAAAGAAAAGAGTGCTTACAGACTAAATAAGACATACCATAGTAAAAGGGCCAGTCGCCATGTGAAGTTACGAATGCAGACAAGGCGGTACTAAGGAGGGACTAACAAGCCTAATAACGACTCGCAAGCCAGCGTTTACAAAGGACAATGACACAAGCCAATAACAAATATGGGCGGAGAGTGCGCAGGGCTTCAAAGGCAACACTGCATGCCTCGCAGCTACCCAGGCTCAATCTAAAAATGCTAAATAGGCAGGCATGTATTTGAAGGTTAATTTAAGTTAAATAAAGGAAGTAATTAGTGTGTGCTGCACTGCTCAACTTTAGAAACACCATTTTAAAAAAAAAACATCTTGGGGGCGTGGCCAAGATGGCGGCGTAGCTGGACACGAATCCGGGTCCCTCCGCTCCCGCCAAACATTTGCATTGTAACAGCCCCTCTCCCCTGCAGCTTTTCACAGCATCTGCCCCTGCCCCGATACGGCGCATGGGCATCGCGGGGTGAGCTCCCGACCCTGCAGATTGCAGACCTCCGGCGGCACGGTGGAATTGGCTCGGCCGGCGTCTGAGGGGCCTCAGCGGTGAAAAGTCCTGGAGCCGCGGCGGCGCTGATTGCAACGGCGGCTGCTGGAGCCCTGGGCAGAAGAGTGTGCGGTCACACTGGCGGTGCCGCCGGGTGGTCCCTAGCCCCTGATAGGGGCGGCATTTTGCTTCGCCCCGCGAGACCGCCACACCGGCTGGAGGCTGCTGTCCCTCCCGCAGTGGCGGTGAGGAGGAGAACTACGGTGGTGTCTGCGGGTCCGAAGCCTGGCTGACGTGGCGACTGGCGCCCGTCCCCCTCCCCCCCCCCCTCCCTCTCCCTCTCCCTCTCCCCTCCAGAAGGTACTGCACGGACGCTGCACGGTGGTGTTGGAGGCCCCGACCCTTGTAGCGTTCTGCCATCTTGCTGGGGATTTGGTGCACGCCCCTTCCTGTCCGTGGCCCCGGGTGTGTGGTGCTACCGGGCTGGGTCCTCGCGGGAGGACTGAAGCGTTGGGCTGCAGGTAAGCGCGTTTGGGCGCTAGCATCGAGGCCACCCTGCTGGAATTCGGAGGGGGGCCTGCCCTCCTGCAACGGGGAGCCTGCCCTTCACGTGTCCACTGAACTGCCGTGATCTGCGGAGCTCTGTCTGTTCAGAGGACAAGGCATTTATGTTGGAACTGTTCGCAGCGATCAAGGGGGATATCCAGGACATCAAAGACCAGCTTGCTGCGGGCTTACGAGAGGTTTGCCATGATGTGGATGGCATAGGGGAGAGGTAAGCCACCCTAGAAGAGCACAATGTGAGCCGCGAGGAAGACATCCACTAGCTGCAGCAGGAGATACTGCGATTGCGTGATCAACATGTTGACCTACAGGCCCACGCCGAGGACCTTGAAAACCAGTCCCAGCGCAACGAAGTGAGGATCAGAGGGGTGCCATGGAAGGCAGAAGGGGATGACCTGCGCAGTTATGTGGGGGCCTTGTTGCGTCAGATTCTGGAGGAGCCGGACACCTTCGATATCCAAATGGACCGTGTGCACAGGGTGGGCCTTTTTTGAGGTGCCAACTCCCCACCGCCGTTCATCTTAGCATGTATTCATGACTTCCAGCTGAAGGAGCGTATAGTGCGCAAGGCGAGGGAGGCGCAACCCCTACAGTTCAAAGGTCACTCTCCGGTAATCTACCAAGACTTGGCGGCCTGCACTCTGGCCAAGTGCCGCGAATTCAAGGTAGTGACGACACATATCAGTGAGCGGTGGATCCCCTATGCTATGAGGTACTCTGCTACAGATTAGGGAAGGCGCACTTTGCTGGTGGTAGGGGGGGACCGGAGGGTTGTTTTGAACTCAAGTTATCGACCTCACTGCGGTCGGACTGGCGGGATTCCCACCCCGGTTGGGGTGCTCGACGGCCCTGCGCCACGTCCCTTCAGGACTTCCCTTCAATGACGAACACTGGTCATGCTTTTCGGGTGTTTTTCAGGTCTTTATTTGACCCTTTTTCTTGGGGGCGATTTGTTTGGGGTTTGTTCTAGGTTTGGGTGAGTCGGCTCCTCAGTGAGCTCCTCTGTCACCTCCACTCTAGACTCCCACGCACGCCTGTCTGTCTCCCACCATCATGGCCTTGACCTGGTCTCCCTCACGTGGGACGGTAGGCCCCTACCTAACGCTCCGCTACCTCATATTCCACAACCTGGAGATTAAAGTCACTAGTCTCAATGTGCGGGGTCTTAATAACCCCGTTAAACCTAGGGCGATACTATCCCTCTTAGAAAACTCGGGGGGATGTCTGCCTCCTCCAGGAAACACATCTACTGTCGGCTGACACTCATCGCATGCGCCACAACCACTTCCCACACCAATACTGGTCCTCGACTAATAGCAAACGGGGCGGGGTTGCCATACTCCTAGCTCAACACTTCAAGGGTTCCGTATTGGGGACTGTTGCAGAAATTAAGGGGCGCCTCCTGGCACTCCGCCTCCAAGTCGGCACCTCAATGTTCACGATTGCATCCATCTACTCCCCCAACGACCGGCCGGAGAAGTTCCTCCTGGATGCCTGTGGCCGAGGTTTTGCACTCTCCTGATGCCGCGGTGGTCGTAGGGGGTGACCTAAACCTCGTGATGAATGGGGAACTTGATCGTTCTGGCTCCCGCTCGGGGGGGCGCGGCCGCCCTCTCGGCGACAGGTCAGGACTGGCTGCGCGATGTAGGGATTAGGGATGCGTGGCGCTGCCTACACCCGTCTAACAGGGATTTCTCTTTCTATTCCGCTGCGCACAAGACTTACGCCTGGCTGGACCACTTCCTAGTTACTCCTGCAACCTGGCCCTTGGTCATGGATTCCACTATTGAGGCGCGGGCCCTGTCGGATCACGCACCTATTACCCTATCCCTGTGCTTCCCCCTTGCGCACCTGCCTGCTGCGCCGCGGTGGCGCCTATGAGACTCACTGCTGCATTCCCCCGACGTCGTTACCGCCATTCGGCATTGCATAGTGGACTTCCTGGCGATCAATGACCGGCCCGATACGCCATTGTCCGCGATCTGGGAGGCGCTTAAGCTGGTGGCGCAGGGGGCCCTCATTGCGAAAGCAGCCTTTGAGAATAAGACTAGGCAGTCGAAGCGCGCTGACCTAGAGGCGTCTGTAAAGGAGCTTGAGACTATCCACAAGCGCACTGGCGGGCATTAGAGCGGGAAAGGCTTCAGCTTAGATGCCTGGACCTGGATCGAGCGGAGCATGCGGTGGTTCGACTCGAGCACAAGTACTTTGTGTGTTACAACAAAGGGGGCTGTATGCTCGCGCACTGCCTCCGTAGCCAACAGGAGGGCCACTCGGTTTCGTCGCTTCGCGGCGAGGACGGCCGTTCTCTATCCAATACTTCGGATATAGTGTCCTCCTTCCGCTCCTTTTATAGCTCCCTCTACGCTGCTGACTCCTCACTGAACTCCGATCCCTCTATCTTGGTGACGCAGCAGTGACCCCCTTGCCGGCGGGTGAGTCCGATGCTTTGGACTCGGCCATCCGCATAGAAGAAGTGATCTCCGCTATCGCGCGGCTGAAGCTGCAGAAGGCTCCGTGGCCTTATGGCTTTAGTGCCCTCTTTTACAAAACCTTTTGCGTAGAACTCGCCCCTCTGCTCACCCGCTTGTTCAACTCGTTTGTGGACACCGGATCCCTCACCCCATCTATGCTATAAGCTTCCATTTCGGTCATTCCCAAACAAGGTAAGTACCCGAAACTTTGTAGTTCCTATCGGCCCATTTCCCTTTTAAATATAGATGCCAAACTTTTCTCTAGCGTATTAGCGCACCGACTTAACCCCCACATGCCGGGTCTTGTGGACCCAGACCAGTCAGGTTTCATTGTAGGGCGGCAATGCGGGGACAATACGAAAAGTATCTGTCACCTCATCGAAGTGCACCGGTCGAATGAGGAAGCCCTCCTGTTATCCATCGACGCCGAGAAGGCTTTCGACCGGGTGCATTGGCCATTCCTCTTTGTCACACTTGAGCATTTTGGCCTGGTGCAGTGGTTCCGGAGGTGGATCGCGAGTATGTACAGTGCCCCCCAAGCGGCGGTGCGGGTTAATGGCGCTCTATCTGACCACTTCCCCGTGGGGCGCGGTACGCGGCAGGGGTGTCCCCTCTCACCCCTACATTTCGCCCTCTATATGGAGCTGCTGGCCCAGTGACTCCGAGATAACCCTCAAGCCCGCGGCATTCCCTTTGGCCTAGACCAACATCTGGTTAGCCTATATGCTGACTACCTCATCCTTTCGGTGGCACACCCGTTGACCTCCCTACCGGCGATCATCGAAGACCTTCAGATATTCAGCCAGTTCTCAGGCTACAAAATAAATATGGCGAAATCTCAAATACTCAATCTCACGGTTTCTTAGCCGACAGAGGGCGCACTCCGCACCCGCTTTTCCTTTGAGTGGGTGACGGAGAGTATTACATACTTGCGGCTCTCCCTCCACACCTGCCTGGCGCGGACTGCAGAGCGGAATTACACGGCCCTTCTGGAACGGATTCGCTCCGACATGCACCGCTGGTGCCGCCTTCCTTTGACCTGGTTTGGGAGACTGTTGGCGGTTAAAATGAACATACTACCCTGGACTCTGTATATCTTCCAAACTCTCCCACTGGAAACCTCCCCCCCCACCCAACCCCCCACCCCCCCCCGGCACGCTCTTCGACTGATGCAAACGGCGATTGAGAGGGTTTTGTCTGGGGCCCGTCTGCGCCGTGGCTTCCGAGTACGCAGCTCCAACGGCCCAAATCTTTCTCAATATTACCACGCCTCGCAGTTACGTTTCCTAGTGGAGTGAAACCGCCCCATGACGGAGAAATACTGGGTCTTTATGGACCAGACTGTTTCGGGCCACCACATCTGGCGAGACGCCTGGCTGCCGCGTGCGCACCGTGCCTGGGGCCTCTACTCCTCTCCGGTTACGCGCCCCACCTTGCGAGCCTGGAACAGGCCCGCACGTAAGGCAAACTTGACTACATTTCCATCTCCCTTGACTCCACTCTTCATGAACCCTGCCTTCCCACCGGGGATGCATAATGCTGCCGCCTCGCGATGGGTTGCAGGGGGTTGCAAGCGGCTAGGGCATCTGTTTGCTCTTGGAGGCCTTATTTCCTTTCGGGAACTCCAATCGGACTACAACCTGACCGCGTCTGACCTCTATCTGCACACGCAGATGACGCACTGGATCTCTGGCCCGGAGACGCGTACTTTAGCGTTCCGCCCGTTTTTGCCCTTTAAGAAATTGCTCCTGTCTAAGAAGGACGACAAACACCTCATCTCTGAAATCTACTCTTTCCTTTCTTCCGCCCTCCCGCGCCGTCGCACTGCGGGTCAGAAGCGATGGGAGCAGAAACTTGAACGCGAATTATCGGACAAAGAGTGGGAAGACGTTTATTACCGTGCGCACCACACTACGCTTTCCTCGGGCCACACCGAAACCGCCTTTAAGATCGCGACCTATTGGTACTATACCCCGGCTAGGCTCACTAAATGGCAACCCCAATGCGACGGTCTCTGCTGGCGGGGATGCGGTAGCCCAGGGACCTTGATTCACTTGCTTTGGCACTGCGCCAAGCTCACCCGCTACTGGGATAAGATTCCTGGATGATATTGATACTGCCTTTGCCACCTTCATTCCCTGCCTATATTCTCCTGAGCCTCCCCAACACACTCACCTTTCCCCTGCGCTCACTTAGAAGACGTCAAATGGCGCTTGCGTTGAATGCTGCTCTGAGGGTCATCCTGGCGAGGTGGAAATCGGACAGGGTCCCGGAACATACACATTGGGTCCACCAACTTTGGAATCTCTTGGCCATGGAGAAGCTCTCTATGGCAGCAGCGGGGAAGAGTGCGGCCTATGCCAAGACTTGGGCCCCATTCCTAACTATACTCACAACAGAATTTCGAGAACTGTCCTGCCCACAATACCTCCGCATTCTCAAATTGATTCCAGAGGGTGCTTCTGTTCTCCCCTGAACGCACAAGATCTAGGCCACATTGCTAGCTCCCGCGTTGACCGGCCCGTTCCCACATTCAGTCCTAAGCAGGTGACATCCTTTCCTTCCCTTTTGGGTTCTCTTACTGAGGAGACGGGGGGAGGTGGGTGAGATTATGTCGGGGTTTTCTTTCGTTTGCTAAGTTTTGGTTTTGATTCCTGTGCACACACGGCCTACACTGCTGTGCCTACATTCGCATGGGATCACCAGCATTCCAGGCATCGCTTGGTTTTACACCTGTTTGACTGATAATTTCTACTACTGGCTTCTGGTTGCTGCATTCCTTCAGACGCGGCTAGCCCTGTTGGGTTGTAGGCGGCTTGCTGTGTATTACCTCGTACATTTCCTTTTTTGTATCACATTCTGTTTGTTTACATGGACTTTACTTGGCCGGCCCACTGGGTTGTAGGCACCTTAACTTCATTTTTACATATTTTGCCGTCAATAAAACGATTTAATACTAAAAAAAAAAAAAAAAAAACCCATCTTGTAGCAAATATTTTAAATATGATAGTCTCTTCAGAATTCAAAAAGTGCATTGAGAAGTATTTTTTTTAAAGTGATAGTTTGCAAATATGAATTTAGAAATATTAATTCTCCCCCCAAATGCTGGCAACAATACCAGCAGTGCACTAAGAAGCAAGTCAGTTATGTGCACTTTTTGGGTGGCCTAGGTCGCTCTTATACATGAACAATATTGTAGTTTATTAAATCAAACACAGGAGAAGGTTTTACACAGCGCACATCCTGAAGCCATGTATTTTAAGGTCCTCCTGTATATGATAATGAAGAAAAAGGAGGGAAAGAGAAATAAAAAAATTGCCTAGGATCACACAAGTTGGTTAAGTGGGGAAGACTGCATTAATTCCAGGTTTTCTGGCTTTGCATCGTGCAGTTCAGGCACTAGATGTATATGTTTCACCTCCTACACTCACTTTATCACCCACCCTGAGCACCTCCTTGCAGGCATCAGTGCGGCCCTCAGTCACATCACAGACCAAACTTTTTGGCCCCTAGGAAAATCTTTGCGAGTAATCATGGTTTACATGCTGTTATTTTGTTGGTATAATTTTTCATTTACTCTACCTTTTTATCTGCATTTTGCAGGTGCCGCAGGACCAAGGTTATTTACCATACACCAGATCGATGCTAGTACTAATAACTTGCCGAAAGCTCATACATGGTGAGGAGATGAAATACAATTTTGAAGAGAAATTGAATTTGCTTCAAACATTTGCTGCAGCTTTTTGAATAGATGATGATTGAATTTCTATTCATTGTCTGATGTCTTCATAATATTTTCTCCTGTATGTTTCTTTTTTGCCCTTACTCCTTACAGCAGGCAAATGATGAAAAAATGCATTCTAAAAAAGAGAAATATTGTTTTACTAAATTCAGTGCAATAGTGTGTAACCATGCAGGAAACTGACTTCAAATTAGTGGAGCCAATAAAACTGGAAATGTGTGGCTGTCAAAAATGTGAATTGGGAAACATTGCAAAAGCAATAGCTTAGCTGGCAGTCTAATTCCGTAGTACCCAAACTAAACCAAAAGAATGGAAAATTAATGAGAGGTGAAGTTGAATGTCTTCTAGGCTTTTATGAAAGGGAACTAAGTGGTAAGGATATGGGTGTGAAGGAATAAGGTGGTATAGCTTTCAGCAGTAAATACTGAAAACTGCCTGCCACTTCAATGAACACACCTTGAAAGTAGTACAGGGAAAGTTGTTGCATGTCTGATCTCTTGGCCTGGTCGAGAAGGCAAGTTGCAGTTTAGTCCTATAGACAGATGTACGTTACCATTTGGGCACATACAAGTGAGGTAATTACATTTGACAGCTACTGATCCAACTGCAATGTCTGAGCAGACCATAGACTAACTTATGGCTTAAATATAGGTTGGAACACAGGTTTTTGGAATTTCTGAAATCTGAATTGGGGGCTGCCATACTAGAACGAGCATTTGCATAGCATAGTTTAGAATTTGTCTGGGACTCTGTGTTTCCATAGATAATCCTTATTTACATAGATGACAAAACACTCTTCACAACTACTGCAACATGGGATTCCATTCACAATACATGCCAAGTGTAAAGCCTTCTTGGCAAAAAATAATGGTGGCCAAATGGGAAAGACAGTAGAGCAATAGAGTGCAAGAGGCAATTGGTCTACATAAGATGTTCTTCTGTCTTTGAACTTTATGTAAATCTTAGTCACCTGAACCTCAAAGTCCTAGACATTTCAAATAAATCTCTGCAGACCACTGACACACAAATAGTGTCATTAGCATATGAATGGAACCATAGGCCATTGTTGGTAAAGATGCACATACATTGTCACGTCTGTGCATTAAAGAGGGCAATAAGAGAAGTATTTCCTGAAAGGTCTGCACAATGCAGATTACCTGAACTCTGGTAAAATTCTTAAGTCATTTTTCACTGTCAAAATGAAATGCCCAAAAACTCCCTCAAGTGTCACCCTGAAGACCTGCATTGTTGAAACAGTTTTCCAATTGCAGTATGCGAGCATGGTGTTGAAGTCTTCAGATATGTATGAGAGAGGTGAGTGATCCCTCAGCCAAAAGCATCAATGTATCATTCCACGTGGCCACTAGAACTGTGCTGCCTCATGTTTAGAGGCAAGACCAGCCTGAAAACCATGTAGGATGCTTTCAGGGTTAATCAAGAGATGCAGAGAAGGAACCACTGTCATCTTTGAGACCAAGGAAGACCCATGAGTTGTCGGCAGTTACCTGAAACAAAAGGGAAGATATTTTCAACAAGAGAGCAGGTATGAAAATACAAGGGCAACCCAGTATGCCAAATATGAACCATTTGTAGGTATAAAGCAGCACAATAGTTCGATATGGACTCATTTAAATAAAACCTTGCATTTAGTAGGTCAGCGTTTCATCAAATGAATATGTATTGTAGAGCCCAACAGTCCTAGCTGAACTAGCCAACTTTTAGTAACATGAGCTCCATCTTTTATATTTTCATTGTGCTAAAAAATAGTCACACAGTGAAAAGGTGAAGAACAAAGGCAAAGTGTGTGTGTATATATACAAAGTCATGCAATCAGTACCTACCTCCTAGTATCAGGATGCACAACCACATAGTTAATATCATCTTAGCATCCTTAATCTACTTTTATGTGCTAATGCTGTTTCGACCTTATGTAAACAATTAAAAGTTCATTATCAGAACATAATACATTCAGAGCTGTTTACAGGCTTTACCCCATAGGTTCATACCATGCAGCCCTTTTTTGGTACTTTATCACGTGATACTTCATCATACAGGTAGGTATTTTATTTTTAATGACTTAATTTTATTGTTTCAAAATATTCAAAGGTTATCGATGGGTAAGGATTCTGGATGGTAAAGGATTTATTAGGAATTTTAGTGTTCTCAGGTGGGCAAGGGTACCTGTTGGTAAGGATTCAAGGGTGGGGTTAAGAGTTGAAGGATGGTTAAGTGTACGAGCTAGTAAGGGGTTTTTAAGGGTTCAGGGATGAAGGAGGGTATAGAATAGTAAGGGTAACTGGTTTTGGCTTTTAGGGTTCAGGTGAGGGTATGGTAGTGTTTTAAGACTGTTAAGGGTTCAGGAATGGGTAAGGGTATGGGGTAGTAAAGGGCTCTTAGGGTTCATTGACAGATAAGGTTACAGAGCCGTAAGGGTTTTAAAGAACAAGTTACTTACCTTCGGTAACGATGTATCTGTAAGAAACATTAGTTAGTTAGATTCCTCACCTTAGAATATCCCCAGGCGTCAGACTGGATCCAATATCCCCAGGCGTCAGACTGGATCCGGAAGATTTTTGTAGCAATACCACTTGCGCGTCGCTAGGCGTCGTCTGCGGCTCCGCGTCCGTCGTTGGCGTCGTGCGCCGGAATGACGTCGTCGGAGTACTTAGACGCCGCCCTTGCGCGCTGACGTCAGTTCTTGTACATAGCTTCCCGCGCCAGGAACGCAGAGCCATGCAAGAGACCGACACTGGTGCCAAAAAATCTAGGGCCCTGAAAGGAATAGCCTTAACCCTAGATGTCACTTCGCAGAACGGGGAGGATGGGTGGGTCGGTGAGGAATCTAACTAACTAATGTTTCTTACAGATACATCGTTACCGAAGGTAAGTAACTTGTTCATCTGAAAGAAACACGTTAGATTCCTCACCTTAGAGTAGGTACCAACCCCGGTGGTGGGTCTGCGAACCAAGATCACACCAGAAAGTCCTGGAGGACAGAACGGCCAAAGAAGCCATCCCTCCGGACTTGGCTGTCTAGGCAATAATGCCTGGCAAACGTGTGCAGCCAAGCCCACGTCGCCGCCTGACAGATGTCCTGCAAAGGAACTCCCCGTCCCAAAGCAGTAGTGGCCGCCGTGGCCCGAGTAGAATGGGCTCGCAGCCCAACAGGATGGTCCTTTTTTGCCAAGGAATAACAGATTTTTATACACAAAACGACCCACCGGGAGATGGTCCGTTTGTGTACAGCTTTTCCCTTCTTTGCACCCACGTAGCCAACAAAAAGCTGGTCGTCCACTCGGAACTGTTTTGTGCGGTCCAAATAAAAGGAGAGCGCACGTTTTGGGTCCAGACGGTGGAGCCGCTCTTCCTCTTTGGAAGGATGCGGAGGCGGAAAGAAGGTGGGCAAGGTGACAGATTGCCCAAGATGAAAGGGGGTCACCACTTTCGGCAGAAAGGAAGGACGAGGCCGAAGGACAACCTTGTCCGGATGAACAGATAGAAAAGGAGGCTTTGACGATAGAGGCTGGAGCTCACTCACCCGTCTAGCCGAGGTGATGGCTACCAGGAAAGCAGTCTTAAGAGTGAGAAGACGAAGAGGACAATTGTGAAGAGGCTCAAAGGGAGCGCACATCAGGAATGTTAAGACAAGATTCAAGTCCCACTGAGGCATTACGAAAGGGACAGGAGGGAACGTGTAAGTAATGCCTTTAAGAAAGCGTGACACTACAGGGGACTTGAAAAGAGAGGGCTGATCAGGAAGCCGTAAGAAGGCAGAGATGGCAGCAAGATAACCTTTCAAGGTGCCCAGGGCAGAGCCCTGCCGGGCCAAAGAAAGAAGAAAGAGGAGAACCTCAGAAAGAGGGGCGGAAAGGGGATCCACAGCCTTTGCTGTGCACCATGCCACAAACTTGTTCCACCGGCAGGCGTATACCGTCTTTGTGGAGGGACGGCTGGCTGCCAGAATGACATCACAGACTTCAGGAGGCAAGTCAAATGGCATCAACTGTCGCCGCTCAATCTCCACGCATGGAGGTGGAGGCTGGACAGGTTCGGGTCGAGGACCGTCCCCTGCTGCTGCGACAGAAGATCCTCCCGAAGGGGCAGACGTATCGGAGGATCGGTCAACATACTGAGTAGCTCGGGATACCAGTACCTTCGTGCCCAATCCGGAGCCACCAAGATGACTTGGGCCCGGTCGCGCCTGATCTTCTTCAGCACTCTGGGCAGAAGTGGTATTGGCGGAAAGGCGTACAACAGACCGCAACTCCACTCGCGACGAAAAGCGTCGCCGAGCGAGTGCCGCCTTGGAAATTCCAACGCGCAGAACTGCTGACATTGCGCGTTCTCATCTGTGGCGAATAGATCTAACCAAGGCTCTCCCCACTGCTGAAAGAGACCTTGCGCCACCTCGGAGTTCAGACGCCATTCGTGATCCATTATGCACCGGCGGCTGAGTTCGTCTGCTCTGGCGTTCAGAGAGCCCGCCAGATGTTGAACCACCAGGGTGATGCCCTGGTGTTCCAGCCATGTCCAGAGGCGCAGAGCCTCCTGACAAAGGGTCCACGACCCCACCCCGCCCTGTTTGTTGCAATACCACATGGCGGTGGTGTTGTCCGTGAACACCTGCACGACACTTCCCCGGACAGAGGGAAGGAAGGCTTTCAGTGCAAGTCGAATCGCTCTCAGCTCCAACAAGTTGATGTGGAGGCGAGACTCCGCCGGAGACCAGAGGCCTCTGATCTCCGCCTCTCCCATATGGCCACCCCATCATTGGAGGGACGCATCCGTCACTACGACATGATCAGGAAGGGGTAGGGAGAGGCTCTTGCCCATGACCCAATCGCGGACCGTGAGCCACCACTGCAACTGCTGTGCAGTGCCCTCCGAGATCAAGACCTGGTCGGACAGGTTGCCGTGATGCTGGGCCCACTGAAACTTCAGGTCCCACTGCAGAGCCCGCATGCGCCGCCTGGCGTGATGCACTAGTAGGATGCAGGAGGCCATCAGCCCCAGAAGCCGCAACACTAGCCTGACCGAAACCCAGGATAGAGGCCGAAAGATGGGAATCAGGGCCTGTATATCCCGGACCCGCTGTTCCGGTGGATGAACCCGGAACTGCGCCGAATCGAGAACAGCTCCGATGAAGAGGAGCTTCTGAGAGGGGCTCAGGTGTGACTTCGGCACATTGATGGAAAACCCTAGCAAATGCAGGAGATCCGCCGTAGTCTGGAGGTGGGAGACGACTGTCTGGGGCGAGCCCGCCTTCAACAACCAGTCGTCGAGATAGGGGAAGACCGGAACCCCTGATCTGCACAGATGAGCTGCGACCACCGCCATCACTTTCGTGAACACCCGAGGGGCACTGGTAAGGCCGAAGGGGAGCACGGTGAACTGAAAGTGCTCCTGACCCACCGTGAACCGCAGGTAGCGCCGGTGGGCCGGCATGACGGGGATATGGAAATATGCGTCCTGCAAGTCCAATGCTACCATCCAGTCTCCAGGGTCTAGGGCAGCTAGAACCTGAGCCAAAGTCAACATTTTGAACCGTTCCTTCCGGAGGAAGGCATTGACGTTCCTGAGGTCCAAGATAGGGCGTAGGCCTCCTTTGCCCTTCTTGGGAACCAGAAAGTAGTGGGAATAACAACCACGACCTACTTCTGGGCTCGGAACGCGCTCGACGGCCTCTTTGGCCAAGAGGGCCGAAACTTCCTCTTGCAGAAGATTCAAATGATCCTCCGAGATACGGTGGAGCTGCGGTGGCATGGCTGGAGGGGTCGTCTCGAAGGGGAGGGAGTAGCCCCTTCGGACGATTTGCAGCACCCACCTGTCCGAAGTAATGGTACGCCAGTGGAGCAGGTGATGGCGAACCCGGCCTCTCTCTGGCGAGGACTGGGCCTGAAAGCACGGACTAGGAAGGCTTTGAGGCGGATGCTGCCGGGGTGGATGTGGACTGACCCCGTCGTCCTCCAGTACCGCCTCGGCGGAAACCACGTCCGCGACCGCGTGCAGGCTGGTTCTGCGGCCGGTGGCTAGGCGGACGTGAGGAGGTGCACCTTCCTTGGCCACGAAACGAGCGAAAAGCGGAAGTTTGTGGCCGCGGGGCCGAGAGGCCCAAGGAGGTGGCCGTAGTCCGGGAGTCATTGAAGCGAGCCAGCGCACTGTCCGCTTTCTCACCAAAAAGGCGAGCGCCATCAAAAGGCATGTCCATGAGTGTGCTCTGGACATCCCCTGAAAACGACGTGGACCGCAGCCAGGCGTGATGTCGAAGCGCCACCGTGGTAGAAATCGCCCTACCTAGCGAGTCCGTAGTGTCGAGTCCACATCGGATTGCATGGCGCGCTGCATCTCTCCCATCGGCCAGAGCCGAGGAAAGCCTCGCATGGGCCTCCTCCGGGCACAGTGGCAGCACGTCCTCCACCGTATCCCACAGAGAGTGGGAATAACGGTCCAAGAGACAGGCGGTGTTCAAAGACCGCAGGCCCAAACTGAGCGAGGAGAACAGCTTCTTACCGAACTGTTCCAGTCTCTTGGAATCCCGGTCCGGAGGAGCGGACGGGAAGGAGGATTGGGAGGTAGAGGCCTGGATAACCAGACTCTCGGGGGTGGGGTGTTGGGACAGAAAACTAGGGTCGCCCGGAGCAGGGCGGTGGCGCCTGGCAACGTTCCTATCCACAGGAGGGACTGTGGAGGGCTTGGACCAGGTGCCCTGCAGAATGTCAGTGAGGGCCTCATTGAATTGCAGCAGAGGCTCAGTGGAGCATGCGGCAGACTGAAGCACCTCAGTGAGGATGTTAGTCGTCACAGCCACGGCAGGCAGCTCAAGCCCGAGGGCCGCGGCCGCCTTGCGCAGCACCACAGAAAAAGCTGAACCCTCCTCCGAAGCCACAGTCGGAGGAGAGATGAATCCAGTGTCCGGTGGGGTATCCAATCCACTGGCCTCCCCCAGTTCATCTGCCCAGTCCTGAGAAAGTTGCCCCTGAAGGGCCATAGGGTCCTCAGACCCCTCCCATTTGCCCCCGTCATCCGATTCCTGGTAAACAGGAGGAATGATCGGAGCCGGTCGATAGACAATATGTGTCTCTAGCGGCGTCGGATGCGGCGCCGCATCGGCGTCGGGACCGGACAGGGGCTGAACCGGGGATCGACGTCGACCGGCGTCGGGGGTGGTACCGGTGTCGGCGGAGGAGGCGTGACGAGGTCGACCGGCGTCGACGGGGGCCCAGGCTCGGGCCCCTCGGGGACCTGCGGCGTCGGGGCCGGAGCCTCCAACGGCGCCGGAGCCGCCGGCACGCAAGGTCGCCCAGTCGAGTCCGCGGGGCCCGAAGGCGCGCCAGCGGGCATCGACGGCGGGGCCAGGCTCCTCATGGCCGAGAGGAAGGCACTGACCTCCGCCGGCGTCGCGTCAGTCCCAGGGACCGGCGGGTATGGGGACTTGCGCGACGCCTGCGGAGCCGCGGGGGTGGAACCACCCGGACCCTCGGCCGAGTCGCGCGACCGGCGAGGGGAGTCCGAAGAGCGGTGTCGCCTCTTGGACTTCTTGGAGTGCTTCGACTTACCCGAAGACTTCGAGCCATACGAGCGACGATGTCGAGTGCGGCTCCGCGACCGATCCTTGGACCTTCTCCTGGACCGGGATCGAGAGGGGCGCGGAGCCGAGTGGCGAAGCTCGAGAAGCTTGCGGGACCGCTCCCGCCTAGCTTTCGAGGTCAGGCCATACAATCGGAGCACGACTCCGCGTCGTGGTCGAGGCCCAAGCAGTACAGGCACCGGCGGTGATGATCGGTCACCGACATCAGTCGGTGACAGTCGTCGCAGGCCTTGAAACCAGGCATCCTACCGGCACCAGAGTCGAGAAGTGACCAAAAAGAGTCGAAAAAGTTAGTCAAAAATTGACTAAAGGGGTAGCTCTCCCGGATCGGCGCTTACTGCCACGGAAAAAAGAAGAACTGACGTCAGCGCGTGAGGGCGACGTCATTCTGGCGCACGACGCCAACGACGGGCGCGGAGCCGCAGACGACGCTTAGCGACGCGCAAGGGGTATTGCTACAAAAATCTTACGGATCCAGTCTGACGCCTGGGGATATTGGATCCAGTCTGACGCCTGGGGATATTCTAAGGTGAGGAATCTAACTAACGTGTTTCTTTCAGATATTGCTTTTTTAGGATGCAGGGCTGTTAGGTTTTAATTTTGTTTTTAAAGGTTAAGAGATGAATAAGCATATGAGACGTTAAGGGTAAATTTAAAGGGGTAGCA
Organism: Triturus cristatus; assembly: GCF_964204655.1. Lineage (NCBI taxonomy): Eukaryota > Metazoa > Chordata > Amphibia > Caudata > Salamandridae > Triturus > Triturus cristatus. The sequence goes on along the minus strand of NC_140590.1, from coordinate 631,824,629 downwards.
GTGAGAAGGGGGGGATTGCAGGGGGTTCCCCAATTTAAAAAATAAATCTGTCACTACCACAACAGTTGTGTGTTAAAAGTCCTGTGTGGCATTAAAACATGTTGTAAAGGTCAACATGTTATAATGCTTGTGGGCTAAAGGAATGCATGGTAACAACTCCCATTAATTCAGAACACTTTGTATTCTGTAGAACAAAATGAAAACATAAGTCGTTGTTGTTGTTGAATAACTTTATTCGATATAAAATATCATAAAAGTATGTACATAGACAAATCATCATCCTACGGATCCTTCATGATACAGCATATGGTATTAAAAAGATGGTAAAAAGGTGGAATATATACATATAAAAAGCCATTAAAAGGACACATCATGTTATAATAAAAACAAATGATCATAAATCTCCAGTGGCCAAACTCTTTTGAGATTTTAGCAGTTTAGTTCGTATCAGCCAGGCACACCCCAGAAATTTGGCTACCCCGCAGACCACCACCAGGGAAGAAGCATCGGTTAAAAGGAAGCGAAGCGCCACCCTATAGTTCGCAAAGCCCAAATTTCTACAAATGGGGCTGAGCCACTTCCTCCTTGCCGCCAAGAGGAAGTGGGGAACAGATTCGCTTGGGGCAGAACACCCGGGACAGTTGGCAGATGTTGAAGTCTGGCAATTCCATCCTGCTACCAAAGCGTTAAGCGGGAGGGTCCCAAACCTGGGCTTCATATATAGCGTTCTGTCTCGTGGACATTGTATGTAATCCAAATATTGCTCGGATTTGGCCACCATCTTATGCTCCAGAAACTGGTTTGTAAGGCTACCTCGGTTGGGATTTCTAGCTTCCTCTCCCTTCACCCAGTCCCAGTAGGCTTTTTTGATGATTTGCTTTTCAGGTGGGGTCTGATTGAGCCATGCCTCCCCGTAACCGATGTCTGTAACCAATCGCTTTAATTTGCAGATCCATTTGATCTTTTTACCAGTGTTTAGATTAATAATCTCAGTCAGGGCATCAGCATAACTAGCCAGTTCAGCGGTGCGTCTCAGGCGAATCCAGAAGAGCAATGGGCGTAATCTTGCTATGTCCCTGATAGAGCGTTTACCCAGGTCCAACCGAAGTGGTAACAACGGGGTGGAAGGGGGAGGGAAACCAGTCCTCTTAGAAAATGATTCTCAGATTTCTCCAAGTCGCTGGTATTCTCGAACCCCCATAGCTCCGCCCCATATAGTGCTGAGGGTAGAGCCTTCCCATCGTATACCTCGAGGGCTGCCACTACTGGTCTGCTAAAAGAGAGCCGCTGTTTTCTTAGTATAGCGCCCGCTACCCTCTTGTGATTAAGAATCATTTTGGCTAGATGTCCATTCCATTTCATCGTCTTAGTGATCCTGCTGCCTAGATAGTCGATGTCTAGTGGCATTCCATTAAGTGAGAAGCCATTCCTAAATCGTTTAGATGGTGATAGTCATTAGTTTCGTTTTTGAGGTATTAATTACTAAGCCCCGTGCATCACAAAACTGACTAAACCGGACGAGCAACGTTTGGAGGCCACTTGGGCTTTTTGACATCAAAAGGGTGTCGTCGGCAAAAAGAAGGGTGGGAGTTTTCTCCCCTGCCAGGGCGGGGGCGTCTGTTGGATCCTCTCTCAAATGGTCAACCACCCCATTTATGAAGAGGGAGAACAGGGTTGGAGCCAGCACACAGCCCTGGCGGACTTCCCTGTCAACCGCCACCCTATCTGTCAACTGACCCTGATTGTCCCACCTGGTTTTTGCGTAGATCCCCTCATGGAGGCGCCTGACAATGTCAAGGATCAGAGGTGGAAAGCCCAGATCGGACAGCACCGACCAGAGTTTGGAACGAGGGACCAGATCAAACGCGGTCTTAAGGTCAATAAAGGCCAGATATAAGCTGCCTTTCCCAATGACAACTACTTTCCAGTAGATCATAAAAAAAACGGAAGACCTGGTGCATCGTGCCCACCCTATGTCTAAAGCCTGCCTGGAAATGTGAAAGCACGTTAGCTTCATCCATCCAAGTCCTGACCCTCCTAAGGAGGACCCTACCAACCACCTTCTGTATTACGTCGATTAGACTTATCGGCCTGTAGTTGGCGGGATCCTCCCTACTCCCCTTCTTAAATATGGCTACCACTTTGGCGCCTTTCCAGGATTCCGGGACGGGATGGCCTCTAGCAATTAAATTCAATATGAGCAGAATAAGATCGGCCCATAGTTTTAGATCGTGGAGAAGGAGATCACTGGGAATGCCGTCAGGGTCTGCCGCCTTCCCAGATGATAGCCCTGTAATGGCAGAAGAGACCTCATTAAGCTTGAAGAGGTCGAGTGCACTATCAGATGCGGGGAGCACATCTAAAGTGGGGTCCTCAAAGAGTAGGGGGGCTTATGGCCATTGGATTGAGAATGGCTGTTAGCCTCACTGTACAAGCCAGAGAAGTGTGTATGCCACTGTTGAGCCGAGATGTGATTGGGGATCGGATCGTCACCCATACGGCTGCCTTTGTCGATGAGTCCCCAAAACAGCGTGGAGTCTTTCAGGAGGGAGGCAGATTTAAGCTCCTGCCAATGCGCTTCTTCCCAGATACGCTTAGCTAGCTCGATTGTCCTTGCGTACTCTTTCCTTAGCGTATCTAACAAGAGACATATTATTACTTTGAGGGCTACAGTTAACATATGTCTCTTCTCCCTGCATACCCTCGAATACCACAAGTTAGAGGGCCTAGGGAATATTTTGTACGTGCGGGGCTCCGGTATGGTAGAGAGCAAACCCATTTTTCCAATGAAATCTAGATAGTGTTTTGTGAGGAGAGAATTCTGCACACCCATAAGGGGCTCTTGAGGTAGATCGAGCTCCAAAGACAACTGCTCTACCAAGACTCTTGTTTTACACAACATATCCTCATCCTGTGAGACTCTGTTCCACTTTAGGCGTCGATTACAATAAGAAGGCACCACTTCTTTTGTAGACAATTTTGTTACATTGGCTGGTTTGGAGGCTGACCAGATGTTGCTTATATGCATGCAAAGCGGAATATGGTCGCTATCCTGAGTTGGTAGAATTTCCATATCCTCTAAAACATGCCAGAGTCGTATATCCAACAGAATGTAGTCTATCCTTGACGGGCAGCTGGGTCTATTATATGTATTGGCCCGCACAAGTCGGAGCGTGTTCTGCCATTTACGGCTCTGAGGTTATGCTCCAGTGTAAGGGCACTCAGTTGTATAGCCCTTTGAGTCCACTTCTTGATTGGGGTTAGACTAAGGGGGGGGGGGGGGGGGATAGCGAATTTAGTGTCCTGATCACCAATACCCAGAACATCCACAGTACAAAGAGGTTCGTAAGTACAATTAAAGTCCCCAGCCACAATGGCTACTGAGTTGGGGTTTGTGTTGGACAACTCTCTCTCTAAAATTGCTATGGTTGATGAGAGTTGTACCCCGGGAGACCCTCTAGCATAGACGTTAAATATTTCCAAATTGAAACCTTTTTTAGGGCCTTTCACCGACAAATGTTGAATATCGTTTGAGGGGGTAGTGTAGATGGCTGTAGACCAGTTTAGAGAGATATTTAACCAGATATGAAGCCCCCCTGCTGATCGGCCTTTCCCTGATCTTGAAGCTGGGATAAAATAGGCCATCTATAAAAGTGTTCCACTCTGGGAGCAACAGTTTTTTATGTAGGCCGGCAATATTCCAAGAGAGGAAACTTAATGACCCTTGGGAATTGGCCACAGTTCCAATACCTCCTGCGCTTATATGACTATTATAGTGAACCAGTAAGCTCCCCCACTCCGCTTGCTCTTCCCCCCTAAGGTTTGGGCAGAAAGCTATATCGTCTTTTCTCCCCCACTTTTTTTTGTCACCGGGGGCTGAAAATGAACTGTTATCCAGTCAGTCTACTGTACTTAGACCGGACTCTATTCCTTCCCCATCTTGTGACCATAGTGGAAAATTACGAAATTGAATTGCCGAAGTTCCTGGCGGGGAGGTACGAAGTTCGAGTGTCACCAGATTTTCGGCTATTTCAGCGTTAAATACCGTAATCTCTATGCAGTCTGTCCTCGAGCCAACTTTTTTAATCCTTGTTACTTTTGCCACATTCTCCCTTATAACCGACCTGCATCCCCTCACGTGTCTTGTCCAGTGAATTACTTTGTTGTGTAGCGATTCTTGGCTTTCACAGGCTGTGGGGGCTCGTAAGCTTAGGGACCTTAGTCATATAAATTGTAGAAATGGGGCCCCTTGTGGGTATGTTGCCCCTATTGGGCCCCAAATTAGGCCGAATGGACTGCCCTTCCCTGTTCATAGCAGTACTTACTAGTTTGGCTCCAAGAAGGGACCGGTCTGGTACACTGCTTCTGCTACCCATTCCAAGACCCAAGTCAAGATGTGAGTTAGATTGCCTGTGGGGGATAGGAGTGGCAGTGGGAAACCGGGCTTGGGACACTTGGCCTTGCGCTAGACCACGCCCAGCCTCCTCAAAGCTCTTTCCCCTCAATTCCCGGCTTAAGCTGGTGCTAGTCGATATGAGGGGGGGAGGGGGAGGGCTGGGCCGGAAGGCCTATTCTCAAGCAAATCCACCTTCTCCCTTAGCAAGGCCAATTCCCTTTCAGGAAGTTCCACTCTCTGTCGGAGTGCGTCATTCTGAGGGCCACATAGACTGCATGGCGATAGACTGGCAGGAGCCTTGGCCGTCCCTGCTTTGCTAGGGGTGGAAGTTAAACTATTCTCTACACAGAGATCTAAAACAGCATACCTATTTGAACAGGGTAGTTGGACAGACATATATTCACTAGTAGCTTTTGTAGAGACACTTGGAACTACCTTTTTTTGTGGGGATAAAGGCCCTGGAATGCTCTCCACAAGACTGTGTCTCATAAGTGTTAGAAATTTTGGGTGGTTTCTTATTAAACATTGCTGGGAAAACTCTGTCATATGGATAAGGTGATACTGACACTTCCACAGGCCGGTTTCCATCAGCAACTGAAAAAGTGTCAATACTGGTACCCAAAATATCCTCGCAATCATTCACGATGCCCTCAATCCTTGTTAGGACACAGTTTCTGGCGGCGTGGGAAACTTTTTTAGATGTTCTCCCTCTTTTACTTAGGAGCGGGCCCCCACCCTCGGTTAGCTTCCTCTTTCCCATTATAGTTAGTCCACTGTTTCACAGGGTATCTACAAGTCACAATAAACGGCAGAAGTGGTTTAGCTGTATGCCTGGACCAGGGTAAGACGACAGTACTTACAGACGAGTGCTCGTAAATCAAGTGACAGAGGAATAGCCCAGCCCGGCCTCCTTCGGCCTCTGACGGGCTAGGACGGGCCCGCCCTTGGCCCGGGCGCAGCCCGCACGCGTCCCACGCCGCGGTTACCGTTGGCGCGTTTTAAGCGCTGGGATGTTGCTGGCACCTCCCTCCTGAGAGCGGAGCACTCTGGGGCTTGGAGTCCCCACAACAAAGTTCGAACATAGGCAAGGCGCGTAAGTCACTATTATCAAGACAGAGTTGGGGATTATGTACTACAATTATTTTAAAGAGCTGCAAAAAAAAAATTATTGGAAAGCTGCATGAAGTGAATCCCAAATGGGAGAAAAAATCTTACCAGTTCTATACGATCTGGGCATCTTAAATGTAACAGTGTGCCAGGAGCAATCTAGACACCAATGTGCAGCAATGACAGGTAATCACTGTCCAAGCAGGCGCATTTTCATGTACGCAAGCACCTAATTGAACCCAAATATGGTGTGGGTGGAATCATGGTATAACGTTCCTGATGCACACGAGTAGTGGGCGTTAGAAGCAGCCCCCAAAAAAAGCAAAATTTTATCAAACCACAAGATACAAGTCAGCCTTTCCTAGTAGTTGTAAAACAATGTATCGCCTCTTGCAAGGGGCTAATAAAAAAGAGAAGACAAGACTGCGTGAAAAGGACTGCCAAACTGGGAGGGATCACTGCAGAGAAGAAAAGTTTGTGCAAAAAGCGCAAAAGACAAATGGGCATTGGAATGTGTGATAGTATCTATCATGGGCTTGTGGAAATATTAGATTTCCAAGAGAATCGTAGTTAATAATAACAGCATATGGTAGAAAATTATAAATTGAAAACAAACTAGTTATATGAATAAAACAGCAAGAGAAGATTAAAGATGTAATCTTGGTGTCACTCCAAGACACAATACAAATCACTGCACGGATGTCGAATCTAATGCTACACATTAATTTCATGATAAATTAATTCATAACTGTGCACTGGAGATAGTTTTTCATATTGTTATCCAATCTTATAGTAGGAAAGATAAGCATTGAAAAAGCTTTCCCTTTTCCTACACTACATGGGAGTAAGTGTTTTGTTGCTGTATAAAGCATTTGTAGCCAGTAATCCCAGCCTTAGTCTTAATAGTGTCTTCTGTTTTCATTTTTTTTTTTTTTTTTTTTTTTAACAGGTTACAGTGTGCTCTGGATGTCCTGCTGGTGACCTCTAAATTGTTTTGAGCACATTGAAGCTATACAAATGATGGAGATTAAGTTATTAAAGCTTTTCTAGTTGCACAAGAAAGACTGTTGGCCTCTAATTTTCAGGTTGCGCAAGAAGGATTGTTGGCCTCTACTTTACGTAATAATTAAACTTTTGTAATTGTTTACCTGCTAAATGCAAAGTGTAATTTATTCAAATTAAAAAGGTCCCTGTGTCACACAGGATCTAAATGCTCATTATATCAACGATACAACACCTTCCATAGCTTTCAGGTGTAACATCCCACTGTTTTGAATTTGAGAGTTGACCACAAGGGAAACGCCAAATCTCTTTGGTAATTATTCCACAGTTGTATCCATAGTTAATGTTGCTGAATTGTGACAGCATATCCTTTGCAACACATTTGTTTTGAGCCACTTGTTGTGGCTGTACTACTACCTTATTGCAGTAGATTTCCTCTTGTTGATCTGTTCTAACATATTTAAAGTGGCAGCCGCAAGCGACTAAAATAGTGAGGCTTTTGGTGACACAGTAGATCTATCCATTCAGGGTAATGCCCTATTAGGGTGTCATTTGAATGCTGAATTGTTTAGATGTTAACTACTGCTAGTAATACATGATTATCATAACTTTAGGTGTTGTACTACTACCACTCAACTACTTATGCTTCTTTTGCTTCATTTTTAGCAGTGCCCATATAATATTTTTAATGCTGGGCAGGAGGAAAAGGTAACTTATCTGTGTATTTCTCATGGGAGTAAAGTTATCATATAGTCAGTTATGCAATTTAAAAGATTAACGTTGTGTCTCTGCCTTGGTTCTTCGGGCTTTCAACTGTTTATTTGGGCAAAAGAAACACAAAAGATGAACGGTCTCCATGCCACTGGAGTCAAGCTATCCTGGCTGTTGAAGGGTGAAAGCCCGAAACCGGTCCTAGGATGCTTGTTTCCAGTCCAGGGAGGACCTGGCCTGGCAGTTTGGGCTGCATTGTTCCCAATGGGTACAGGGTCAAGACTGATCTGCATATGGCTGGGTTCATACTGGAATTGAATGGGGAGCAAAAAAACAATGGTTTTAGGCCTAGATCCCTTTACTGGGGTGAATGTATGACATTGTTCTGCATTCTGTCCATCAATTGTTCTTTTAGCGTTTATTTGGGCATTAGCATGTACTGCGAATACTATTGATCTACATCTAGAATGGAAATTAGTTGAACTGGAAAGCCTAGACTGTTGCAGTTGTATGGAAGATTACTTGAAAATGTTGCTTGCAGTAGTGTAAGATGGCCACAGAGACTGAAGCATCAAGAACGTAAATCCCTGGGATGAAATGTACCCTTTAGATTAATTGTATCTCTGTCCTTGTTCTTGATTCACAGCTTCAATCGGATTGACATTCCTCCCTATGAAAATTATGAGAAGCTGTACGAGAAGCTGCTAACGGCCATTGAAGAGACCTGTGGGTTTGCTGTGGAGTGACCATCTCAGGCTTACCCTGGACTTTATTTATATGCTTCTTCGCCAGAAAATCTCCCCACAGACATGATTCAAGAGTTGCTTGAAATACAGGAAAACTTCCCCTTTGAACCGTAGGACACTGTACAGGGAAAGGACAATTTTGGGGACTATTTTCCAAGGAAAAATGGTTTCCCTGGCCTTTGCCATGCGACTACTCTGAGCTGCTATTTAAAACTAATATCTTGAACTTAAGAAATGCTGACTTATCCTAAATTTCAACAGCTAAGCAGTATTCTACATTTAAAGACTACTATTTTTTTTAAAGAAAGGTATTCCATTCCATTGTCCTAACTGGTTCCTGTTCCCACATAACCAAGCCTCAACTTCAGCCGTTGGTACCAGCCCATTTTCACCTGAGCATATGAAACTGAACAGCACCCTTACTAGCTCTTTTTTTATAAAATGTTTGAATGACTCCAATTCTACATACAACTGTTAGTGTTTTCATTACCAACATTTGTTTTTTATATTTAAAAATAGGGAAAGAGTTATATTTGGTATTAAGTTAATTTCAAGTGTAAAGAAAAGGTTTTTTGTATTTTGGGAACAAAGCATGGTTTGCCTGAATCAGATATTTCATTTTGATTATCTTGATTTGTTACAGTACCATGGAAAAAAAACACGAGCCCCTTTTTCTACAAGGAATATTTATATAGATTTTTAAGCCAGCATTTTCATAATTGATTATCATCTGAAATCTCTTGCACGTGCTAAATGCATACTGATGACCAAACATTTAGAATGTGATGCTTGTCAGTGGTCAAACTCTGTGTTCTCAGTAAATGCCATTGCTTTCACTCAGACGTTGAATGTATTAAAACAGTTTTTCAGACAGTACTTAGAATAATGCAAAACATCTTTTTGATACAGGACAGACTTGCTTAGTCTTGCTAGTTTATGTGGGCTGCCATCAAATGATAGTGTCGCTCGGTAAGGCGAAAGACGTTGGTCTGAAATACTTGACAATGGAGATTGTGCTTAATTGTGAGTAGTTGATTTTTGAAAATGTGTATGGTGCAGCACTCATTCCAATTTATTAACAAAAACAATGAATTGCAGGCCACGTTTTCTAAAACTTTACATTTTCAAACCCACAGCAATGTATGCATTTGAACTGGTGTACATATTCAGTCAGTTGTGTACATTTACTGATGTTTTAATCTATAAATGTATTGACCCATTAAAAGCACTAAAATAAAATGTGAACGAGCAATCTACATTTCCCGGGAATCTGATTCATATAGGGCAAATGTTTCTCCATTGTTTGTTGAAGTTATTTCAGGTCTAAATGTTCTGTTTTGCTTCTGCATGATCTATGCAGTCAAGTGCCCGTGACGCTGTGTTACATGAGAAAATGCATAAATATATTTTTTTATATTGTGACATAGTTTCTATGCGGTCAAATATTCAGAGTCACACATATTGTCTATTTGTCCCTCGATGAAGTATGTTCCAATTCCTGCCAGTAACCTTGACATCTAGTCTGGCATCTCCGCTTTTAAGCATGAGCTTCCTTCTGAGGAAGTTGTTCGAAAGAGTGTTGTTTTGCGATGATGCATGTTACAAAAGAAAGCCGTACACCAGATATTTTGAGTGCCTTTACCTTTGGGAATCTCTAAAATACCACTTCAGATAAGGTCACACGTTCCACTTTTTAAACTGAGAAATCCTTTATATGTTTTTTGCTGTCTTTATGACCTGTTAGATATTCATTTCAAAATCACGGAAATTGTAACCCCGAGGTGCTGGCATAAGAGCACCCTATGCCATGAAATATTGAACTTGCATTTTTTGATCAATGTGAATATTTATTGCATTCTTGCCTCCTTTGCTGGGTTTCCCTCTAGCCATTCTTTAGTTGCATACCGTTTTTGTAAGAAATATTTTGTAATTAATTATGCAGTTCTTTTCTGAATGTTTTAATTATGAAAAAGAGACTATTTTGCGGGCTTCAAGTTTGTATTCTAGAGGGTTTTATGTATCCCTCTAAAAAGAGTTTGGTTACGGTGCTGTGTACAGGATGTTAAATATGTACTCAACTTTTTTTGCACATTGGGTCAGTTGTCATACTCGACAATTGATTTTTACCAAATCAATTGTTCTGTTTTATTGTTAATACAGACATGGTTTTTATATTGTACTCTCGTCCAGGGCACACGCATTTACCTGTTTTTTCTAAAACACTACTTAATTGTTGGTTGTCTGGAAGGCTCAAAACCGGTTGCATTGATGGAAGTGAAAGCAACAGATATATTTGCAGGCAGTGTTCCATTACCATGCGTGTGCTTCCTCGTACTACTGTTGGATCAAACCTCTGGTTTCTAACATAACCATCTTGCAAACAGATGAAATTCAATTTTCTTTATTCTTTCAATCATTGCTTGGATCTATCAACTGCCTAGAGTTCTTTAGTTTTTGCTTGGATGTCATTAGTTTACTTTTCATATTTCTGACCTTCTTCTCCCCTTCCCTAATTTGGCAAAATATTTTGTTTCTCATTTTCAGAATATTTGTATTTATTGCAGAGTGTTTCTAGTGTTAATACTCATTGTATTGTCACCCAGCTGTTAAGAGCTTTAAAAAAATAATACCTGTATAAAACAAAACTGTATATTGTACCCATGCAAATGTTGAGCAATAAATTGTATGCTGTTTGCACTGTCACAGCATCAATGTTTTAAAGTAATGCTTGTTTTCCTTAATTTATGAATGCTAGACTAACGTCGCAGATTTCAGTCTTTTTTGTAGTTTTTTTTTTTTTAATTAAAAGACACATACTCATGTCTCAAATGAACTGACACATTTGAAACCACTCACCAATAATAATAAAACAAATGAAGGACAAGTACCTCCCAAAATCCGATCAGTGCACAATTAAAGTAACTTTCTAAGTACGTCATCTTTTTTTTTTTCTTGAAATATCCGCTCCTAAGCCCTGTGGGAGAGTTTACCAAAAATAAGAGGATTGGGAGTAGAACAAATGGGTGTGGAACTTTAGAAAAGCATCATAATATTCAGTCCCTCAAACTTCTTCTCTGTTATTCTTTAAACAACCCCCCAGAACCAAGTCACAAATGTATGACAAGCAGAGGGTTTCACGCAAAGAGGCAAACAATAATCAGCATCATACTAATTTTATTGATGATCATTTACCTTAGAATATTTCCCCTTGTGCGGTGATCCTAGGACACGTCCGAGGCAAATGGTGAGGAGTACACTCCAAAATCTATATATAAAAAAAAAAGGATTTTCAAATTCATGTTGACAGATGCCTCCGACAAAACTTCCTCCTAAAATTGTATTGCAGTACCTATGAACTGCTGACTACATGTCTTAACAATAAGAAAAAGTATAGCCTGATAGGGCTCTAGGATGTTCCACTACTCTTGATGATTTTTACTGCCTTCTAACAGTCAGTTGTTTTTTCCAGCTTCTAGAGTAGAATCCTAAATACTCCAGGTGTGTTCACATGTGATTTTTCAAAAAGCATTCTTTCAAATATTTTTCATTTTGATGTCATTCAACATTTTAACATCTAGTCACTGGCCACTGGAACTTCCAGTTGGAATCCCTTATTTGTGACATGCCCGTCTTGTGGAAGAAAAAGGGCAGCTACGGATCCACAACAGGTTTGTTTACCATATTCACACAAGAAATGTCAAAAAGGGCCCTCCAGGACATGCAGACACAAGGTTTCAGGTGAAACTGTAATACCTAAAAGAAAAGGGCAGATAGGCCTGCCAGGGAATATTCAGCTCCACTGCTTTGATGTCAAACGTTTAAGGATCGTCTCAGCGGAAGATCCTGGGAGAGGAGGTCCGAAAATTAAAATAAGGTGTTCTAGTCATTGATAGTTCTATCAATGTAATTCCTGCTCGCCATTGAGGACCTTGACGGCAGCAAGAACTTTGGTACCAACATATTCGATGTCAAAATGTTGTTACCTTCACCGAAGCAGTAGGTCTTCGATGTGAAAATATTCCAAGTGCACAATAGCATCTCCTGTCTGTTTTGTTCACACGCTCAGAGCCAAGACACAAATTATTCTTGGAGACTTTTCTGTCAAGATACTGTTTGATGTCGACCAAATTAACATTAAAGAACTTGATGCTGTCTTTCATGCTACTGAATTCACTCTGAAGAAAAGGATGAGAGCAACATAGTCTGCTGAGCTAACACCACGACCCTTGAGGTTCATGATACCACGAGAAGATCTCTACAAACTCCTCTCCCTCCATTAAATCTGCCTCTTTCTCCTCCTCATCCCCCTTTAAGGAAGGTATCCAGGAATACATCTTTGTCTCCAATAAGAAAGTTGCCTGTAACAAGGCTGTTGAATGGTGTCATTTCTCACCACAAAACACCTCTATCTCAGTTAAAGTATTCAGAGTATGCATGCACGCCATGAAAGCATAGTTACCAAGTCTCCTGCTCCATTCTCTTTTCACTCATGTTCCCACTCCTCTGACTCTATCATCCTATACACCCATATCACATGTGAGTTCTCCTTCAAGGGTGAATGATATCTCCATATTTCATAATGTTTTATTAAGAGGTGCGACTAAATTAAATATCCCGATGGGGGCACCAAAAAGATTGGTGACAGTTTCAATGGATGCTCTCCTGCCTTGAGTATGTCCAAGACTTCTGCTTCTGGTGCCAGGCTGGCTGCAGTTTGCAGAGGATAAATTCCTAATGCTAGCCGCTGTAAAAGCAGCAGCTTCACATATGTTCAGGAAATGTAAATCTCTTCCGTAAGACCTAGATTTCTTGAAGTTTTACTATAGTCCAGACTATCATTGTTTCGGTAGTGAGAAACCCTGAATCTGCACATGAAACATTTACTCCACCTGATAGGGAAAGCAAAATGATGGAAGTGGCAAGGAGGAACATATGTGGAACATCAGCCACTGCATTGAAGAGAAGCAATGCTACGGTTGTTATGGTTCGAAGGTCTTGCGCCTTTCACTGATGACCTGCCAAAACATCACAAGACTAGGAGGAGATGGTCCATGACGATTCTCTTGACTCAAATCGGGTACTGATGTGGCAGAGTTGTCGGCATCTGGCTATTTCAAACACTCAAAAAGTGATGGGAGGAATACTTGCAAATAGTCTAACCACTTTGCCACCTGAGATTAGACCCAGCCATACATAAATCATCCTTGGTCCTGCTCCAATAAGAACAGTCCAGCCTGAACTGCCAAGTCAGGTCTTCTCTGAACCAGAACAAAAGCAATCAAGAATGGTTTCAGCCCAGTTGGGCCACTTCGGTCGTGTGCTGCTTGGTTCCAGTGGAACACAGAGCACAGGAATAATCTCTGGGCATACCCTTGGTTACATATGGCATATCATACACACAAAACAAAGCTGCATCTAAGACCAAGAGCGATTTCCATGTCTTATCTTTTGTACCTGCCAAGCGCAAATCCTTGGGCACAAAAATATACTTCACTCACTGTGCATGTTCAAAGAGAGGAAAGAGACTTACGACCTAAAAAGGCCTCATTCTATGAAATGGGCATTGATCCCAAAAGTTCAGGGGCACCCATTATAGAGGCCATCCCATGAATGGAGTCACAATATGTCTCTGTACTTAAACACACATCCCCAAACAAAGGAACATTCTGGAATGCTGATTGTTAGTAATGCAGGGCTGGACCAAGCGGACATTATACAAAGGAACGTTCCTGAGTGCTTATTAATGGTGATTGATAGTCATGCAGGCCTGAGTCAAGAGCACTGTATTTTGTTTCTTCACCAGATGGCCCCATGAAAGATCACTTAAGTATAACAAAGTTCTAAGTAACCTCAACTGCTCTTCATGCATGTCATGTAAGGATGTGCCAGGTAATATTATTTATAAGGCCTTGTTCGGGGGGGACACAGGGCAGACTGGTTATTAGGCCCCAATCGTGGTGGTTAAGGTAATTTGCCACTGGAGCCTATTGGTTCATCCTATTATGGCTCTGTAAACTGTGCCAAGTAAACCTTTTCAGTGCTCGACTGTGTGTAGTGAGGTTGAGCAGGCACATGCTTCTCAGGGAGGCAGTGTGTGGGGAGGTGGTCAAGAGCTCAGAACTCAACAGTCTGCTATAAGCACTGTACCCTGTATCGTGTAGACATTTCTTCCTTCCACTAGGGTCAAGATCCCTTATCTACAGTCCCCAATACACTATGGGTTCAGGCAGCATTAGGCACAGGTGCAGATGGCTCAAATACTCTCACAGTTTAAATGAGCAGCTCAGTTGAGCGTCTCTTTACCACTTGGGCAAAAAGTCCTAGCGTACATGGGATACTCAACCTGCATTTGTTAAGTCTCTTATTCTTGGTGCAGGCTAACCCCTGTCATTTACATGCTGCTGATAGAAGCATTTTGGGCTGTGTGGCAGATATGGTCCTGCCTCACATCTTAGACTTCTCTCTTGCAAGGGCCACACCAGCAGTCTCCTTCAGGACAAATTTCACAAGTGCGATCAGTGAGGCAGAACCGCACCACAAAAACTCTAGTCTTGGCTGCAGACGTATGTTCTGATGTTGCTGTTGAGGTCCCCGTGCTAAATCCCTCATGGTAGTCTTTCTGACAGTTGTAGCCTCCTGGCAGATCAGGGCTTTCCACTTCGGCAGAGACATGGCTTTCACTCGCAACAGCACCAGTCTCATAAGACTGTGGTATAGTGCCGGGAGAAGATTCTATACTGGTTCTGGTACAGTCTTATGCAGCTCACAAGGAAACTGAGCAGGGCGAACCCTGCAAGAGACGAGCAGGTCGGCTTTCTCTTGGTGCTCCTCACACTTGTAACATGCTGGCCTCCTCCACCAGGACAATCCCTCCTCCTGCAGGGTCAAACACACTCCTTTCCTTTCTCAGCGGGAGAGCGAATTTCTAGGCACTTCAGGCAGACCCTTCGCTCCTCCATCAGAAAGCACAGAGTCAAAGTGATATCCCCTTATCTCTGGGAGACTCACTGTCAGGCAGACAACAGCCCTGGCTATGCAGTAACTGTGCTAGTACTCTGCAGAGCACACCCTTCCTTAGTTAAGAAGAACTTGGAACTGGAACAAAAATAGAGAGGTGGTCTGAATCCCACTTTTATACACATTTTCCAGATGAGGCATATGGATACAGTGTCTAAGGTTTCAGGTGGTTCTTTTTTATTTAAAATGTAATACTCTGAGTGCTCTCCGGACACAGCATTTGTGAGAAAAAATTATTGTACAGCAATCACCAACCGGGAGTATCAAGAACATGGGCATAAAGAAGTGTGAGATCTCTGCAACTGGCTATAATCAACCTTCCAGAAGCAGTAATCTAAGAAAGGCAAAAGAGCTGGTGTTATGAAAAAACATCCTCACCTTGAAAAGAAACTCCAGTGCCACTGTGGGAACCACAGGAGAACAGTAAGGAGATTCCACCTTTTTCCTTGCCTCCGCTGTCATATCGAACCCTAACCGGAAAAGATGGAACGAAAGAATGGAAACTAAGGAAGGACTGTCATTGTCCCTCACAGGCAGAAAAACGAGGTGTGACTGAAACGAAAGGCCAATTTGAAAGCACGGAGGAGAAAGAATAGCAGACCGCTGATCACGGGAGAGGAGAAACGGAAGACCAGGATCGGGGATGGGGCCAGAACAATCTGGAACAAGCATTGGAAATGCAATAGGTCTCACATTTGTTTAAGTTAGAGCTATTGGCGTTGTAAATGTCAGTCTTTTATCCATGTGTTATGGAGTGTATGTGGTGTGTTTTGAAATGCCGCAAGTAAAAGATTCAGCCCGGGTGGACGGTGCCAAAAGGAGACAGGGCGGTAAAAAAAAGCCTCATTTTCAGTCGAAGGCCAACGTTTTGCATAAATGATGACACCAGCCAATGGGAATGATGTGCGGGGCTTTAAGTCCCCTTCTCAAAGCGTATCGATGACCATAAGCCTCGCAGAGCGAGGAGCGCATAGCCATGAGGCCTTAAATCGCCATACAACTAATGAACATGCTCTGAAACTACCAAAGGAAAGAGGACAGAACTGTAAAATATCACAGACCTGGTTTAAGTACTGCCTGGGTCCCCAAAACACAAATAAACATCTGAAATGAAATACCATGATGATTAACCCTTCGCTGTTAGGCTCTTCCTAAAGTACAACGTTCAAAACTTGGCCTACTTGGGAAACGTCGTCTGTTACAGGGAACAACCACCACGATTGCCCAGTGGGTTTGTATGCCTGCTACAGAGGTGTGTTTGTAATATGAAGAACACGGGGCGCAATCCTGACAATTTACTCTGCCTTTCTTTTTTCCCAGTAAATAAAAGGAGTACCACTGAGCTGGTAAAATGTCATGACAAAGTCTTTGTGGGGGACCCTCAGAGCAGCTGCTCTGCTGCAAAGTTGCATTACTGTCCCATTAAAAATATTACAGCCTTGCTGCAAAGTTGCAGTATGGGTGGACTTAACGGACATCGGCACTGTTGGGAATATTGATGCTGATTTATAAAAGTTACAGCAGGACAAGTGATAAGTCTTATTAGTGCCCTTAAACATGTCAAACACTGTTTAGGGTTGCCGGCATCGTCATACTGAACAAATTGCTGTGCCTCTGCTCTGACCATCAGCCTGCTGTCTATTAAAGCTATGGTGTTTCAATGAAAAATGTCCCTTTTTTTTTTTCCAAACAGCAGAAAGTGAAAAGTGCTACGCACCCCCATATCGGCGCTTAGCGACGTTTAAGTTCCTTGGGGTGCTCAATGCCATTTAAAGTTGCTTAGTATTTGAATTTCAGCAAAAAAAATTCAAGTTGCAGTTTTTGTGTATAAATTCACTTTTCAAATCGGACAAAAATGCATGCATAAGCACGATTGAAAAATGTGCTCGATACCTGCAATGCTATTAAAAAAGTGAGTAGTCTGTGGCACTCCAAAAGAGCATGTCTTATTACACCCCGGCATGTTTACCGTCAGACATGCAACAAAAGACGCGTAGACCTGCCATAAGTTTATTGCAGGACTGGAAGGGAGAGGTGGGTGGAAAGAAGGAAGCCGTGTGTTTACTTGATGGTGCATATGTAGCGCGAGCACCCACGCGCTTTATTTACCTTACAAAAACATGCACGGTCCATAGAACACACCGAGGCAGGCGTACATCTATGTGCAAGTAATAAAACATGTTGCATTAATGGATAAAAGAGGCGTTTATTTATTTTTGGGGGAACCGAGTAACAGACTTCCATAATGTTTCCATATAGTTCAGCTTTACCGGAGAGGGTCTCGATGTCCCAGATGGTAGGAAGTTAAACAAGCAGAAATGAGCGGAGGGGCGGGTGCGCTGTTGAAGCTACGTTGGGGGTGAGGGTGAGTAAGCAACGATGACATAAAAAGTAGTAGGAACGTTTCAAATGTGTGTGGTGCCTGTGTAATCAGATCCGCAGATAAACTAGGCTCACTCAGGAAGGATGACGAGACAGAGCAGCCCTACCTGCAGATGTTAACTATTGTGTGTGAAATTATCAGATCTGACTGCGTGCCGCTTCGCAGCAGAGCTGACACAAGTTAACACTTACAATAAACTCTGCACTGTACTTAGTCACGGGCCGCTCTGCCTGGCGCGTTGGCCAAAGTAACACATTAAGAACTTACTTAATGAACTAGAGTTCAGACTGCTGTCCCTGCTTCGTCCCGGTCCGTCCGGCGGCCGCGGCATGAGCCGCACAGGGACCCGCGTCCGCACAGCTGCAGCACACTATGATGCACTAAAAGCACCCGGCCTCCCTTTAAGCCGTGATGTTGCCTTATGTTGTGCTTGCTTGCCTGAGGCACGGACACGCTTCCTGGTGGCAATGGGGGGAGTGGGAAATTTTCAACTTGGAGAGCATGAGGAGGCGAGGGAGGGGCTAAAGGCAACACGAACAACGGACGAAACGGTTGAATTGAAAGCGGAGACGGGTGGCGGCGCTTGGAGCTACGAGCGGGCAACATGAACAATAAATGTAACACGCTTCACGGTGGCAACAGGAGGGAAGTGGGGAATTTTCAACTTGGAGGGCAACGAGAACAATAAATGCAAAAGCCGGAATGACAAAAAGAAAGTGCTCACCCATCAATTAAAGGAGACAGTATCACGCCGCAAGTAAAGGATCCAGTCCGGGTGGGCGGGGCCAAAGTGGACAGGGCGGTAACAAGGAGGGACTAAAGCCTCCTTTACAATAGAAAGCCAGCGTTTACCCTGAACTATGATGCACGCCAATGGGAATGAGGGGCAGGGCTTCAAGTCCCCTTCTCAAAGTGTGTTGATGACATTAAGGCCTCGCACAGTGAGGAGCGCATGCGTGCTCTAGCGCTAGGTCTGCGAGACCTAAAAAGCAGAGATCGAGAAGCAGGTGTCGGTGTGCCGGAGAACGCTGAGGAGGGGTTAACTGTGGACTCAGGACCCGATGAAAGCCTGGAAGATTGGTGGCTCAAGGAGACGCACTAGTGCCACAACTCAGGAGATTTTCAGCCATGCATGTGCCGAAGCTGGAGAAGGAGAGCTAAAAGGAGCAGTTAGGGAGGATTTTTAGGTCTCGTGTGGCGGTCGGGAGGAGAGTAGGGAAGTAAACGGAAGGAGTGTTTCTCCTCATTTTTTTTTTTTCTGTCGGTTTTACTTTCTTTTCTAATATGGCGGCCCCTGGAAAGAAGATCCTCTTTAACTTTATTAGGCATCTCTTCTTTCCTCCACTGTGACTGGTGAGGTGCTGAAACCATTTACCTAACCCAAGGAAGCCCTAGAGAGGGATTTAAATCTTTAGGGCATAATAACTGCACTTGTTTTTTCCAGAACAGTACCTGGTATTCACTGGGAATTACCAAAGGGGTAACTTGGGACTTTTAAGTCCTTTCTTTCAATGATAAGGGCCTCATAAGTGCACCATAGTTACCCACCTGCACAGAATTCACTATCTCTGGGTTCAGTGAAGGTATCTATCCTGAGCAAACTCTTAGAAATCCATATACTTTACCGCTTCCTTCTTGTTTCTTTACCTTGAGCCTCAGGGTGATCGTCTCCTAAGCAACACAGACAACTTGAAAGAAAGAAGAGTTAAAGAAAGAGACTAATTCATTCAAACATACCTGGCTTTAACCATCCTGCTAATAAATTCATCAAACATTAAGAAACACATACGCCTCCTCACTTCTTTTTCCGCCCATCCCTCCCACACCTGCGCCTACCATTCACCAAATGTCAGTGCTCAAAAATACCTAATCAGCTGTCCTTTGCTGAAAAGTTTCTCATTGAATTTCTACAATTAGCCCTGTCCCATCCTCTCACTTCATTGTCTAGGACTCAGGTACAAGAATGCAAGCAAAACCCTTCCACTTTTTTGGGCGAAGCTGTCCTCCTTCTGCATGCATCCCACTGGCCCACGTACTCAGACTCATACTACACACAGTTCTACTACCATATATGTGCAACCCACATAACACACACTCAGTAAGCACATGGAATGCTAATGCAAGGTTCTGCGTTTCACTTAACATCTTAACTTTTTACAAGAGGAGCCGGCTGGCTCACAGATCTTAATACAGAGAAAAGGGTGTGGTCCAAGTGTAGATTCTAGAACATGGTAAGCTGCCACCACCGCTTTGTGATGGATCCAGGGCATCAACAGTAGACCCTTTCCCACTATGAGGGACACGCTTGCTTCTCCCCTGTGGCTGGGCCTGGCATTACCAGGGACAAGCCAAGACCTGCGCACAAGGTAGATCAGCATGATGCCGGGGCCAAAATAAAAGTCAGGATACCAGTTTTGCATGAAGTCAGGCACTCGGGCTGGAGTTACGTCTTTCTTCAAGCAGCGGAAATTCCTGTCCCAACAGATAGATTTGTAGACGTTCCTGTCACCTAGAAAACGGGTGTTCTGGCACAAACGTAACCATATCACCAGAGATTACCTGGCTCTATTGTGGAGATGCGAAAGTGGAGTAAATGGTCTACGGTGCAGGAAATAAGAAAAATCATTAAGATCATTCTTGTCCGCAAGATATGACTCTTTCAGAACTAGAAAAAGAGCTTCAGATGCTGTCCATAGACACCCATGCAGACTTAAGATAGCTTAACATTATGTGAAGATGTGCCCCTGTTCTGCAAGTCTGAGAAGAATTAAATGAACAAGGTGGGGTCTAATAGCAGGAACCCAGCTCATAAAAGGCCTGGTAACATAATGTACTTACTAATGCCTACTACCCCTCCTGGGTAATAGGCTGTCAACCAGGACTCTCCAGCCATCTCGGACCTGAGCTTTTCTTTTAATCTGACTCCAGATGGAATCCATCTCCTCGTCTGCCTCAACACCAGGTATTTCTTGGCCTTTCTCTTTTTTCTCGAGGGTTCAAGGTGAGGTCTTGTCTGGTGATGTTTGATGCAGGCTTGGTGAGGGTGTGACCTATCCCGCCCCAGCATCTTTTCATGATTTCTTCATAAGCAGGGAGTTGGAAAGTCTGTTGACATAGGTCGCTGTTGCTGATGGTGTTTGGCCAGTGGTTTGGGAGGATTTTCCTCAGACTGGTGTTGATGAAGGTCTGGGCTTTGGTGGTGGTGGTCACTGTTCTCCTCCAGCTTTCTGCTCCATACTGAAGGACTGATTTTACATTGGTGTTAAAAAGCCTGATCTTGGTTTGCAGCGTTAGGTCCTTGGAGCTAGATCCAGATCTTCTTTAGCTGAATGAATGAAGCTCTTGCTTTGCTAATTTCCGCCTTGATGTTGGCGTTTGTGCCACCCTGCTTGTCTCTGACACTGCCCAGGTAGGTGAAGGCCTCAACCTCCTCCAGTGCATGGCCTGAAAGAGTGACTGTAGTTGTGCTCTCCACCGAGGAGATTCTGCAAAATTCAAGTGAGAAAGGAAAGCTAAGATGCAGTCAAAACCAGATGAACCAGAGCGGAAAAAGTGAAAGCCCAAGGCGATTACAACAAAACCAACAAGGAAGCACAGAAAAGCTTAAGAGCAAACGGGCGAAGATTCATCGATGGTCTTGCCACAGAAGCCCAGGAAGCAGCAATCCATGGAAACTAGAAAAAACTCCACGACAGAACAAGAAAATTCTCTGGCAGATGCAGCAAACCATTAAGAACTTTTAAAGACAAATCTGGAAAAACAATCGTGGATAATGACGGCCAACAACGAAGATGAGTTGAAAAACTACTAAACCAGCCTGTGCCGCTGTTTCCACCAGACATAAAGAAAGCTGACAAGGACTTGCCAATCGACTGCAGCAGACCAACCAAGGAAGCAATATGGCAAGCCATCAAACATCTGAGAAATGGGAAGGCAGCAGGACCTGACAATATTCCTGCAAGAGGCACTGAAGGCAGACATTGAAACATTAGTGAACTGGCTCTACCAATGTTTGGAAGGATCTGGGATGAGGAAAAGGTGCTGTCAGACTGGAAAGAGGCATATTTGATCAGGATCCCCTAGACAGGTGACCTGAGTAGCTGCACAAATTACAGAGGGATAACTCTTCTATCAACCCGAGGCAAAGTGTTAAAGAAAGTCATCCTGACCAGAATGAAGGAACAAGTAGACGCTCGGTTGCGAGACCAGCAACCTGGCTTCCACAAAGATAGATCCTGCACAGACCAGATTGCAACACTGAACATCATCATTGAGCAATCATTGGAATGAAACTCCCCCCTTTGAAACTTCATTGACTATGAGAAGCCATCTGACAGTGTGGAAAGAGAGACCCTTTAGAAATACCTCCGCCACTACAGTGTGCCAGATAAACTTCTAAGAATCATCAGGAACTCTTACGAGGGAATGACCTGCAAGATACTCCATGGAGGTCAACAGTAGACTTCGAAGTGAATACCGGAGTCCGCCAGGGTTGTTTGCGCTCATCTTTTCTCTTCCTGCTGGCCACAGACTGGATCCTGAAGACCTCCAAAGCTAGGACAAGGAATGGGATCCAGTGGACACCTGGGACGCAGCTCGATGACCTACACTTTGCAGACGACATGGTCCTACTCTCCCATTCCCATCTACAGATGCAAGAGAAGACTAACAAAGTGGCAGCCACATAAGCACAATTTGGCCTCAACATCCACTGGGGAAAAACCAAGATCCTGAAGGCTAACGTGGTGACATATTGTAACTTGCAAATAAACGCTTATGTCAATTTGCAATAGTTTGATGTGCCAAGTTTCAACCAATGATATAGAATACTTGAAACACCACAAATGGCAGTAGCAGGTCAGTGTTAACCATATCTGTAATAAGCTGGTAGTCTCAGTCGACATTGGTATTAGTTAGTGAATTAAGAAATCTAATAATCTCAATGCAAACATTGTACAGCCTTGGACACCAGGCAAACAAAATAAATAATATAATCTACTTCCTAATCTCTATATCTGGGCCATTTACTTTCTACCACTACCATCTATCTAGCATTTTGCAGTTTGTTGAATTTCTGTAGTGTAATTCAGCCCAGAGGCTGCTAAATTTCAAAATCGTAGGCGTCTATTACCATGCCCGAGAGTTTGAAAGATACACTAAGGGCAAATTATCTGAAAATCAAACTCTTTATGCCATTTCACAATATCAGCAAAAAGAACAATTAATGGACAGAATGCTGATCAATGTCAAACATTCACCCTAGTACAGAGATCTGGGTCTAAATCGATCTTTTTTTTTTGCTCCCCATGCCATTTCAGTTCAAACTTAGCCATATACAAATCAGTCTTTACCCTCTTCCCCATGGGAACAGTCCAGCCTGAACTGCCAGGCCCTCCATGGACAGGAAACAATCGTCCTGGGACTGGTTTTGGGGCATTGCCCATCATCAGCCAGGCTAGCTTGACTTCAGTGGCATGGAGAGCATGGGATCCACGTTTGGGCATACCTGTCCCACCCGGGGTGACAAATACAAAAAGACCAATTGATGGACAGAAAGCTGAACAATGTCAAACATTCAACCCAGTACAGAGAGATGGGCCTAAATCCATTATTTATTTGCGCCCCATGCCATTCCAGTTTAAGCTCAGCCATATGCAAATCAGTCTTGACCCTGTTCCCCATGGGAACAGTCCAGCACAAACTGCTGGGCCAGGTCCTCCCTGGACCGGAAAAAAGCATCCTGGTACCGGTTTTGAGGCATCACTCCTCATCAGCCAAGCTAGCTTGACTCCAGTGGCATGGAGAGCACAGGACTCACGTTTGGACATACCCGTCCTACTTGGGGTGACAAATGCAAAAAGCACCAGGAGGACCTGGCTTGGCAGTTCGGGCTGACTGTTCCCACAAGGCACAGGGTCAAGACTGATGTGCAAGTTACTTACTTTGGTAACGTAATATCTGGTAGAGACAGTCTAGCCGCAGATTCCTTAACTTTTGAATTCTCCCCAGGCGCCAGTCTGGATCCAGAAATATTTCAGCAGTACTTTTGTGTGCCGGGGGACAGCATTGTACGGCTCCGTGATGACATAGTCTCCGGATATGACGCCAGCGGAGCCATATAAGTCCACTCTGGTGCATGGACGTCAGCTTCTTCTGTGAAAACCTCCGCGCCAGAACTCCGATCCACACTAGAAACTGCCTGTGGAAACAGTGTGCCCAAAAAACAATCTAAATCTTTTAAAATACCAATTACAAACAACATGAAATGGTATGCCAATACCATCCAAAGGGTTTAAGGTTAAAACCCCACATTAATCAAGGATGCTTAGACTAAGTACAACCCTGCACCCTGAAGCAGAACCATCCTTAAAATGGGGAACACCCTCCACTCTACAGACCACTCACCAATGGAAGTGAAAGGTATGGGTATACCAATACAAGACCCATGAAACAACAACAAATGTTTGTTGCGTCACTATTATGTGAGACAGTGACCACTGGTATACAAACCAGTATTGATACGGGGTATAACCGTTTGTGTCATAGGTCTTTCGCAGAGTGGGAGGATGGTCAGGGTGTTAAGGAATTTGCGGCTAGACTGTGTCTCTACCAGATATTACGTTACCGAAGGTAAGTAACTTGTACATCTAATTGAGACATCTAGCTGCAGATTCCTTAGCTTTTGAAATAAATACCACAGCAATAGACACCGGAGGAGGGTCTGCGAACTAATCCAACAACAGTTTTCAAAGAAAACCAGGCGGTCAAAACGAACAACCGACAAAATGTGCGTAGGAATAGTGGGAGAAAAGTCTGGCTCTTCATAGTTCCTATGATCACTTTACCAGAATACGTAAATAATAAACCACTCTATAGGCCCGAAAATATCGAGTCCTGAGGGAAAAGAGGGAGGGGGGACTTAAAAAACTATCAGAGTTATCCAATACTATCATCTATCCTCCAAGGGAAAATAATTTGTGGACCTAAAGGGCCAAGAACAGGACAAAAGGCCTTGTAATCTGTATTCTTCACATCAATAAAGAAATATCAGCGAAGAACTGTCCTGATAAAATCCATAAAGGACTCATCCCCATTATACTGAGGTGAATGAGCCTCAAAACAAAACTGAAGACATAATCCATACACAATGAAAGGAGAACAATAATACCTTCCTGGTACAAAGAACATTCGCTTGAACAAAATGACCACGCAAAGGTTACATCATACAGTGTAAAGATGTTAAAAATGACACCAAACAGCTTTGAATCTGGTATAGGTTCCCATCAGGTATGCCAGATGTACAAAATCTTGCCACAAAGATATATATATATATATCCAAAAGGCGTGCTGGCGGGAAAACACTGCCCTTCCTCTCGAGTCGGGGCTTGTTAGCGGACGCCGCCGCTTACATATGCAAACGAGAATCCCTGCGAGAATCCCAGTGTGAAGGTGAACATATCAAGGGTTTATTTGGCAAACAAGACCTGTTTCGACCTCAGGCGAGGTCTTGGTCACATGATCATTTGCCAGTTCCACAAATATTTAAAGATGGTGATTAGCACGCATGGTTTTACAAATGAGCTAAATCTGCCTCACAGAAAATGTATTTATGCTTGATGGAAAGTGGTATAAGCAACTACCGGGCACTTCCATGGGTACCAGCTTCGCCCCCAGCTATGCCAACCTTGTGGTAGGCTGGTGAGAGAAGCAGGTCCTATGGAGTGAGGAGATGGAACCTTGGTCCAACAGGATTGGTTTATAGCTAAGATTTATTGACTATGTGTTTTTTGTGTGGGAGGGCAAAGAATGTGATCTCCTTGCATTTGTCAATCAACTGAACTGTAACAACATGAATTTGAAATTCACAATGCAATATAGCCAGGACACCATTGATTTCCTTGACACCAGATTGACCATTAGTGAAGGCAGAATAACAACCGATCTTTAAAGGAAAAAAAAACGCAGGCAATTCCATTCTCCATGCGGCTAGCTGCCATCCCCCCCAACTTCAGATGGAGTATCCCCTACAGCGAGCTCCTTAGAGCCAAACGCAGTTGTAGCACAGAAGCCTCATATAAAAGAACCAAGAACAACATGGTTAAGAGGTTCAAAAATAGAGGGTACCCCATTCAAATGCTACACAGGAGTGTAACAAAAGCAAACGCCATCAGTCGTAATGATGCCTTATTCCAACCACCAAAAGATCACCACAGACTAGATGAAGTAGGAACACCAGTACGCTTCATAACCACATATAACACACAAGCAGGTGAATTGAATAATGTGCTCAAGAAAAGGTGGCATATCTTAACACAAGATCCATTACTTGAGAAAAAAACTAGGGCAAGCATCATCGGTCACCTACATAAAGAATCTGTCCCTTAAGGACATTCTAGTCAGTAGCCACTTACAAACCAACAAAAAGTCTTGGCTGGAGCAAAGGGAAGGCTTCCACAAATGCAGTAAATGCAAAGCCTGCAGCCATAGCAAGAGTGTAAGAGAAGTCATACTACAAGATCAAAGAAAAAATGGAAAATCAGTAGGCCCATTAACTGTGGGACCGAATTCGTAGTTTATGCCATCACATGTCCCTGTCGGAAGTGGTATGTCGGATCGACAACATTCCCAGTTAAGAAAAGAATCCTGGAGCATTGGAGAGCTATAACAAACCGTGACTTTAGCTACAGCACAGCCAGACATTTCGATGAGGCCCATGAAGGCGATTGGACCAAAACAGATCAATCTAACACGACATAAGGAGGATAGCCACCAGGAGATTGCTAAGAGCACAGGAGATTCAAGGACGTTCTCCGGAACTGTCATCTCTCCCTTTTTTCACGATATAGGTAGTTGCAATCGGCACCTTCATATGGAGTATAGCACACCTCCACAATTAATAATTTGCACCGGGGCATTAGGTTAAATATATACATTGACAAGGGATCCAAATAAGCACTAAGTGCACAACTCACCCGGTTACTAAAAACCATTATAGCTCCCTGTGTCGCTTTCTCTACCTCACTTATCCCCTCCTTAGTTTCCACCAACTCTATTATATATAAATTATATCACCTGACATTAGATAACCATTGAATCACCACTTTGATCGCCACTACCTACTCCAACTATACACAGGGTACTTTACCCGAGGCGACTGATGATAAGTTTACTTCATGTGAGGGTACTATATCCGTTAGCAAGAAGGCTAAGACAAATGTTTATTAATGAAAACAGACATTATAATTATCAATAGACACTGTCTTAGTAAAATACTGTGATGAATTAAACAAATTTAAATTAAGAAGTAAATAATGAAATCCTCATGAACGTGAAAATGTCTTTCACATCACCATTGTCTTTTATTTATGTTCATCACGGCACGCTGCGTCGTGCTAATCACTGTATCTTCAAATATTTGTAGAACTGGCAAATGGTCATGTGACCAAGACCTCGCCTGAGGTCGAAACGCGTCTTGTTTGCCGAATAAACCCTTGATATTTTCACCTTCACACCGGAGTGGCTCACTTTTTCCTGCTGGAAACGCAGGGATTCTCATTTGCGCATATATATATATATCTTTCTGTCTGGTATCTCCACCAGAGACTCTGAGAGGCCCAACAAGTCATGGAATTTCGCTGGCCGATGTCCCTTGCTGGACCGCAAAGATCTATAAAGCTTGTCCCCCTCATGGCCTTCAGAACAATGGCCCGGCAGTCTGAACATAACCTCAAGTCATGGACACCTCAATGCACCAAAGGGAAACGAGGAAAGAGAAGCAACCGCATCTCACACTAAAAACCTCTTTGTTTTCATCCTCTCCCTTTTTTTTTTTAACACATGCATACAGCATGTATACCCTGTATACATCATGGCAAAACAGAACTGAAAAATCAGTTTCAAACATTTTATAATATTGAGAAAGGTACCGCACCTAACCACAAACCACCTTAGGTGACATGTGCCTAAAGTATCATACCCACAGTTAACCTGACATTAAGATAATGCCTCCTAGAATACTGAACCCTTGCCAGCTGTATGTACATCCAATCACACTTGTGATCCAAAACAAAATTTGATTTAGTCCACCGGTACTTATATTTACAAATGACTATATTGATATTTATATATCATGAACACTTCTTCAGTAAGCAACAGCCTTGATTTCTCCTGGACTGTTAAGCAGCAAAAAGAAAATTAGATAGATACCTCAAAAAGACCGGTAATATCTAACCTTAGAAAAACATATGCAAGAACACTGTAGGAGAATAATAAGAAGACCTTTATCCTAAAAATCTCCTATGTAGCGCATGACTGAAAACAGTCTTACTCGTTTCAGACACTTCCTCTCAGACAGTCTAAGGCATTGAACAAAGGAATTACCTATGCCCCCAAGAAAGGTGAGGGCCACGAGCCAGTGTATTCCAAAGGATGCAATCATGGTGTTCAAAATTGAAACAGTCATAATACATATGTAGTCCGCTCAAGAAGAGAAAACGATCTACCCTAAATATCCTAGTTAAGAAAAACAGACGAGAGTGAAAGGAAGCACCGAAGAAAAATAAGGGCTATGAGCCCTACCCTGATGGCCCCTAAAGGGCATATAATATAGGCCAAGATGGACCAATCTAATAGCAAACAGACTACGTAAGTAGTACAAATGCAAGTTATACATTTGCGAACCAATACTCCACATAGAGTAAGACGTTTACCATTAAAGGTATGGACTCTTGAGATTAAGCTCCTCATCAGAGAAAAATAAAAGAACAAAACTGCTATGAAGCTGCAAGGATCTTCCGGAGATCAAACATAGTCAAATCCGGAGGCAAACTACTCTCTCAGTAAAAAAAGTAGTAGTGATTAATACTTCAACACCACAACACACAACAACAGCTGAGGCAGGAAATAAACCTTCACCCAACTTGAAGATCCACAACCGTGCTGTATAAAAGGGAAGCAAAAGACCTGAAAAGGCCATCCTATACGCGACCAGCCATGAGGCGTTGTAACACTGAAACCGCACAGCTGTTAAACACCACCAAAGGTCATACTGACCCGAACAGACTCAGGGAAATCTCGACTACCGCAACAAAACGTGTCTGCAAAGAGCAGCAGAACAAGCCATGGCTCACCAAAAGAATCAGTGGTGTAAAAATCAGACAGTCAACTCCGCAAAAGAGGAACGGAATCCCACAGAACAGGGTCCTCCCTTCCACGCAAATTGAAAAAGGGGAGAAGGAGATAGACCCTCCCTGACTAGACTGAAATCTCCGTATGGCACCATCTGCTTGTGCCCCAAAAAGATTAACCCCATCAAATGGCATGTCGATCAAGACAGACTGAACAGCTTCCAAAAATTCTGACGCTCGGAGCCACGCGTGCCAGCGTAATGCCACAACAGATGCCATGGCCCGCCCAATGGAGTCCGTGGAATCCATTCCACATGTGATGAGCAGTCTGGCTGCCTGATGACCATCTGAAATCAACTGATGCAACTCAACCCTACTAGCCTTGGGGATCAAGGCTAAAAGTTAGCCCAAAGACTCCCACAAGGTATGGAGAAAACGTCTGAGGACGCAGACTTTATTAGTGGAGCGTAAAGCTGCACTAGTTGAGGAAAAAATCCGCTTCCCCCAAGAATCCAGCTCCCTGGACTCTTTATCAAGGGGGAGAATGAGGGAGGTTCTCTATCTTGGGGGACGCCGTAATGGCCTGGACCACGAAGCTGTGGTGGGTCAGCTGCTGAACAAGGCAAGCGGGGTCACGGGGGGCAGGGCGGTAAGTATGGGCAATAATGCTGTCCACTGGCACACCTGACTCAGGTTTTGCCCATGCCCCCAGTAAAATAGAAGTAAGCGCCACACAAAAAGGGAGTATCGGCTCAAACCCCGACTGGTCAGGATGAAGGACCTCAATAAGAGGGTCTGTAGCCTTTACCACAGTAGGCAGAGTGAGATGCAAGTCATCAGCCACTCACCTCAAAACCTCTGCCAGAGGAACTGGCTTCCAAGGCAAGGACAGGAGGTGACAAAGGGGAAGAAGCAGGTTACAAATTGGCCCGCTCGCTTCACCCAGCTCCGCAATCCAGCTGTCCAACCCAGAAGGGGCCACTGGCTGCTCCAAGGGGGTCATCTCCTCACAACCTTTCCCTTGGAGGTCTTGTGGGTCCTCCACAGAAATGACTGGCACCGTAAACAGCTCCATAAACTACGTTGCGGCGACGCCGTGCCAATGTCTACCTGGGAAAGAGGAAAGAAGTCAGCCGGTATCCTCGCAGGTATCGGAGGTCGCGGTGCACACAGACTCCAGCTCAGTCTACTGGTACTGCCACGGCAGGCACGGTAATGGCGACCAACTTTGAGCCGTAGCCGACCGACGTCATGCCGGTGTTGACTAACTCCATTGGTGGCCCCGAAGGACTGTGCACCTGCGCCTCAGTCTGAGGCTGGAACTGCTGCCGAGGGCGAACCCACCAGCCGTTGATGCAGTTACTGCACCTACAACTTCCTTAGGGCCCGCAGGCGCTCCAGAGGGAGATAGGGCCCAAAGACCATATGGAGGGGACTTGTATGGCTCTGCTGATGTCATATCCAGAGACAATGGCATCACCGAGCTGTACACCGTCCCCCAGTGAGCAGAGGTACTGCTGAAAAGTTTCTGTAACCAGACTGGCACCTGGGGAAAACTCAAAAGTTAAGAAGTCTGTGGATAGATGTCTCTATCAGATTTGCATATGGCTGGGTCCAAACTTGGTTGGCATGTTGAGCAAAAAAACGATGGATTTTAACCCAGATCTTTGTGACTGTCTGAGAATGTTTGCATTTTTCAGCATTCTGTCCATCATTTGTTCCTTTTGCTTTTGTCGTCCTAAGTGAGAAGAGTATGCCCAGACGTGGGTCCCGTGCTCACTGTACCATTGGATTCAAGCTAGCCTGGCTGATGAGGGATGATGCCCCAAAACAGGTCCCAGGATGCTTTTTACCGGTCCAGGAAAGACCTGGCTTGGACATTCGGGCTGGATTTTTCCCATGAGGAACAGTGTCAAGACTGATTTGCATATGGCTTGGTCCAAACTGGGGTATCATGGTGAGCAAAAGAACAATGGATTGAACCCAGATCTTTGTTACTGGGGGCAAATGTTTGTATTGTTCAGCATTCCGTCCATCATTTGTTCCGTTTGCTTTCACAATATCTGGGTTAGCAATTCACCATCAAGATTAGCCAACACTATAGATCTGGCAAACGTGGTGCATCTTGTATTCTCTAAATAATAAGGCTATCTTTATTAATTTCTACTGCTCTTTGAACTTCATGAAAGAAAGTCAAGTTGTGCACATACTAGAAAGGGAAACTGCAGACTACTCACCTGAAGCATTTGAGTAAACGGCCTAATATAACATCAGCCCAAATAGATCCCCTGTTATCTGAACATTCGGCAACCAATAGTGTTGTGCCAAAGAGTGTTTCTAGAGAACTGCAGAACTTTAAAAATCCTTCTGATTTCTAACCAGGTCATACAAACTGTGTGTAAAATCTTCCATCGCTTCATTTAAAAAACTTTTCAGGGAGCCAAATATGTAGCTAAATCAATCGGGTGGATTGGAAAAACAAAATGCTGGTGGTAGTTTGGCTATCTAGATTTTGCAAGCACCTAAAAAACGGATGCCTATTAGGCTTGAGTTCCAAAGTATCGTCAAAAGACTTAGCATAAGGGAAACTTGCTCATGTGAAATGCAAATGCTTTTATGGTACTAGAAAAATAACTAAGCATGCATCTAATTTTGTAAAAGATTTTTGCAGGAGCATCCTGAAACAAAAAGATTTACTTAGGGAATAAAGTCATTTGATGAAGTTTGCATGTCCATTTATAGACAATGAAAGAAAATGAGGCTCTTCATCCTTGAAGAAGCCTCCAGGTAGTAACTTGATAAATGTTACCCAGGCGAGCTGGGAAAACAATCCCAAGGCATTTAGTGTTAGAAGACCTGTGGAGACAGGTCTCAAATTCCAAATGCCTCCTCTTTCTTTCATGAAACCTCCCATCATGTGAACCTCCCAAGATGCCCAACTCCTAGATTAAAAAAACGCAAGACTTCGTTCAGCACAGATTACCCATACCAGAAAATCATTTGTATACAGATGTATCTACTTTTTAATTTGTTTTTGTCATAGCAGTACTTTCCACATGCCTCTCTTGCTTCCAAACGTCTTAAGAAATTGCAAATTGTCCCTCTAGTTTACTTAGGATTTATCGTCGTTAAAATGAAATGTTGTTCACTAAAAATTGACTTTTGCTTTTTTCTGCTGTTGTCATTATTTCGCTTGCATGAACGTCAGGATTTTATAAGAGTTTCATAAACTGTGAAACATGCAGCCTTTTAGTGTCTTCATAGTGTCACTTGGGAGAAACGGGCAGAACAGGACAGTCATGGTCAGAAGGCCCAAATTAAGTTCTCCATCCTCACATTCGTCTTATGGGTGGTCTCGGAGGTATCCAGCTTGACAGCACTGCCTCATAGATGATGAGTCAGAATTTAAAAAGTGTGATAGTTGGATTTCCCAACTCTATGCTAAAAACTGATGATGGAGAATTAATATGAGAAAAAAGTTATTGAACTTTTCTAAAACAGCAACAGGTTATGGTGGGTTGAAAGTGGAAAGGGTGTATATTCTAGCCCAATTGAGTGACGTAGGTGGAAGAGTTTGCCACTGTATCACATTCTGCAGCTGTTGGCACAAGCAAGCAAAAAGCCAGAAGGGTTCCTGATGAAGCATACCATTGAGGTGAGGTTCCAAGAACACTGGACCAACATTATCCAGCAACGTTTTTGTCACAAGAAGCCATTGAAGATTGAGCGCTATGCACATTCAGCCCACTTACAAGACATTGCTCCTGAAGTTGTTTGCTGTCACATTAAGCGTTACCTTGATCAAGTTAATAAAACTTCCAACGTCAGCAGAGATTTCTCCAACTAGTGTAAGTTTTTACTAATTTAAAGTTATGACAATGTTGGTTTCCTAAACATTAGCCCAGGCATTGCATGGTTAAAGGGCATGCACTGAGTTAGAAGGAGGGGAACCAATATGAAAAAAGACAGACTGCATGGTCTGTCCAAGAAGGTGACGACTGTTGGAGCACTTTACCATATTAGGGATGAATAGCACCAAATTAAAGATATGATCTTTCAAATGGGAGGGAGGGTAACCAACTTTACAATCCCCACAACCAAAACCAACCATTGGCAAAGCCAGTCGATCTGGGTTTAATGTGCATTCAGTGAAAGTACATTAAAGTCAGTTAAGAAATGTACGGTTCTCTTACCTTTGATACAGTCCTGTGTTCTGTTTCTATTTCAAATAAAGATGGCTATAGTTGTAAAGTAGTTTCCAGTACAATTTAATGGAAGTACTCGAGTGAATGAGGAAGGATAGACCCAGGGCCGTAAGTGGGCCAGGTCCCCCTCTTGGTCTCAGACCCTGCAGTAATTACTAACTGCCATTGGAACTGGTCCCTATTGGGCTCTGTTCATGTCCTTAATTTTAGTAACAATAGAGGAATTGTGACAAAACTGTAGGAGTCCCAAGTAAGAAAATTACCTTATTGTGGGAGACGTAGAAGCCTGTATATATGTTTCCAAGAGAAACTAGGAATTACAAACATTTTTAAAGCAAGCCCTCCCATGCCAACCTAAGTGCAATGCTTCATCATGGGGCTGCCTCATTCATCAGAAATGATTATGGTGACGAATGGGCTCCCTGCTTGCAGGGTGTACCTTGTGTGGGGTTGGTGCAGGCTCCAAAGTTTCAGCCTAAAAGTCTTGTGATCTCTTCCCAAACATAATGCTTTTATGCTGTGTGCCCAGGAGATTATTAAAATGCATGCAAGACGGGAGGAGCATTAGTTCTCCAGCATCCATGCGGCTGCCAGTAATAATATGTCAACGGCAGCGCATGCCTCTTAAATAGGTCACGGGAACTTATGACGGGATAATTTCTTGTTTCGGGTCCCGGGCTCACAACAAAATGAGCTGCGCATGCCATACGCATGCGCAGCTCATTTTGTTGTGAGCCCGGGACCCGGAACAAGAAATTATCCCGTTAAGAGGCATGCGCTGCCGTTGACATATTATTACTGGCAGCCGCATGGATGGGGGCGGTATAGCGATGTGACTACCCGGACTGAATCACCGTTAACATGCAGGAAGTCCATGCGCCTAGCTGATGGTGTATGTATCTTCAACCAGTTAGGTGAGCTCTGGTTATAACCAATTACCCTGCCAATATAGCTTCTGTCTTTGTTATTAGGGGTGAATTTTTTCCTATTGGGAATAGGATTTTGATGTATTTGGTGAGATTTCGTTACCCTGGCCCAATATATGGGTAATCAGTCAACAGTGTTTGACATGCCATGTAGTGACTACTGTTGGGTGGGATTTTCTGTTAGATGCCGTGCATGGTGCTGGTGCCCTCATATACATTTAGGCCTCGTGTCCCTGCTTTAGCTTGGGGTTGATGTGCACACGACTGTGGCACACTTATGTTGTATTAAGTTGTACTGATACACATCCCTGTGTTCTTTTTCTTCTTTCCTAGATATTTATCTGGAGCGATTTTCATCGTTGACCTGTTACCATACTGAGGGTGTACAGGCGATTGCCCAGACTGATATTGAGGGTATTTTAACTTGTTTATTTAATTTTCACGTGCACCTTTTTTTAAGAATATGGTCCTGACGAAGCGCCACTGACCCTCTAGGCGAAAGAGGCGCGAAACATGTTGGCCTTTGATCCATGATTCCTGGGCATAATGTACCTTCAGGGTCAATTTTTTAGCAGTTTAATTCTGCTCAGGGTACAGCTATATGATTCGCTGCATGATGACCCTCCATGTTTTCACTAACTTGCACGCACCCTTTTTACCCTCTACACTGAACCCACTTTTCACACACCCACATGCACCATCCGGCGGTTCTTAAAAGATCTCCGTCAAAGTGACCCTTCGGGGGCCCGTAGGGAATTGCAGCGCCGGCCCTACGAGGAGCAACCGCCCGATGATGAAGCATGACACCTTTCGGGGTGTGTGAGGGCAACAGATGACATAGAGTGGTCTTCCACTGACCTGAGTGGGTTTTCAAACTAGGAACTCTTTCACTCTCTATTTTCTTTTTTAAGGGCCCGGGTGACTTTTTGCACCCGCCCATAGGAACTTTGTCCTCCTGGTGATATATATTAAGTCTAGGGAGCATGGGCACTGGACCTTTTTTAGCTCCCAGATCCCCCCCCTCTCTTTTTCGTGTTTTATATATTAGTTATAGATACCTTACCTTAGAATAGATACCCCAGCAATACCAACCCCGAAGGTGGGTCTGTGAACTAAGTTCACACCAGAAAGTCCTGGAGAACTGAATAGGCAAAGAATCCGTCTCTCTGGACATGGCTGTCCGGGCAGTAATGCTTAGTGAACGTGTGCAAAGAAGCCCATTTGGATGCCTGGCAGATGTCATGAAGGTGGACTCCACGTCCCAAAGCAGTAGTGGCTGCCGTCGCCCTAGTGGAATGGGCGCGCAACCCAACTGGAGGTTCCTTTTTCGCTAAGGAATAGCAAATTTTAATGCATCGAGAGCTGGTTCGTTTTTGCACGGCCCAACCTTTCTTGGCAGTCACATAGCCAACAAAGAGCTGATCATCCAGCCGGAATTATTTTGTGCGATCCAGATAAAATGAAAGCACACGTTTTGGATCCAGAAAGTGGAGCCTTTCCTCCTCTTTAGAAGGATGCGGGTGGGAAGAAGGTGGGCAAAGTGATGGTCTGTCCTATGTGGAAAGAAAAGAAGGTGTAGTGAGAAGGACAACCATGTCCAGGTGAACAACCAGGAAAGGAGGTTTAGTGGAAAGCCTGAAGCTCACTCACCCTGTGAGCAGAGGTGATGGCAACCAAAAAGGCACTTTTGAGAGTCACTAGTCTGAGAGGACAATTATGCAGCGGCTCGAAAGGAGCGCACATAAGGTAAGTCAGAACCAGGTTCAAGTCCCCCTGGGGCATTACGAAAGGAATAGGAAGAGTGAGTAATGCCCTTAAGGGAGCGATTTCCAATAGCGGACTTGAAATGAGAAGGCTGATCAGGAAGGCAAAGAAAGGACGAAATTGCCGAAAGATAGCCTTTAAGAGTGCCCAGAGAAGAGCCCTGCTGAGCCAAAAAAATACAGAGGAGATTCTCTGAAAGAGGGGCAGAAAGGGGATCCACAGCCTTTGCTATGCACCATGCCACAAATTTGTTCCATTTACAGGCGTATACCGTTTTGGTGGAGGGACGCCTGGCTGCCAAGATAACGATACAGACTTTGGGAGGAAGGTCAAAAGCAGTCAACTGTCACTTCTCAATCTCCACGCTAGGAGGTGGAGGCTGGACAGGTTCGGGTGAAGGACTGTCCCCTGCTGCTGCAACAGAAGATCCTCCCGAAGAGGCAGTCTGATCAGAGGATCTATGGCCATGTTCAAGAGCTCGGGATACCAGACTCTTCATGCCTAGTCCGGAGCCACAAGAATTACTTGGGCCCGGTCATGCTTGATCTTCTTCAGCACTCTGGGCAGAAGTGGTATAGGTGGAAAGGCGTATAGAAGACTGCAATTCCACTTGTCGACGAAGAGCATCACCTAGCGACTGCCGCCTTAGAAATTCTAACATGCAGTACTGCCGACATTGCACGTTCTCTACGGTAGCAAATAGATCTAACCAAGGCTCTCCCCACAGCTGAAAGAGACCTTGCACCACCTCCGAGTGAAGACGCCATTTGTGATCCATTATGCACCGGTGGCTGAGTTTGTCCGCCCTGGCATTCAGGGAATCCGCCAGGTGTTGAACCACCAGGGACACACCCTGATGTTTCAGCCACTGCCACAGACGAGGAGCCTCCCGTCAGAGGGTCCACGACTCCACCCCGCCCTGTTTGTTGCAATACCATATGGCGGTGGTGTTGTCCGTGGTCACCTGCACTACTCTTCCTTTGACAGACGGTAGAAATGCCTTCAGTGCAAGATGAATCGCCCGGAGCTCCAGAAGGTTGACAAGAGGCCTCTGATCTCCGCCTCACCCAGGTGGCTGCCCCACCCCAGAAGTGAAGCATCTATCACCACTGTGAACTCTGGTTGGGGAAGGGAGAGGGATCTGCCATTGACCCAATCCTGGTTCGTTAGCCACCACCACAATTGGTGTACAGTGCCCTCCGAGATCTGGACGCAATCTGAAAGATTCCCCTGATGCTGTGCCCACTGAAACCTCAGGTCCCACTGCAGAGCCCGTATGTGCCACCTAGCATGATCCACCAGGAGGAGGCCATGAGGCCCAGCAGCCTCAGGGTCATGCTGAACAAAACCCGGGATAGAGTCTGAAAGATCGGAATCATAGCCCGAATATCCCAGACTCGCTGCTCGGGAGGATAAGCCTGAAACAGTGCTGTGTCCAAAAGCGCCCGATGTAAAGGAGCTTCTGAGAGGGAATCAGGTGGGACCTCAGCACGTTGATAGTGAACCTCAATGAACGCAAGAGGTCCGCCGTAGTCTAGAGATGGGAGACAACAGCCTGGGGCGAACGCGCCTTCAACAGCCAGTCGTTGAGATAGGGGAATACTGGAACCCATGATCTGCGCAGACGAGCTGCGACCACCTCCATCACTTTTGTGTACACCCGAGGGGCACTGGTAAGGCCAAAGGGGAGCACAGTGAACTCAAAATGCTTGTGGCCTACCATGAACCGTAGGTAACGCCGATGGGCAGGCAGGACGGGGATGTGAACATAAGTGTCCTGCATGTCCAACACTACCATCCAGTCTCCAGGGTCAAGGGCAGACAGGCCCTGAGCCAATGTCAACATTTTGAACTTCTTCCGGAGGAAGCGGTCGACGTCCCTGAGATCCAAGATAGGACTCAGGCCTTTGTCCTTCTTGGGCACCAGAAAGTAGTGGGAATAACTACCACAATCTACTTCTGGCACAGGGACTGGCTTGATGGCTCCCTTGGCCAAGAGAGCCTGGGACGGAAAACAGGTGGCATGGAGGGAGGGGTAGTCTTGAAGGGGAGGGAGTAGCCCCTTCGGACTATCTGCAAAACCTGTCCGACGTGATCTTGTGCCAGTGGGGCAGGTGATGGCGAATCCTGCCGCCCACTGGCAATTGGTGGCCCTGAAGAGTCAGACTAGGAAGGTTTGGAGGCTGCTGCAGAGGGGGTGCTGGTGGACTGGCCCGCCCGCTAGCCCCCAGACCAGCAATGCTGGGTCCCACGTCCCCGGCCGCACAGAGGCTGGACAGCTTGCGCAGGCCTGTGGCTCTGGGCAGAACTTGTTGGGGTGCCCCTTCCGCGGGGCGTGAGGTGTTAGCAAAGCCCAAGGATCTGGAGTAGCCCTGGCATCCTTAAAGCGCTTGAGCGCGTTGTCCGCTTTGTCGCCAAAGAAGCGACGGCCATCAAAGAGCATGTCCAAAAGAGTCGATTGGACCACCCGAGAAGCCAGTGAACCTCAGCCAGGCGTAGTGTCCCAGAGCTACCGGCGTTGAAATCGTCCTGCCTAGCGAGTCGGCGGTGTCCAGCCCACATCGTATGGCAAACTGAGCTGCATCTCTGTGACAAGCATTGCTTTAAGTCACAAAGGGGAGCTGCATTGGTTTTGTTCTAAGCTCTGTGGCCAATGGTGGATACTGGCTGTGTTGGGAAAAAGGCCTGCATTGGTTAGCACCACAAATTGTATGGCCAATGGCAAATTCCGCTGTGTACGTCACCAACTCTTCAAGTTGAGACATGAACCGCTGTGGTAACGCAGGTGCCTTAGGAAGTGACACACCGCGTTTGACACCTGCAGCGCATTTAATACCTTAGTGAGTACACACCGCGACTGGCACCTACCTGCACCACATTTAGAGAGGATGTACACACAGCTATATGCAAATCAGTATTGACCCTGTGCCTCATGGGAACACTCCACTCCACCCCGCACTGCCAAGCCATGTCTTCCCTGGACCGGAAACAAGCATCCTGAGACTGGTTTCGGGCTAACAGCCCTCCTCAGCCAGGCTAGCTTGAATCCAGTGGCAAAGTGAGCAAGGAACCCATGTCTGGGCGTACCCTGCCAATGTAGGGCAAACAAAGCAAACACAAGGAGATGATGGATGGAGTGCTGAAACTTTGCAAACACAAGATGATGGATGGAGTGCTGAAACTTTTCAAACACTCACAAGGTCAAGACTGATTTGCATATGGCTGGCTTCAAACTGGAATGGCATGGTGAGCAAAAAAACGATGGATTTAGGCCCAGATCTCTGTACTGGTGTGAATGTATGACATCTGCATTCTGTCCATCAATTGTTCTTTTTGCAAATGTATTTACTTGTGCATTAGATTTGGATGCCTATTTCTCTCCAATTGTTTGTGTGTCTGTGGATAGATATCATTTTTTCAAGAGAAAGTAAGGGAAAACTGAAAATGTAGATGACTGTATCTGTGCCACATGCTATAGCACTAACATGCAGATTCAATGCCCTGCAAGAGGAGCTTATCTGGGACCAAATAATCATGCATGCTAGCAGCCCGAATATTCAGGACAAACTGTGTGTCAATGGGGAGTCCTCTTTGAAAGAAGTTGTGGCTTTGGTGAAAAAGCAAAACTAACGGGTAGATGTGCCAAAGCAGATTTAGATGAAGCACTGGATGTTAAAGAGGTAAATAAAATTGTACCTTCTAAAAACAAGAAAGAGAGAAAAGTAAAGGGAGAGGGTTAAATGCTAAAGAGGGGAAGTTGAAAGCTTATTGTGAGATGAAAAGTTCAAGCATGAATACAGGGGCAAATTCTAGTCCCTGAAAGTGTTATCGCAGTGATTCGGCAGATCACCTAACGTATTATATGTAGTGTCCTGCCAGGAACCAAAACAAAAATGCTTCATTTGTCTTATTAAAACGTTTGTAGGAGAAAATTGAGCAATACAAGATAAATGTGAACTGTGTGAATGAAGAAAGTGATTCGAATTCAGATGATTCTGACATGACAAATATTAATCATGTATTTTGTATTGATTATGATATTGATATTTTAGGTGTGAATCAAGTTAAGGTGAATAGGCCCTTGTGTGAGGCGAGAATGGGTGCGGTGACATTGAATGTAGTAGCTGATTCAGGCTCACCTTTTACTATTGTGTGTGAAACTATTTGGAAAAACCAATTCATAAGCAAAACTTGGTTCACATCTGGACAAATTTGAAGTAATTGCTAAGAGTTACACTGGCGAAGAATAGATTTTGTTAGTTGTGTGAATCTAGAATTTCAGTGAAAAAATAGGAAAACAAATTGCAAGTTGTATGTGGCAAACAAAGGACCTTCTGTTTTAGGCTGGGCTGATCAGGGTGAGTTTGGAATCATTTTAAATACCAATTTATGGATCCTGTCATCGGTCAGTGATAGTGGAGAAGATGGTGCTGATATTTTAAAAGATTACCCCAAAGTTCTTTGGTAAGTTGAGTCACTTGAATGGTTTTGAGCACAGAATTGTTTTGAAGTCTTCTGCTGTTCCATGTGTTCACAAGGTTAGGCAACTACCCATATCCTTAAAGGAAGAAGTGCACACAGAGTTACAAAAATTAGTTGAAGATGGTATAATTGAACAAGTAAATCTGCGGAATGGGTTTCTCCGTTGGTGGTAGTGAGGTGTCCTAATAAAAAAGTTAGGTTATGTGTAGATCTTAAAGAGCTTAATAAAATCATCTTAGTTGATAAGTTTCCATCATCATGAATACGTGAGATGTTTGCTGTTATGAAAGATGTGTATTGGTTTTCAGACTTGGATCTGAAATCTGCCTATCCTCAGGTGCCTTTACTTTCAGACAGTAAGAAACTTATGTTTATTACACCTTTTGGCTGCTTCAAATTTACCAGGATACCCTTTAGTTTAGCTTCCAGTGCAGCTTTATTCTAAAGAACAATGAGTAACATCTTCAAGGGGGTGGTGGGTGTAAAGTTTTTTCAGGATGATATCCTGGTCATGGGCAAAGACAGAATTAAACTACACAACTACAAGTCCTTGAGACTCTAAGAGTTAAAGGGTTGATAGTGGAATGCAGCAAATGTAAATTTGCACAGAAAGAGGTTGCATATCCTGGTCACAGTATTAGTAAGGATGGTATCAAAACAAGGATTGGTTGAAGCTACAAGGAAAGGACCAAGTCCTACTGGTAAGGATAAAGTTAGAGCCTTTTTAGGGCTAACTGAATTGGATTCAAAATTCATTAGAATTTTTTCTGAAAAGACATACCACATATGACAATTACTCAAAAGCTGAGTGAAACGGGGCGTGTCCAAGATGGCGGAGGTGTAGGACGCACATTTTTTTTATTTTATTTTATTTAGTGCATTTTTATAAAGCGCGGACATTACCCGAAGGTGTCAGAGCGCTGTACAATAGAGCTAGTTACGTTACAAGAGAAAAGTGGTACAAAATAGAACATTACAAAGAAAAACAGGAGACTAAAAATGGAGAGTACACAAACAAAATCCAACACAGCACGCAGGGGTGAGGAATGTACAGGAAAAAATACAAATTTACAATGAAGAGCGAACTTCCAAGAGGGGCCTGAGAATGAAAGTATTAGTTCTGAAAGTGTCTTTGGAAGAGAAGAGATTTGAGATCAGCTTTGAAGATCCAGGTAGAGGTGGTGGCACGGAGCAATGGGGGGGAGTGAGTTCCAGATTCTCACCGCATTGCCTGAGAAGGATTGCGCCATCGATCTTTCTCTTTTGAAGATGGGAGGGCTCAAGCAGAAGCTTTTCCGCATTGCGAGAGGGTCGAGAGCCTCTGGACAATTTCAATTTATTTGCCAGATAACGAGGGGAGGACATATGCAAGGCTTTGTGTGGGATGCAGGCAGTTTTGTAAATAGATCTTGCCTCGATTGGAAGTCATCGAAGAGAGGACAGGATAGGAGTGACGTGGTCGCTTCGTTTAGACCCTAAAAATGAAGCGAGCTGCTGAATGGAGGATGGATTTGAGAGGGGAGAAGTGGGATTTGGATAGGCCCGTCAGAAGAGAATTGCAATAATCCAGTCTTGAGAGAACCAGTGATTGTACCAAGGTTTTTAAGTCTTTCTCCGGGAAGAACCGACGGATCCCCCACAGAAGGCGCAACTGGTACCGTGCATTCTTGGCAATAGAGTTGATGTGAGAGATTAGGTTGAGTCTTTTGTCAAGAATGACACCTAGGGGGGAGGAGCCTAGCGCGCAACCAAGATGGCCGCGTAGGTGCGAGGCTCCAGAGGACCTCCGTGACCTCCTACATAAATCCTGACAATATCCTGTCCTAGATGAGGGGACTGTGTTGGTGAGCCCGAGCTGAGGTGTCACCCGTTTTCCGCTTCCAAATTGGACCTCTGACACCGGCGGGAGCACCGAGTGAGGTTTGCGGCCTTCTCCACGCCGGCCCCCCGGATTGGAGTTGTGGGGCGATCCGGAGACAAAGTGATCAACAGCGGCGGGCAGGGCCGGGCGACTCGCGTACCCCGCACTTTCACTTTCGCTTTTGCACCCTCCTTGCTGCGTAGGCGAGGTTGGGTTGCGGGGCGGTGTGCGGTGGTGTGGCCTCGTTGGGGTGCCCTGCCGGCCCGCCGGCTGTGATCCGTCCTGCGGACCTGTGGTTGCCCCCCCCTGGAGCCCGTGAACTGGTTTGTCGGCCTTTTCCGAGGTGATTGGCACGATTTGGGGACTGAAACCATGTCCACAAAGCAAGATGGCGACCGGGCAAAGGTGAAATCGACCCGCCGTGGCGCAGCCCATCAGTCCAACAACATGGACCGCTACACCCTCCAGAAGGGATCTCCTGAGGTGCCGCGTAGGTCCCCTGAGGGCCCGACTGATGCTCCTGCTCTGCCCCCGGATCTGACCCTGCGAGATGTCATGGGCGCTATCGCCGAGATGAAGGCCTCGGTGGACCAGCGCTTTGACACACTGGCGCAGAAGATTGACTCGGTCCACGTGGATGTTGGCCTGGTGAGGGCCGATCTATCCAAGACCAATGACCGGGTCGATTCTTTGGCCCACACCACCTCGGGCCTCACAACGGACGTAGCGGCCCTCCAAAAGGAGGTGCGCCGGCTTGGCCAGGCGAGCGCCCTGATGGATCGTCGACTGGAAGATTCCGAGGGTCGGGCCCGGAGGAACAATGTCCGCATTGTCGGGGTGCCGGAGGGACGTGAGGAGGCGGCGGCGGACCTGTTTGTGGAGGACCTGATTCTCACCCATCTCCAGCCCCGGGGGCTGAGTAAATTCTTTGCGGTGGAACGTGCCCACAGGGTTCCCGGAGGAAGACC
This sequence comes from Triturus cristatus, assembly GCF_964204655.1. Taxonomy (NCBI): domain Eukaryota; kingdom Metazoa; phylum Chordata; class Amphibia; order Caudata; family Salamandridae; genus Triturus; species Triturus cristatus. The sequence continues at coordinate 631,781,935 of NC_140590.1, read as the reverse complement.
TAAGGCTGGAGCCCCTCCGAGGCCTCTCATTGCCCGGATTTTCAACTTTCGGGACAGAGACGCTATCCTGCAGACTTCTCAGCTACAAGGACCGGTCAGACTCGACAATATGGACGTAAACTTCTATCCTGATTTCACCCCAGCGGTCCAGAAGCCGAGACTGAGCTTTCTCGGAGTTAAACGTCGTCTACGGGTCCTGAACCTCAAGTATGCGATGCTTTTTCCAGCTAAGTTGCGGGTGGAGGTGGATGGCCGCACGCACTTTTTTGATCGTCCCGAAGCGGCCGGGGACTGGTTGGACTCTTTGCCCGGGGATCGGGGCCGGGGGGTGGGGGGGGCGCGGTTGGAGGGGAGGGCTCGCCGGATCAGGACTGAGGGACTAATAGTAGGCCTCGCTCTGGACAACATTATCGTCACTTTTGACTGTTCGTGTAAGTTCCCCTCCTGTGGAGGTAGTACGGGGTCTCCTGGGGGCTCTCCCTCCTCCTCTGGGGGACTAGTTAGTTTAATCATTTATGGGGCGACAGGCACACTGCACTTTGGGGGGGCTGTTTGGGCTCATGCAGGGGTGCAGGGAGGGGGGAGTTTTGTTGGGATGGGTGGGTTGGGGTGGGGTGTTGTTTGTTTTTACCGCAAGGCAAACCCTTTATTGTATTGGTGTTTTTAAGGTGCTCTCAGGGGGACGAATGATGGCTTCTGTACGTGATGGGGGGTAGGGACCTGACTTTATTGTCTTGGAACGTTAATGGACTGGGGGATAGGATCAAGCGAGGTGTGGTCCTGCAGTATCTGAAACGAACTTCGCCAGATGTGGTCTTTCTGCAGGAGACACACCTTATTGGTAATTCCTTTTGTGCCATGAATCGGCGTGGCTATCGTTTGGTGGCCCATTTGGGCTTCACGTCGGGCTCACGGGGGGTGGGCATCATGGTGAAGAACTCGCTCCCGTTGGAAATAGACGAGGTGCGCCATGATGAGAGGGGACGCTACACTGTCTTAGTGGGGAGAATGGAGGGCAAAGTAGTTGTCTTTGTATCAGTGTACGTCCCACCGGGGTTACAGTCTACCACTTTTGCAGACCTGGGGCGCCTCCTTCTTGACCTTCCGGGGGGGCTTCTGGTGGTTGGGGGGGACTTCAATGCGGTGGTTTCTGGGACCGTGGATCGCCACCCCCCTAGGGACCTCCCCCGGGCGCAGGCGTGGCTGTCCGGCTTTCTAGATACACTGGGATTGGTGGACTGCTGGCGCTTAAAACATCCCACGCAGCTGCAGTACACTTTCCACTCGGGTGCCCATGGTAGCCTCTCTCGGCTTGATTATGTCCTTGTCCCTGCGGCCTATGTGGGGAGGGTAGGAGAGGTACGCCATTTGGCGCGGGGTATTTCAGATCACTCCCCGCTCCTGTTGCACTTTGATGTCTTCCCGAGGGGGGAGGGCAGGGTAGCTCCAATCAACGCCTGGTACCTGCGCGACCCCACCATTCGCGCTGATTTGATTAAATCCTTGCAGCGGTATTTTGATGAGAATGTGGGGTCCGTCCCTTCGGCTATCTCCCTGTGGGAAGCCTTCAAGACAGTTCTTAGAGGGGAGGCCCTCTCCTTTATCTCCCATGCCCGGAGGCGCGAGCAGGAGGAGGTGACCCGGGTGGAGGCCGAAATTGCTGAATTGGAGGGTGATCTAGAGGGTGGGGTGACGGATGCTGCACTACATGTCCTACAACTTAAGCAGGCGGCCTACAGGGCCCTCGTCACGGAGGCGGCCAGGGGCCTCAGTAGAGAGCAACAGGGGCGACTGTATGATGTGGGTGATAAGGCTGGTAAACTGCTTGCGTGGTTGGATAAGAAGGAGAGAGCGAGTCGTGTGGTCCCGCTGATTGAGAGGATGGATGGTGTGCGTGTCACCGAGCCAGAAGACATTGTCTCTTGTTTCGCGGATTATTTCCGCGATGTGTATTCCCCGGTTTCTCCCTGCTCGGAGGAGGATTCCCATGCCCTGCTTAGGGATATCGCGCTGCCTTCCCTTTCGGTGGAGGACAGGGTGTCGTTAGATGCCGCTCCCACCTCCGACGAAATTGCCCTCGCCATACGCTCGGTCGCATCCGGCAAGGCCATGGGCCCGAACGGCATCCCTATCGAGTTGTATAAGCTGCGACCGGATGTACTGGCACCCCATCTCCGCGCGATGTTCCTGGCGGCCCACTCGCTGGGCTCCCTCCCGCCGGACCAGCGTCTGGCTACAATCGTGGTGATCCACAAGGAAGGGAGACCCCGGGACCGGGTTACATCCTATCGGCCCATCTCGCTCTTGAATGCGGAGCCCAAAATCCTCGCCAAGGTGCTAGCCAACCGGCTGGTCGGCGTGGTGGGCGATCTGGTCCACCAAGACCAGTCCGGCTTTATTCCCCATCGCAACACAGCCCTCAATCTGCGGCGCTTGCACGGGGTGCTCGCGCGTGTCCCGTTTGTGCGGGAGCCGGCCGTATTGGCGTCCTTAGACGCCACCATGGCGTTTGACACGCTCGAGTGGCCATATATTTGGGCGATGCTGGCGAAGTTTGGATTTGGCCCGGGGTTCATCAGCTGGGTCAAATTGTTGTATTCGGGCCCTTTGGCGCAGGTGGTGGTGAATGGAAGAGTATCGGTCCCATTCGAGCTGGGACGGGGCACGCGACAGGGCTGCCCCTTGTCGCCGCTCCTGTTCGCGCTGGCCTTGGAACCCCTGGCGGAGTGGCTGCGGTGGCACCCTTCCATCCGTGGTCTCCGTTGGACCCCCGAGTATGAGGACCGCGTGTCCCTATACGCTGACGATATCCTTTTGTACCTAGCCTCCCCGCGTAAATCACTGATTGTCCTGGTTGATGTTTTGCGCTCATTCGGCCGCAACTCAGGCCTTGTCATCAACTGGGCTAAATCATGTGTGTATGTGCTTTCCGGGGAGGCTCCCGTCCTCCCGCGGGGCTGTCCGATCCAGATTGCCTCTCAGGGGTTTCGGTACCTGGGTGTTTATATTACTCTGGACCCGGAGGCCCGCTACGAGCGGAATTTGCTTCCCCCCCTCCAGCGCTTGAAGGAGGACGTCGCGCGTTGGCGGCGCCTGCCGCTTTCGCCGCTCGGCCGGGCGGCATTGTTTAAGATGATGTCGTTGCCACGCTTCCTGTATGCTCTCCAGAACACTATGGATTTAGTCCCAGCGCGCTACTTCCGTGAGGTGGAGAGTCTACAGCGCCGCCTGTTCTGGGACGGGAGGCCGCGTATTGCCCTGGCGAAGTTGACGCTCCCATGGTACGACGGGGGGATTGCCCTCCCGGATATTAAACGGTATTACTGGGCCTCCCAGCTAGCTGCAATTAACCATGGCCTTTACGGGCCCGCCTTAAATCCGGCATTTGAAATGGACAAGATGCTCCTGCCTGGTGGCGACTATAATCGAGTGCTCTACTCTGGCGCGCCCGGCCCCCGCCTAACGGGACCTACGCGTGTCATGGTGCGAGTATGGCACGCGGCTAACGCAGCTATGGGGTGGAAGGACCGTTTGACCCGGGCATCACCGTTGTACGCGTCTGAGAGATTGGGCTCCCTGTGGACCTCGAAGGGCTTCGAGAGGTGGGACACGATAGGCATCAGTAAAGTGGGGGATCTCTGGACGAGGGGGGGATTTAAAACATTCGAGACGCTGCAGACGGAGTTTCAGCTGCAGGGCAGTTAATACTTTTGGTACTTGCAGGTCCGTCACGCACTGGGCTCCGTCTTCCCAGACGTCGCCTCTATCCCGGAGTCCTCCCCCCTGGAAGATAGGGTGCTGGACGGCCACGTTCCGGACAGCACGATCTCCCTTATTTACAAAAAATTGATTAATGACCGATCGGGCTTGCTGACTGGCCTCCGCGAGGCTTGGGTTGCCGATGGGCTGGAGTTGGACGATGAGGACTGGATTTCCGCGGTGGCCTCTCCGAAGGAGGTGGCCATACCGGCTCGCCTTCGCTTCGTCCAGCTTAAGATACTCCACCGGGTTTACATGACGGGGCCAAGGCTTCTGCGTATGGGCTATGCTGAGGATGGGTTGTGTAAGCGTGGGTGTGGTGCTTTGGCTACTTTTTTGCATATTTTGTGGGAATGCCCGAAGGTGGAGCGATTCTGGCGTGGTGTGCATGAGGTCCTGCGAGTGGTTACACATGTCGCGCTGCTGCCTGAAGCGAGGAGATGCCTGCTGAATGTGTGGGAACCAACTGACTACTCGGTTCCGCAGACGCGATGGGTGACTCTGGGATATATGATTGCTAAGCGTGACATTGCTCAACTGTGGGGATCCCAGAGGCCCCCGGCGGTGTCGGCCTGGAAAGAACACATGGATTGGTGCATGTTCCGAGAAAAGGTGGTGTATGTGGCGAGGGGTAAGCCTGGGGCATGGGTGAAAGTATGGGGCCCCTGGAACGCCTACCGCGGGGGTATCTGCACGCCACCACTGCTGCCTGCTGCCTCACCAACCCCGTCCCCTTAGTTGACTCCTTTCCCCAGCCCCGGGCACAGAGTTCCCCCAGTCCTCGATCTGTTCCCCTTCCCCTCTTTAGACTCCTGTGGATGGCTGGGGTCCCCCATTCGGGGAGCACGTGCTGTTACTTTCGATTGCGGGTTGCCTTGCGGGTGTGATTTTTCGTGTTGTTTGTATAAAATGAAACCGTATTGTGGGGTCAGAGTGATGTGGCCCACGACGTTGATACCTCCTGATTCTGCTTCTCTGCAAGGCCAAGTGTTTTTGAACGTATGTCATATGCTCCTGTCATTCTAGTGGCCGGCCGGAAGGTTGTAGGCCCATACTTGTATATTCTTGAGATTGCAATAAACGGTTTCAAAAAAAAAAAAAAAAAAAATGACACCTAGGGATTTAGCGCTGTTGACAATGATGGGTTCATCTCCGAGCTCCGCCAGTTTTCAGGTCCAGCGGCGAGACAGCGAGGGATGTTGGTGCCCAGACGCGACGGGAGAGCCTGTTGGTCAGCGGACAGCAGGCGAGAGAGCACCAGGGGACTGGCAGCGGCGGAGGAGCGGGAAAGGACGTGGTCCCGCCAAACTCGGCGAGGCCTTCTTGAGAGGCGTGACGGGCCTGGGGCTATTTCGAGAGAGGGGCGTGCCGCGACTTGCCTCTCCGAACCGAGGATCGTGCCTGGCGGCAATGTAGAGGTACGGCAGCCCCCTCAGGAGGACACCACACACAGTGAGTGAAGGGGATCGGGCCATCAGCTGGAGTGGCGCAGGAGAGTGTCCATGCCGAACACTGCCTCCCCTCCCCGGCCCGGCCCACGGCCTGAACTCAAATCTGAGGTGCGGGGGCGGCCCAGGACATTATCGCCCCGCCGATTGAGTGAGTCGCTTCCCTCCTGACTGCTTGCAACCGCGAGGACCCGCACCAGCAATTGTTAGGCCTCGGGCTGGAATTTGAGACAAGGTCACTAACTGGTGGCCATCTGCGGCACGTGGTTGCGGGCTGGCCTGCCTCATTGCATATCGTAGCGGCGCCATGGCCGGCCTTCCTTTCCTGCGTGAGGAACTATATTTCCAGCAGGGCCCCCTGGTGGTGCCTGCGTGGTGGGAGTGCTGCTGACTCTCCGGGGCTTTGGTCCCCTATTTCTGCAGAGGAGGCCAACAAGGCTTGTTGAGGCCTGTGCAGTGTGGGTCAGTCTGCTGCATCGTGGTGAGTGGAGGGTGAGTGCATTGGGCTCCTCTGGCCACCCTCGCACGGCTGGTGGTGGGCGCCGGGGCTTGCATGGTCCGCCCCCCGCTCCCCCCGACTACATCATCCAAATTGAATGCAAGGGCTCTGGATTGCGGCCTTCTGCCACCCACTGGTGGTGAGCCGGCCCGCTTTGCTCTGTTTGCATTTTGATACTGGGAGCTGGTCCTTCTTGCCACAAAGGTCTTCGGGATTGGTGGCAGGTGGGGCCAGACCATTTGGGCAGAGGGGCCACGCCCCTCCACCTTTTGCCCCGTAGGAACGGTGTCTGTCAGGCTGAACAAAGGTCAGCGTGACAGATACTGTTCATTTTCAGGTCAGGCAGCCAGAAGCCAGGCATGCGCATTTAGCACTGGCTCTTGGCTGCCTGAACTGAACTTTGCTGGGCTGAGAAAGTCCCAGCTCCTGTGGGCGTGACGTTCTCAGCTCAGAAAAGGTTCCTGAGGCCCTCCCCTCAGTGACGAGGGGTAGCGTCACTGATTGCCTCTCGCACCTGGGCGCTTCAGTTTTAAGCCCTGAAGCGTCCAGGGTCTATTGTCAATGTGTGACCCTTCATCACAGAGTGGGGTGGGGTCACTAGTCTCACTGACCCCATCCCACTCTGTGATGATGTTGGGACCGCTATTGGCCTCCCGAACGAGAGCTGTCGGACCCAGCCAAAGCCGATTCCCAACACCCTAACCACAGGGACATACCGGCTCATCGAATTAACCTCCTCAATTCCAATTTGCACACCCAGCTGCGACATGGACCTCAAACATATGACTTTGAGGACTACCGGGGGGCAGAAGATGATAGATTCATTGTTCATGTTGTGTAATTCTTTTCATCTTCCTTTTTATTCTTTCCTTTCCCTCCTTCTCCACGTTGTCGACATTATTTCCTCTACTGGGGAGGGATGCAGGATGGTGGGGCGTTTGGGTGGGCGAGAGAAGGGGTGCAATGGCACTAATCATCGTGTCTCTACTTAGCCTTAATGTTAGAGACTTAACTGCCCAACAAAACAGCTGGCAGTACTTTCATATCTCAAAGACACCAAATGTGACATTTGCATGTTGCAAGAAACACACATGGTCCAACAAGACTGGCGGCGGATGCGCTCCCACTGGTTGGACTGTCAATATTTTTACTCTGGCTCTGTCAAAAAGGTGGGGGCTGCCATTCTGCTTGCAGACACTTTGCAGGGAGGGTGGAAATCATCTTCATGGACATCCTGGGTCGCTTGCTAGCACGGCATATACAGATTCAGGGTACCAGGTACGCAGTGGCCACTATCTATGCTCCAAACGACAAACAGGAACTATTCCTCAAGGACATCCTGGGACGTCTGACCTCTTCCCCGGACAGGGAGATGGTGGTGTGGGCGACTTTAATGTCACAATGAACAAACAGCTGGATGATCATACCCCCGGGCAGGCCAGGACAGAGGTCTCATTCCAGGCACCAAAGGCTGGGTGACCGAAGCAGGCCTAATTGACATTTGGTGGCACATGCATCCCACAGAAGTAGACTATACATTCTTTTCAGCGGTGCACCAAACATATACGCGGATCGACTACTTCCTTACTACACCAGGGATAACGAGGGCCACAACAACTGCAGATATTGGGGGAGCCGCCCTTTCCGATCATTCCCCCATTAGCCTACGTTTTCGCTCCACATTGCAACCAACTACTTTCCACCACTGGCGCCTCAACACAAAACTCCTCACATATGAGAAGGTGCACACAGCAACTGTAGCAGCATTGACCACCTTTTTAGAGTTCAATAATACTGCAGAAACGGCTATTGCTACATTGTGGGAGACACTAAAGGTGATTCTACGAGGCCACTTTATTGGCATCACAACAGGTTACAACAGAGAGTGGCAAAACAAGCCGTGCAAGCTAGAAAGCCAGATTAAAGAGCTGGAGACAGCACGCGTTCAATCAGGAACCGTGAATACACGTCGAAAACTGCTGCCGCACGTAAACCGTTACGGTCCATAGATATGGGAAGGGCAGAGTGTGCTTTACTACGATTGCGCCAGAAATACTATGCAGGGGGCAACAAGGCAATGCACTTGTTAGCACACCGCCTTTGGGCGCAGGTGTTAGATTGGCGGATACCTGAAATATATGGAGATGATGGTTCTGCTTTTAACACGGATGAAGGCATAGCGAACTTCTTTGGAGCATTCTGTAGGGCCCTCTACACTGCCGATCCTTTACAGGAAGTGGATGTTGAGTCATATTTGTCTCTGGTCTACCAACCTGAAGTGGAGGTGCTTGTGAACACTACCTTAGAGAAGGACATTACGGTGCAAGAGGTCCTCGCTGCTATCCATAGGTTGCAACCACATAAAGCACCCGGCGGCTACGGTGGTGAATTTTACAAATCCTTTGCTGCCCACCTTGCCCGATACTCACATGCCTATTCAATTCCATTGACACACATGGTATGCCACCTTCACGGTGATCCCCATGTCTGGCAAGGATCCCCAAAACTGCGCATCCTACCATCCAATCTCCTTGCTGAACGTAGACTCAATGATTTTTACTAGCATGTAGGCGCTTACACTGGCACCATATGTGCAAGGATTAGTCGACCCGGATCAGTCTGGGTTCATCCTGGAGCGTGGGTGTAGTGATAACACGAAAAGGCTATGCCATCTCCTGGAGAAAACGCAGCTTTCTCAGACGCCAACACTTGTGTTAACGATAGACGCTGATACCGCCGTACTTATAACGGGTGCTTGAACGGGTGGGTCTCGGTCCCAGATTTCGAGGTTGGGTACAGGCTTGCTGCGCAGCTCCCCAGGCTTAAATTTGTGTGAATAACGTACAATCCCCCACTTTCCCAATAGGGCGAGGAACCAGGCCGGGTTGCCCCCGTCCCCTCTCCTCTATGCGCTCTACATGGAGCCCTTGGCCGAAACGATAAGGGATAATGTAAAGGTGACCGGGATTCAGATGGGCGGGAGGGAACATAAGATCATGCTATACGCAGACGATGTACTCCTGACCCTCACAAACCTGTCTGACTCTCTGATGGCTGTCACGGTGGAGCTTTCAGAGTCCAAGCAAGCATCGGGCTTCAAAATTAACCCACAGATGTCCCTGATCCCAAACCTGACGCTGCAGGAGCCTGAGCGAACGCATCTCCATGAGCAGTTTCTGTTTCCCTGGGCAGAAGGTGGGGTTCCAAATCTAGGCGTACAAATATTTTCCACACTCAGGTCTACTGCGGAATATTTACTATGGAAAAATACTCACCATGACTCGGTCAGACCTCACTAAATGGAAGCTGCAGAATCTTTCATGGCTGGAGCGGCTGGCTGCCGTCAAAATTATGTTCCTGCCCAAACTGCTTTACATGATGTAAATCCTGCCGCTTCAACCCCCAGCACGAGTATTAGAAAAGCTACAAGCCCTAATCTGGGACTTCATCTAGAAGGGTAAAAGGGAGAGAATATCTAGATCAAGAGCTTTTCTTGCGATGGGGGAGGGTGGACTAGGGGTGCCGAATATTTGCAAATATTATTAGGCAGCCCAACTGCGATATATGGTAGAATGGTCCCGCACACTCAACGAAAACACTGGTGCTTTATAGACCAAGCCATAGCAGGGATGCACATCTAGAAAATGCCATGGTTACCTGAACCGTGTAGACCGATGGGTGTATACATTTCACCGGTCACAAGATCGACATTGGGAGTCTGGGACAAGGTACAGCGGAGACACAACCTCTCTACTTCGATATCTTCGCAGACCCAGTTGATAGGCAACCCGGTACTTCCATCCGGCGTTGGAGGGCTCGGGTTTTAGAGCATGGCAGGATGCCAATTGCAAGCGCGTGCAGGCCTTATTTGATTCCGATGGACACATGGACTTTGCCAAATTACAGACATGCTACCCACTTCCGAACTTCGGAGATGGCAATACTGAGCAGATGCACATTGGGTCACCCGACAGTGGATCCAACCACACGCTGGCAGACCCTTGCTGCCCTTTGGGAAGTGGCTCATTACGCGGCGCTCAGACAAGAAACTGTTGTCCACCATATATGTATTCTTGATGCAGCCTGTACACACATTACCTTCCCCCGCCAGGGCTAAATGTGAAAAAGAGTGCATACGCCCCTTGTCTGATAAAGAGTGGAGTGACATTTTGCACTGAGCATGAACATCCACCCTCAACACTACTAATAAAGAAATGCTCCTCAAAAGAGCTCACTATTGGTATCTTACACCAACAAGAGTAGCTAAGTGGAACCCCAGGGAGGACAGGTTGTGCTGGGGGCAGTGCGGATAACAGGGCACACTCGCGCATCTCTTATGGATGTGCCCCAAGATAGAAGCCTATTGGACAGGAGTCTTAGACTCTATCAACACAATGTTTAACACAGATATACCCAAATTCCCCAGTTACATATTGCTGGGTCTTCCTAATCCACTCACCTACCCACTGAAATCGCCCAGAGGCAAAGCTATCACTCTTACCTTGGGGGCGGCGAAACAGCTTCTTTTAGCCAGGTGGGGAACAGAAAGTATACCCTCGTATCAGGACTGGTTGCACAAAGTGTGGGAAATCTTGGGATTGAAGAAATTGACAGTAGTGGCTGCACAGTAACTACCCCAGTTTGATTCCTACTTGGCAGATGAGTTTTGCAAGCTGACATGCTCCCAATACCTGTGGATTGTATGCCTAACAGTGACCGAGCCCACCGCCCACACCTAGGCCGCAACTGCCTTCTAGAAATGCCAGCACACAAGGAGAGTGGAGCTCCCCTCCCACTCCCCCCTTCATTGCTCCCCCCGTTCTTTAATTTATCATTAATAGAGTTCTCATATTTTAGCTCTCTTTATTTACTTGTCACCTGCCGAATATGCATCCAAATGTGTAACCGCTGACCAATGGTTGTAGGTGGTTTACGTTGTATTGTTGATATCTTACAAAATCAATAAAAAAGATTTTAACTGAAAAGCCGAGTGAAATTTGTTTGGACTATGGAATGTAAAGATTAATTTGTACATTTGAAAGATGAAATTTGTAATGAACTATTTCTTAAAGGTTTTGCTCCTAAGTGCCACATTATTGTGACCACGGATGCAAGTAATAAAGGACTGGGCTCAATCCTGTCACAATGTGAGGATGAACGTAATGAAGAAAACTCATCATCGCTGACGGTGCCAGATCCCTGGGTGTCACTCTTTATAAAAGGCTAATCTTCGAACCCAAATCAGCACCATGGCCAGGAATGCGCCATATCCACTGTCTTGTTTTGGGGAGTCTGTCACTAGATTTGTGAGCAAGATCTGGTATATCTTGTTCAATCACTAGGTCTCCCCAGAACTGACTATTGTAACTCTCTTCTGACCGGTCTCCCCAAGACCCACCTCAGCCTGCTGAAATCAGTTCTACATTCAGTGGCTCGTTTTGTCTATGGGGTGAAAAGAAACAACCATATTCCGCCCATGCTTGTCACTCTTTGCTGCCCCCCCCCCCCCCTTAGAAGCCAAGGCAATATATAAGACTGCCTATATCACCCACAAGTCCTTCCGTTCATCCACTCCTCACTACCTAGTGAACAGCCTAAAGCTATTGAGAGGCGCCATATCATCACAAAATGCTGAAGCTATGTTGTTAGAGACTCCGAACTTAAAAAACGGAATGGCACAATCTTCGTCAGGTAGCGCAACCAGAATTTGGAACTCCATACCCACGAAACCGCGCAACACCACCTCATTGCTGATCTTCAAAACAGAGCTGAAAAGAGCCCTTCTCCAGCATAGACATTTTGGCCTGCTGTCCCCTTAGCCAACCTCTGCTATGATAATGTACCCTCCCTGAGATTAGGATTAATTGCACTTCGCCCGTCCCACTCGACTTAACTTTGCTGCTACTGCCTATACCACCTACATCCTCGAACAATTGTAAGTCCGTTCCTTTGTATTTGTAACATTTCTAAAGCACATTAGACCAGAAGGCATCAACGTGCTATGAACAGAAGAGAACAGAGTGAGCAGCGACACCCAGAAGCAGACAAACCCTTTATAATAAACCCCTATCTGAAGCCTAATCCTCTAAACGCCACATTTTAACTTGCTTATGGAACAAGAGGTGCGAGCTCAGACTCCTGATATGTTCAGGAAGTGAGTTCCACAGCCTGCAGCCACCACTGAAAGCACGTTCCCCCCACTTCGCTTCCTTACATCATGGAGCCGCCACCTTACAGCGTCCAGCTAATGTCAGAGGCCTCCTCAGGACATACCAATTCAGGGCTGTCCTTAGATAGCTTGACCCCTGAGTGGAGAGCTTTATGCATCAAGCAAAGCGCTTTAAAGGACACACGCTTCTTTACTGCCAGCCAGTAAAGAGATCTCAATCCTTCCCTGACCGAGGAGTGTTTGGGTACTCCCAGGACCAAGCGTGCAGCCGCATTCTCAATGATTTAAAGCTTATTTAACAAAAGTTGGTTAACTTTTAAAGACACAGGGCCTTGCAGTAGTCTAAGTGAGAGGTGATGAGTGCAATGACCACTGACACCCTGAGCTCTTTTGGAATCAGCAGTATTTTCTACAAGATTGCTGTCATCTAAAAACAAGAACCCACTGTTCTTTTGACCTGGATGCCAACAGTCAAGGTAATATCAAAAATACCCCCCCCCCAGGTTTTTGGCCGCCCTGCTGGGACAGGTAAGATACCACAAGTTTCTACCCACCAGTGGTTAGTCCAGAGCTGCCCACTTCGAACGCTATGATCTTGGTTTTCTCCCCAATCATTTTGAGCCAGGTCTCCCTCATCCACCTGCTAATATCCTGCATACAAGCCTGTCTGCTACCTCTTCCCAGTCATCTGAGGTGGAAACAATGATCTAGGTGTCGTCCACATGGGATGATACCTGGAAACTGAAAGAGCGTGCCAGTTTTTACAGAGGGGTGACATGCAAGTTAAATAGGGTAGTGCTTCGGGACGACCCTTGAGGAACCCCACAGGGAAGCTGAAAGGGTGTTTCTCTGAAGCCTCCACAATTAACTGTGATCATTCTGTCACACAGGAAGGATTCCAACAACTTAAGGGCCAAGTCCTTCAGCCTGGCCTGCTGCTGTCTTTGCACCAGCAGCGATGGAGATATGGTCTCAAAGGCTGCTGAACGGTCTAGGATAGCATCACCTCCCTGATCTACTTGCCTGTTAATAGAATATACGGTAGCAATAAGCGCTGATTCTGTGCTATGATTCTTCCTGAGCCCATTCTGCGAAGGGTCCAGTAGTTCTTGATCAAGGAGATTTCTAGATCTTTCCTGGTTTAAATGCTTCTCCAAAATCTTTGCAAGAGCAGGCATCAAAGAGATCGGGCGCAGGTTTTTCAGATCGCTGGAGTCTCCATCATGCTTTTTCTTCAGAGGGATGACAACTGTCGCCTTCCAGCCCTGTGAGTACACCCCGTTCACCAGGCCTTCAGCAGAGAAGATCTTCTCCATAGCCTCAGCCATAAGGTCTGGAACCAACTGCAGAACCCTAGGCAGACATTGATCACCTAGGGAGCTTGAGGTGTTACCAACTAAAAGGGACTTGATCTTAGACACAGTTAGTGGAGATAACCATTCTAAACAATTGGGGTCGAGTTGTTCTGAAACAGCCCCTTCCTCATCATAAAGCATCTGAATCCCAGAATGAACGGGACCGCTGGCAGGAGCCGTGAAGTCTGCATGGATCGTCAGGATTTTCTCTTTATTGCAAAATGTTTGCGAGTTTTCAACATCCTGTTATGTCGGCGGTGACATAAGGGTGCTTACTTTTGAATAGTTCTCAGGGGACATTGGTGGCTGACCTTATCCTCTGGGAGAAGTATGCTGACTTTGCTTCTTCAATTGCGTTTTTGTATTTGAGAGTGAGCGCCCCAAGTTGGATTTCTTTTCTTCCAGCCCAGGAGCCAATTTCCATTTCCACTCCTGCCTCCTGCACTGCCTTTGGAGCTCCTTGGGCTCCTCTGAGAACCACGGGCAGATGGTTTCTTCCTTCCCTGTGAGCCGACCCAATTATTAAAATTCTCTTCAAGTGAGCCCAGGCCCAAAAGGTCCTTCTCCTTGAATGTTTCCAGGGCATAAGTAAACTCCCCCACTTCAGTTTTCTCCCAGTTTCTAATGCTTTTAGCAGTGCTCCATCTGCAATCCACCTCGAGTGCCTCATAGACCTTAAATGAAACCATACTGTTGTCAGTCCACTCTAACTGTGAGCACTCGCTTATGATCAAGGTCTCTTGATCTGTAAAAATCCCATCTAGTATATGTCCGGCTTTGAGTGAGGAACTCGACCTGATGAATCAGGCCAAAACTGAGCATGTAATCCATAAAAGCCCTGGTATTCTGGTCATGCTCTTCATCTAAGTGAGGATTAAAATCCCCCAGATAGTAAGGTTATTACAAGAAATGAAGGGCTCGAGCACTTGGCACCAATTAGAGATCAATTGCATTTGAGGTCAGGCGGACAATAGATCCACAAACCCACCACCCTCACCGAATTCTTATTTTTTGATTTTGAAGTGCCCGACCTCACAACCTTCAATGGAGGTGTTAATGAGCTCTGGTGTGCAATTCAGCTGTTCTCCAAAAGAAATGCTAGACCTTCCCTCTTTGAGCAGTTCTGTCCAGTCTCACCACCCCATAACCTGGTGGTGTGGCGATATCAAAATCAGACCCGAGTCCTCCTTGGCCCAGGTCTCCGTAATGAACAGATAGTCCAAATTGGTCATCTCACTGATTTCAAGGCTGTGTTTAACCAGTGAGTGGGCATTCTCCAATGCACAGCAAAGAGCCTCCTTGGTCCTTGAGACCCCCCTCAACGTGCACTTCACAAGAGTTCCTGGAGGGAACCAATTCTGAAATCATCACTTCTCCTCCTTAGGGCTCTCGGTGGTCCAGTTACAGAAAGCGCAATACCACTGTACCACCCACCTAGGATCTAGCGCTTTCTCTCCCCCACATCTCACCTTAACCCCTTCGCTGCCAGGCCTCCCCTCGTGCCACACCCTTTTTTGGTTATTTGGGGGTAGTTTGCGCTTAGGCCCCCTATACCCTTTTGTCCACATAAGGTATCCACGCCAAATTTACAAACTTTTCTTCCAACATCCAGAGGATTCCAAAGGTACAAAGGGTTTGTGGATTGCCCTGGAGGGAACTGAGAAATTAGGCAAAAATCCAGATAAATATATATATATATTTTTTAAACAAGAACAAAGTGCCGCAGAAGACAGCGTCTGTTTTTTTCCCTTCAAATGGTATCAACAAAAGATTTGTGGTGCTAAAATTACCATCTTCCCAGCTTTCAGGAACAGGCAGACTTTTGTCAGAAAACCACAATTTTCTACACAGTTTTACCATTTTACTGGGGCATAGTCTATTTTTCCAATTTGTCCTTTCAACCTCCTTCCAGTTAATGGTAGAAATGATGTGAAACTAATAATGGATCCTGGACAGTTATACATTTCTGAAAAGAAGACAGGATTCTGAATTCAGCAAGGGGTCATTTGTGTAGATCTTTCAAGGTTTTTCTATAGAAAGTAATAGTTTAAATAAAAAAAGATTGACTTTGATTTGAAAAAAACATCCATTTGTGCCTACATTTTCATCTGGAACTCCTTCTAACCTTGCTAGATTTTTTTAAAGCAATATACTGTTACGTCCAAGGGACCATTCTGGTTGCAGGGATATATCAGGCTTGTAGATTCAACAAGTAACCAGAGCCAATAACTGGGCTTCACCTTGCAATGTTTTTTCTTTGTGTGCTGGGTATACAGCAATTCATTAGGAAAAATATAAGGAGTGAAAAATAAGTATCAAGGAAACCTATGTATTTCCAAAATGGAAACCACGTATGGAGTTTAGAAGCAGTGGTTATTTTCACATCTCTGAATTTGTGGGTAGCCATACTAGCATGTGAATTAGGGGGGATTTTTCACAATGTCTTCTTTTTTTACACTGTCTTACATTCGGAAGGCAGAAATGTATAGAAAGACAACTAGTAATAACATTGGTTCTACTTTTTAAACTTTATTTATGATTTTCAACATAAATAACATTTACCATAAACAGAAGAGTAATGGTTACAGACAGATGTAAAAATGCATTGAGTACATATTGCTCTCGTTGGTTCACTTCATCCACATTTGCCGAGTGCCGTCTTAAGTCTTGCACATGGCGCTATTATAACCTTACAGATCTGTTCTCGATCAGTATTAGCGTCGGGTACTGCGATTCAGTCTAGTACCGCTCAAGGGGTTCAGTCACTTATCAGTATGTATATCAGTCATGTATCTTAGACTGAAGCAGCCAGAGTGATCCATGAACGTGAATTCATCAGCCCTAGGCGACGTGGATTAGGGACTCTTCCCGTCCCCTGCCAGCTAGGATTATCCTGTGATAGGGGGAGAGCTAAATATGTCAGCGGTGTCAGGTTTGTCGGAGGGAGGGTCCGCATTGTGTGCCAACAGATAGTGCATGAGGGGATCCCAAATATCTCTAGGCCTCGAAGCGCAGGGGAGCGTCTCCGCGTGTATTGCAAGTTGTTCCTGACAATATACCATGTCATCCAGCCATTGCTTAAATTTAGGGGCTTGCCCTCTACCCCACCTACAGGCCACCCTACGCTTTGCTAACAGTAAGGAGAGTGTGATGTATCGGCGGTATGTTTTAGGGACTTGTTTGGTGTAACCTAGGAGTGAGGTCAGGGGGTTGCATTCTAGCGCTAGAGACGTCATTTCAGTTAGAGCTTCAAATATTTGCACCCAGTATTCCATCACCCGTGGGTACTCCCAGGACAAGTGTATGAACCCGGCACCCAGACTGTCGCATCTGTCACAGTGGTCTGTGTCCCTCAACCCAAAGCGATACATCTTGGCTGGGGTACAGTACGCTCGCTGTAGGAACTTTTAATGGATTATACGCAGTCTGCAACTGGCAGATATGTGTGCAGTTTGTGAACAACAATATTGCCATTGGTCGTCTGTTATTTAATTGCCCAGATCTTCATTCCAGTGTGTACGGGCGGCGTTATGGGGTTCCACACGCTGCGCGCGGATCGCTTGTTACAAGTTAGACACCAGATGTCTGGGGCTTGCAGTTTGCAATAACTGGTAAAGCGGCGTAAGGTTTGCGGGCTCCTGTGGGAAGTTCAGAATAATAGTACGCATGCCTTGCCGCAGCCGCACATATAAAAAGAGATCCAGAGGGGTGGGCCGTGCACCACTAAAAAACTGTTCTGATGTGCAGAAAACACAGTTGCGAAATAGATCCCCCCCCAGGTAATGATTCGCATGCGGTCGCACAGTTTACGGAAGCCTGTCCCTTATAGTAGAGACCCGCGGGTAATACGACAGGGGCAACACCGAGGAATAGAGTATCGATTCATCCAGGAGGCGCATAATGTAGTGCCATGCTTCTACCGTGCTTGTGATGGTTGTAGGCGCAGTGTCACGTGTGCGAGGGGGTGCGTGTATCATCCCATCAAGCGGGATGGGGTCCGCTAACCAGTGCTCCGCCGTGACCTGTGGCATGCACGCCGGCGGGTGAACCCAGAAATATGCGTTATGGGCCTGAGCACATGCAAAGTACAGCTCGAAGTCCGGGATATCGAACCCGCCTTGCACATAGGGCCTTGTAAGTGACGCCCATTGAACCCGCGATTGTTTGCCACCCCAGTATAATCGTATGAGTTCAGATCGAAGTGTTTTGAAGAAGTGCCGCCCCGGGTTATAGGGGAGGTTCAGGAAGAGGTACAGAAATTGTGGGAGTACCACCATCTTAATCAGAGAGGCCCTTCCAGCCATAGACAGGGGGAGAGATACTCAACGTGTGACGTTATTTGTAAGACGGTCTATAGCAGTTCCATAGTTGAGGCGGAGCATTTCATCTCTGTCTCCTGAGACTTGAATCCCTAAGTACTGCAGATCCGCATCACACCATTCGAGCGGGTAATCCAGAGGGAGTTTGGTAACCGCCGATGTTAGGGGGAGTAGTTGCGATTTCTCCCAGTTAATATGGATGCCGGAGAGTTTCCCAAAGACAATGAATTCACGTAATAAAGGATAAAGGTTATTCTGGGGGTCTCGGACATAGAGCGTCAAGTCATCCGATTTGTTCTACTTTTCTGTGTTCCCCTAAGTCTACCAATACAAACGGTACCTCACTTGTGTGGGTAGGCCTAGTGCCCGTAACAGGAAATGGGTCAAAATGCAAAACGAACACACAATATTTTTCCACAGAAAATTGACCCTTTTTTTGCAAAGTGTCTACCTGTGGATTTTTGATCCTATCTAAGCCAGCACTTAAGGTAACCTAGCAAACCTGTACATGTTTAAAAATTAGATGCCCAGGCAAATCCAGGATGGTGTGACTTGTGTGGCTCTCACCAGGTTACCCAGAATCCCTTGCAAACCTCAAACTTTCTTAGAAACAAAACACATTTCCCACAAATTTCAGTGATGTAAGTTCTGGAATCTGTGGGGAGTCACAAACTTCCACCCAACCAGCATTCCCCCAAGTCTCCTGAAAAAAATGGTACCTCACTTGTGTGGGTAGGACTAGTGCCCACGACAGGAAATGGGCCAAAAGGTACTGTAGAACTTGAAAAGTATCTTTCACAAAAAGACCTGGTTTTGCGAGAGAGTCACCTGCGTTTTTGGTCCCAGGTTCGGTGGCCATTTAGGGAAATCTACCAAACCCAGACATTTCTGAAATCTAGACACCAGGGGGAGTCCAGGGAGTTGTGGCTTGCATGGATCCCTCAACATTTTCTTACCCAGAATCCCCTGCAAATCTCAAATGTTGCTAGACAAATCATTTTTTCACATTTCTATGTAGGAAAGTCGTGGGATCACCGGGCCAACACAAATTTCCTACCAGTGTTCCCCAAGTCTTTCGATAACAATTATACCTCACTTGTGTAGGTGGGCCAAGTGCTTGCTACAGGGAAGGGCTGAAAACGAATTTGGAGACATCAAAATTATCTATCACAAAATGACCTGGCTTTCCAAGGGGTGCACCTGTGTTTTTGGTCCCGCCCTCAGCGACCATCTAGGGAAACCTACCAATTCTAGACATTTCTGAAACCCGGGGAAATCCAAGGATGTGTGGCTTGCCTGGATTCCCCCAATGTTTTCCTACCCAGAATTCCCTGCCAACCTCAATTTTAGCTAAAAATAAATAAATAAAGTTTTCCTTACATTTCTCTCTGGGATCACTGTGCCGGCACACATTTCCCATCATCCAGCCTTCCTCTTGGTCTCCTGATAAAAATGATACCTAACTTGTGTGGGTAACCAATTCAGAGTCACACCAAACATGTACATTAAAAATAAATCGCGCTTAAAGCTGGCTGTTCAATCCCCTAAATCGCTATGTATTTTGCTTTTCCAAGCCACATGACCTTGGGAGACCAAGGGGAACGCTGGGTGGTAGTAAATTTGTGCCGGCACAGAGATCCCAGACAGAAATGTGAGAAAAATGTGATTTCTTTAGCTAAATTTGAGGTTTACAGGGGATTCTGGATAAGAAAACAGTGGGAGGTCCACAAAGCCACACATCATTGAACTCCGCTAGCTGTCTAGTTTTCAGAAACGTCTGAGTTTGGTAGATTTCCCTAGCTGGCCACCGAGCCTGGGACTAAAAATGCAGGTGTCCCCCTTGCAAAAACAGATTGTTTTGTGATAGATGGTGGCATCTGCGTTTGTGGTCCCAGGCTCAGAGGCAATCTAAGGAAACCTAACAAACCCAGTTAGTTCTAACAACTAGACACCAGACACACTTAGAGAATCCCCTGAAAACCTAAATTTAAGCTAAAAAAAATCTAATTTTCCTTACATTTCTGTCTGGGATCACCACGCCAGCACACACACAAGTGAGTTATCGTTTTTATCTGAAAGAGACCGTACTTCTAGATTTCTTACCTTAGAATTACCCCCAAGCATCAGACTGGATACGGAGAATTTTTTTCATATCAGTTCCCCTGTGCGTCGGTAGGTGGTGTTGGTCGACTTCGTGGTTGGCGTTGTGGTCGCCGGGATGACGTTGCGGTGTCTATTTAAATGCTGCCCCTGCGCACTGACGTCAGTTCTTTCTTTTTCCGCGCCAACCAGCGCAGATCCTGAGAGAGCATGCCCCTTAGTCACTTTTTGACTAACTCTTTTTCGACGTTTGTCGATGTCACCGGCTTCAAGCCCTGTGACTCCTGTCACAAGTTGATGTCGGGCACCGATCCGCACCTTGTGTGCCTTTGGTGCCTGGAGCATGTGCCTTTGGTGCCTGGAGCAGGACTACGATCCAAAGTTGTGCTCCGACAGCCAGGACCTGAACCCGAAGTCTTTACGGTCCCAAAAGCTTTTGGAGGCCCGGCAGTCCACTCCGCGGCACGCCGCTCGAGGTCTCTGTCGAGAGGAAGGTCCTGGGTCCGGTTGTGGAGTCATCACCATTCCTCCTCAAAGTTTTTGCACTCCTCCAGTAAGTCGAAGCACAAAAAGAAGCCGAAGAAGCATCATCGCTATTCACCTTCTCTCCATCTGTCAGCTGGTGAGACCTGTAGCATCGAGCTCTCCAGCCCCTTCTTCAGAGCCTGTTGGGACGGCTCTGTGCTTCCCTCCCTTTCCCGGAGCCGGACCGTGTCCCCTGCCCAACTTCGTGCCTTTTAGGAAGCGCTTCATGGCATTTTTGGGTAGCCCGACTCCACTGGCCTGCCTTCGACCCCACAGACTCAGATGGGGGCCCTGGGCCTTCGATTTCAGCGGCTCTGGCCTCGGCACTAGAAGGCCCCTATGGATCCGTACCTGGGTCTGGATCGGCACCAGTCGACATCACGGTACCTTCCATGGCACTGATTCCAGTGACCCCAGCCTCACCTCTGACATGAACCCGGTGCCAGACCGACGTCGTCCGATGTCCGTACCAGGGCCGGAGGCTTCTTTTGTACCGCTGTTTATAAATCCCTGGCGATCCCTATCACCCAGAGTGGCAGCCAGAGCAGGGTGAGGAGGACTGGGAGGGGCCTGTTGACCCTCTAGCAAACCAACTTGAGGAGCTAAACTAGCGAGAGGAGTTGGGTGATGCCAGTGGTCTGGATACTTCCCCAGACATTGGTATGCTTTCTCCCCCTACTGTGGCTACGGAGGAGGTGGCTTCCTATGCTGTGGTGTTGCGTAGGGCGGCTGAGGCCTTGGGCTTTCTACTATGGCTGTCAGCACTAACCTCTTGACTGAGGTGCTTCTGCCAGCAGCATCCTCTCCGGAGCCCCTGCTGCCCTTTAATGAGGCTCTAACTGACATCCCTCTGGGCACTTGGCCCAAGCCCAGCACAGGGGCTCCTGTGGACAGGATGACTGCCGGACGTCACCGCCCAGCCCTAGGTGACACACTTTTCCTCTCCCAACACACTACCCGTGAGAGCTTGGTGGTCCAAGCCTTATCCTCAAAAGGCGTATTCCCTACTGCTCCCCCAGATAGGGAATCTAAGAATTGAATTGATTTGATTTGATACTGCTGACTCGCTAGGTAGAACGGTTTCCACGTTGGTAGTCCTGAGGTGCCACGCCTGGCTGAGAATATCTGACCGTCGCATGTTTTGTGACAAGGCGAACAACCCGCTCGAGCGCTTCAAGGACTCCAAGGCCACGGCCAGATCCTTGGGCCTCGCAGCAACTTCTCGCCCTGTGCAGTCGGCCTTTCGCCCCTATAGTTGCTACGGGAGGGGCGCCACACCACACTCCGCCCTCAGCCATAGGGCTGCACACGCTACCCAGCCTATGCGTGACCGGGGACATGGGACTCAACGTGGCAGGTCTGGGGGCCAGAGGGCAGGTCAGTCCACCATTGCCCCCTCTGCAGCACCCTCCAAACCTTCCTAGTCTGACTTTTTTTTAGGGCCACCAGTTGCCAGTGGGTGGCAAGATCCGCCATCACCACCCCCACTGGCACAAAATCACGTCAGACAGGTTGGTTTTGCAGATAGTCTACTTCCTCCCCTTCGAGTCTACCCCTCCCTCCATGCCACCAGCGCTCCTGCGTATGTCGGAGGATCACTTGGCTCTTCTCCCCCAGGAAGTTACGTCTCCTTTGGCAAAGGGAGCTGTCCATCGAGTCCCTGTGCCAGAAGTAGGTAATGGTTGTTACTCTCACTACTTCCTGGTACCCAAGAAGGACAAAGGCCTGCGTCCTATCTTAGACCTCAGGGACGTCAACCACTTTCTCCGGAAGGAGAGGTTCAAAATGTTAACCTTGGCTCCGGTCCTGTCTTCTCTCGACCCATGAGGCTGGATGGTAGTCTTGGACTTGTAGGACGCTTAGTTTCACATCCCTTTCTTGCCTGCCCACCTGCGTTACCTACGGTTCACGTTAGGCCATGAGCATATTCAGTTTACCGTGCTCCCCTCTGGCCTTACCAGCACCCCTCGAGTGTTCACGGAAGTGATGGCAGTGGTCGCAGCTCATTTGCGCAGATCAGGGGTTCCAGTCTATCCCTTCCCCCATCTCGACAACTACCTGTTGAAGGTGGGCTCCTCCCAGGCTGTCGTCTCCCACCTCCAGGGTACGGCGGACCTCCTGCATTCACTGGGGTTCACTATCAACGTGCTGAAGTCGCACCCGATTCCCTCTCAGAAGCTCCTTTTCATCAGAGCAGTTCTGAATACAGTGCAGTTTCGGGCCTATCCTCCCGAGCAGCGAGTCTGGAATATTCAGGCTATGATACCGATGTTTCAGCCTCTATCCCGGATTTCGGTGAGAATGACTGAGGCTGCTGGGCCTCATGGCCACCTGCATCCTGCTGGTAGATCATGCCAGATGGCATATGCGGGCTCTGCAGTGGGACCTGAAGTTCCAGTAGGCACAGCATCAGGGCAATCCCTCCAATGTCGTCCAGATCTCAGAGGGGACGGCGAGTCAGTTGCAGTGGTGGCTCACAAACCAGGATTGGGTCAGCGGCAGATCCCTCTACCTTCCCGAACCAGAGTTCACAGTGGTGACGGATGCGTCACTCCTGGGATCGGGTGGCCACATGGGAGGGGCAGAGATCAGATCTGATCTGGTCTCTGGCAGAGTTCGGGCTCCACATCATCCTTCTAGAGCTTTGGGCAATCCATCTTGCACTGAAGGCATTACTTCCTTCTGTCAAAGGGAGAGTAGTGCAGGTGTTCACAGACAACACCACCACCATCATGTGGTACTGCAACAAACAGGGCGGGTGGGGTTGTGGACCTTATGTCAAGAGGCTCTTTGCCTCTGGACATGGCTGGCACATCAGGGCATATCCCTCGTGGTTCAACACCTTGCAGATTCCATGAACGCCAGGGTAGACGAAATCAGCGGCCAATCCATGATGGATCACGAATGGCGTTTTCACTCGGAGGTGGTGCAAGGTCTCTTTCAGCAGTGGGGAGAGCCTTGGTTAGATCTACTCACCTCTGAAGAGAACGCGCAATGTCTGCAGTTCTGTGTGTTGGAGTTTCCAAGGCGGCACTTGCTCGGCGATGCCTTTTGTCGCTAGTAGAATGCAGCCTCCTGTACGCCTTTCCGCCTGTATCACTTCAAGCGAGGGACCATCCTACCTTGAACACACACAATTCATCAAAAAGCCATACTCACACTATCTTTATGGAGGTAAAGGGGTCGCGAGAATGTTGCCGGCCACACAAACAGTGATAATTGCATGGAAGAAAGCGGAGAGGCGGACGAGGTGGGACGGCAGGATGACCAAGGAAACCCCGCTGTGGGTGGGAACACGACTCAAGGAATTTGCCAAGCTGACGGGTTTTCAGAAATGGGACTTTTGGTGGACATTTCCCAGCTCAAAGATATAGTATACCGTAAGGAGCTGGTGACGTTTTGCGCCTTCAGACTGAGTACGACATGAACAAGATGCAACACTTTAAATATTTGCAATTGAGACATGCTTGGAGGGCGCAACGTATTGATATGGAGGGACTCCCAGAATATGCCCTACCTGAGGGACGGCTCTTGATGGACGAAATTGGGGAAAAGGCAGTGTCCTGGACTTATAGAACAATTATGAATAATAGACCAGACCCTCTGCAAAAACCACTCGGGGAGGCAGATCTGGGGGACATAGATAACTCGGACTGGGAAATGGTTTTGATGTATCCTAGGGAGGTAGCTATTAGATCCAGACTTCAATTAATTCAATTCAAGTATTTACACAGAATGTACTATGACAGAGCCTGACTGCACAGGATGGGTAGAGCGGAATCACCCAACTGCCTGAAATGTACGACCATGGAAGGAACCTTCTTCCACACTGTCTGGGGGTGCACACAAGTACAGATATACTGGGACACGCTGCTGAAGACGCTGGAACTTATTTTGCAAGACTCAATACCCCCAGATCCTAGGTGGATTTTGTTGGGCATACCTACAGACATCGATCTCCCCAAAGTAAAACTAACATTTCTCCAGCTGGGCTTGGTAGTAGCCAAAAGGGACTTGGCAAGAGCGTGGGGTGCTGCGTCCAATCCTACACTAGAAGAATGGCGGAGGAGCATGGACATGTATATGCTGGTGGAAAAACAACCTATACAGCAAGGGGGTGCCCGAAAAAATTCAAGAAAATATGGAAGCCTTGGTTGACTTATTATGGTCGTGCACTCACAGTGAATTGATGGGGAGGGAGGGTGTATGGGGGAGGGGAACAAGGGATCACGCCATCAGAAATTGCTTTGGTAATGTTGACTACTTATGTGATAATATTGTCGAACTCCGCTCTGCATGTAATGAACATAGCAATGAGATACTCTGAAAATCTGAGGTATTTTGGTACTGTAATTAAGAAAATGCAAATAAATACATTCCAAAAAAAAGACCTGCTTGTTTGGATGGGTGACTTGTTAGTTTTTATTTCTTCAGAACAAATCGAAATGAGTGTCTCAGTCCCTATGTGGGTGTGCCATTCAATATGTAAATAAGTATGCTGGCATATGTCTGTTTGTCTTAGTTACTCTATTGGACTGTAAATGTGTATGTAAGGGGCTGCATGGATTGCTTACAGGTCGTGTTAGTGAGTTTTGGGGTATTTAACTGCGTGTGCAACTCCCTGCATTACTAATGGATACATAGGAGCAGTGAATGTTAAATGCCTCCGTCACTGTCTCAATAGGTGTATTAATGGCTATATCCTTTTATTTTTTTGTTAGAATCATTTTATTAAGTTTTTATGCTTTGGTGTACATTTTCAGCGAAGAAAAACAGGATTTTAAACCCATTTACAGCCAAGGTAGAGCTTTTAAGTGGCATCACAGAGTTGAAGAATACAACTTTCAACAAGTACAGAGGATAAAGCAGTCAAATGATCACATGAACAACAAATTACATTTATTTAACAAAATTCAGAAGAATAATGAACAAGTTAAAGCATCAAGCGGTTCAAGTGAATCCCATGAGGGTTAGCTACCCATACCTTTGCAGTAGAGGAGAAAAGATTCCATTATATAAGAACAAAACAGTAGAAACAATTGGAACCCGTAACTCCGAATCTCGTCACCTCCCCCCACCCCCAACCCACACTGACCAATGAAGTATCCAACTACGCCAGTAAATTTAGAAGATAAAATACAACTTAAGTGGGCCGGGCAGGAGGGAAGGTGGTTCAGTGTGGTGAACCACTAGTTAGTGTGTGTAACAGCCAGCCATTGCTCAGCCTCCGTTTGCCAATGGGCTGGGATTGTTCCCATCAATCTCCTGGCTGAGAGTCTGGAGATCTGCCAGTATGGTGTCCCAGTTGGAGGTTATGGGATATTTGCACAACCCCAGGGCATCCTCCCTGTGCAACGCCATACTTTCTGCCCGAACCCACACAAGGAAGGACTGCATCCATGCCACGAGTGATGGGGGCCCGGGTGACTTCCACCTTCAGGTGATGAGGCGTTTTGCCATCAGGAACCCCAAATTGAGAAGCCTGGAGGTAGCCCTAGTCTTATTGGCCCTGTGGAACGTCCCCAGCATGCATGTTTCCAACTTATGTAATGGGGGACACTCCATGCAAAATGATTTATTTTTATTTATTTACTTGAGTTTTATATAGCGATGGCTAGACCCGGAGGTATCCGAGCGCTTTACATGAGGAGTGTTACATAGGTTACAAATTACACATTGCTACAGAAGGTACAACAGTTACAAGTTACATCCGTTGGTTCATGGTGTGTAGAGGGGTAAGGGGGTAATGTAAAAGGGCGACAGGGAGGGAGATTAAGCGGAGCATAGGCATAAGGATTGACAACGCAGGCAGATGGAGAGGAATTGAGGGGAGAGAGGAAAGGAAAAGGGGAGGTAGCCAAAGAATGAAGGAGGGAAGCAGAGGTGGAGGGAGTAGGGGACACACGTGGAGACGGGGAAGTAACTGTGTCTGACGTCTGGCTGGGGGGGTGAGAGACTGCTCCTCGCGGTACAGGGATAATTCTCAGTCCTCAGTTATGTGTGATTCCCTTATCACGGTGGACTCTCTCAGCGGGGTCGCTGAGACTCCAGGGCATAGATGCTGGATCCCTCTCCAACAAGGGGAGAGGAGTGCTTTGGCCACGGGCACACTCTGAAGAATGAAGGAGGGAAGAGGTGGGGGAGGGGGTAGGAAACCCAGTGGGAGCACAGTGTCCAACATCCGGGAGGGTAAGAGACGGCTCCCAGTGGTAAGGGGATCAATCCCAGTCCTCCACTATGTGTGACACTCTTGTCACTGTGGGCTCTCTCAGAGGGGTCTCTGAGACTCCAGGGCAAAGATGCTGGATCCATTCCCAACAAGGGAAGTAGGAGTTCTTTGGACAAGGGCATAGTTATAGGGGCCATTTAAGGGAGTCAAGCTGGTAGAGAAAGGCACTCCCTGTAAAAGGGTCTAATGGCATTGCCTCTTCCCACTTGGCTAGCGCCACGTTGACAAAGCACCAATTCGCCAGGCTGGAAGGAGGAGCTCCGTGTTGCTTGTACAATCGCCATTATAAGGACAGGCAACACGCTTTAAACGAACAGCAGCAGAGCTCCTAATAAAGTCAAAAAATGTGGCAGATACTTCATCAGGTGTGCGTCTGGTTGCACAATTGGAAGGAATTCGAGTGGCTCCCAGCCTGCTTATATTTCTTGAACCTTTTAAACTTGTCTTAGGCGTCGGGCCGGTCCCACGCTGCGACGCTAATTATCGTGACTGATTCTTTTCTCCCCTCACCAGGGCTCTTGGTGCAGGCCCTGGAGCTGGTGCAGCATCACCGATAACCAGAGTAGGGGTCCCCAAGCGACCTCTGATCGTGCTACTGCCTATGCTGCCGTCGTGACGCTCCGCCACGCCGGGAATGTGCTTGAAGTGCCGCTAGGTGCCATCTTGCCTCTCATCTGATTCGCAAGGGGAGGCGTCAATACGCCGGGGAGACCTCCACGCTCGCTAGTCTCATCAGCAGTTGGTTCCCACAAGCCGCCGCCACATGCAAGACTCCTCTGCTCAGCGCGGTCATTGGTATTGGAGCACAAGTACCATGATGCAGGGTAAAACCAGGAGAATACCGATACAGCAGGTGGCATGAGGAATCTTATATGCAATTACTGCCATAACTCTCGAGATCCGCCATCTTAGAGTCAGGCTTCATTTGTGAAAAAAGCTCCGCTTTAACAGAGGGATCAATTGTAAAGCATGAATACCTTGTAGTAAGCTGAGACCAGTAATATACAATGAAATCCGTATTGCCACATACGGAGGTCCGGTGCAGGAACGCTCGGAATCTGCCATTTTGATAAAGCTCTTTCACTCCGGACCAAAAGTTACATCAGGTATTATTTCCGAGCTGCTATTTAAAAGTCATCTCACATAACACCAATAGGAGCAGCAGACCTTCATTAATCGAATCCTTGCGCTCCGACACTTTCACGAGCGCTATAACTCCGGAATCACCCCATTCGGGCTCAGTTCTAGGGCAGAGAGACACGATCAAGCAGTTCTCAATGATAGCCGGGTCATGGCACCCTGCCAATAAGTACAAAGAGAGGGGCAAGACCACAGCATAGGAAGATAGGAAGGAGGTCTGCCTCTATCAGGGCACATCGGTGGCAGGCAGCGCCTGAACGGTGGAAAGAGAAGCTAATTTTGGCAGAGGTAAGGTAGGCCCTGTGTACGATCTAAAACAGTATCAGGCGGAACCTTGTTTTGCAGTGTATATTAGTGGGGCCCTCCAGAATTGCAGCCCACTCCGTGTCTGTGCAGCGGCGGGTGAGGTCACCCTCTCAGTCAGCACGCAGGGCTGCATGAGAAGGTGCAGTGTGGGTTTGCAGCGAGCTCACCAGCCAGTGTATTAAACGCTACTCGGCCCCATAACATGCATATCTGAAAGAAACAGTTAGTTATAGATTCCTTACCTTAGAATTACCCCTAGGCATCAGACGGGATCCAGAAAGTTTTTCGTCAGCAGTACCCCTGCGCGTCGGAAGGTGGCGTGAGTCGACTCCGAGTTTGTCGGCGTCGTGGTCGCCGGGATGACAATGCGGTAGCTACATAGATGGCGCCTTCGCACGCTGACGTCAGTTCTTTCTTTTACCGCGCCAGCCAGCGCAGATCTGGAGAGAGTGGCACCTCCAGTCACTTTTTGACAGAACTTTTGTCGACACCGTTTTTGAGTCTTCGACTCCTGGTGCACATCAGGGATGCCCGGCTTCAAAGCTTCCGGTTCCTGTAGCCGACTGATGTCAGTGACGGATCTGCACGGCGTGTGTCTGTTTTGCCTGGAGCACGACCATGACCCCAAGTCGTGCTCTGACTGCTGGACCATGAATCCGAAGTCTTTGCAGGAACGGTCTTGAAAGCTTCCGTTCAAGCGCCGTTCAAGGTCCTAGTCGCGTAGGAGGTCAAGGGACCGGTCGCGGGGCCATCATCACCACAAGAAGAAGTTGAAGAAGCATTGTTGCTCTTCGACTTCCCCCGTCCTTTGGGTGACACAGCGAGGGATGCGGATGGTGGCCCTCCGGCGGCACTGCGTGCAGAGCCCGACGGGTCGACTCCGGGCTTCTCTCCCCTCCCGGTACCCGGAGTCAACCCCTGCCCAGCTTCGCCAATTTTACAAAGCGATGCATGCCATCTTTGGGCAGCCCGACTCCGCCGGCGCTCCATTGGCCCTCGGACTCGGCTGGGGGCCCTGGGTCTTCGACGCCGGCAGCTCCAGCCCCGGCACCGCCGAGTCCCCTTGGATACAGGTCTGGATCCGGATCGTTACCAGTCGACCTTGTTACACCTCCCCTGGCGCCGATTCCACCCGCACCACGTCTGCAGCCAATGCTGGTTATGTCCCTAGCCGGCGTCGACCCCGGCCTCCATCCTGATTGAGATATGGAGCCAGACCGGCATCGACCGACGCCGGATCCAGCGGCGACGTGTACTTTTGTGCCCTTGTTCTACCCTGGCTCTTTTGGACCAGATTGGCAGCCAGAGCAGGGTGAGGAAGACTGGGAGGGGTCTGGAGACCCTCTGACTGACCAGATGGACTATGAACCGGACTGGAGAGAGGAACTGGGGAATCCAGTGGTTTGGATACCTCACCAGACCTTGGCATGTTGTCTCCTCCTAACGTGGCTATGGAGGAGGGAGCGTCTTATGCCGTGATGTTGCGTAGGGCGGCCGAGGCTCTCAGTGGCAGTCAGGACTAACCTCCTCACAGAGGTGCTTCAATAGGCAGCGAGCTCTTCAGAGCCCCTACTCCCATTTAATGAAGCCCTCACCAACATCTTTTTGGGCACCTGGTCCAGGCCCAACACAGGGGCTGCTGTGGATAAGATGATTGCCCGACGCCGCCGCACGGCTCTGGGCGACCCCACTTTCCTCACCAAGACACCCCACCCCTGAGAGCTTGGTGGTCCAAGCCTCTACCTCCAAGGGTGCATTCCCTAACGCACCACCTGATAGGGAATCCAAAAAGCTGGACCATCTTGGGAAGAATATCTTTTCTTTCTCCAGCTTGGGACTGTGGTCAGTAAACACCCCATGTCTGTTGGGCCGTTATACCCACTCCTTGTGGGATACGGTAGCGCAAGTGCTGCCCCAGTGCCAGGAGGAGACCCGGGCCGTACTCTCCTGTGCAGTTGCCGAAGGGAGAGCCGCAGCGTAGTTTACCATCTGCTGTGGGCTGGATACCGCTGACTTACTAGGCAAAACAATTTCCACATCGGTAGCCTGGTTGAGGTCAACTGGTTTTTCACTCTTATGGACATGCCCTTTGATGGCCGTCACCTATTCGATGACAAGGGAGACAACGCACTGGAGTGCTTTAAGGACTCTCGGGCTATGGCCAGGTCCTTGGGCCTCTTCTCCACCCGCCCTGCTTAGTCTGCCTTTCGCCTCTTTCATGGCTACAGAAGGATTGCCACACCATGTCCAGCCCAGAGCCACCGCCGTGGTTCTGGGGGCTGCGGGCGGGCCAGTTCACCACAGCCTCTTCTGCAGCAGCTCCAAGCCCTCCTAGTCCGACCTTTTAGGGCCACCAAACACCAGTGGGCGGTAGGATTCCCATCACCTCCCTGTTTTGCTTCGCCTTTCAGATAATACAGCTCCCACACGGTGGCTCAACCCAACGAAGCAGGAGACATTAATACAAAACAAACACCTTTAGAAAAGGGTTTTATTTTACAAAATGCAAAGACTCTCTTTTTAGAATAAGGCTTGGAGTTTATTTTACACAATGCTCTGTAACAGAAAGGCTTTCCCAGATACCAAATACAGAATATTCAAATACACATAGAGATATATATATATATATATATATATATTCACTGAAAAACCCATAGGTTTCAGGGGTGTTATAGTTAGCTGGACTTTTCACTTATACAAAACCATTGAAATTCGCCCGTTATAGTTAGTTCAGCTAACTATAACTCGCGCGCCCGCAATGCACTGCTGATGACGTCACATATTACATCACTCATGACATGGTCAGTGACATCACTCATGACATCACTGATGACATCTCAAATAACATCACTGATGACATCATCCAGTGAATGTGTGTTTTTCTGAAAATTACATGTTTTATATATGTATATCTCAAGGTCGATGGAAGAATAAATGGGTATATAAGTGTCTAAATGGATGATTTGTTTTTGAAAAATTGATTGTGTAACTGACTGATTAAGTGTATCATAGTGAATACATGGCTTAGTGAGTAATGTTTAAATATCTGTATCAGTCTCTCACTTTGTGTATAAGTGGCTGCATGTGTTGGTGAGTAGCTACATGGGTGTCTATATAGGTTATTAGTTGGTTTTTTGGGTATCAGTCTGAGTGTCTGCATGGTTCGGTGGGGGGTATTACGTAGTGCATAGGTGCATGAATGAGTGACTCACTGTTTGTATGTGTTGAAGACAGCATGTGTGCAGGACTGTATGGGTGGATGAGTGTGTGTATGGGTGTGTTAGTGAGTGAATGACTGTCTCAATAGTGTCTTTATGAGTAACTACATATGTTTTAAACTAGTATATGTGACTATTGGTGTATATAAGTGAGTATATGTGAGAGTGAGAGATTGAAAGAGTTCCTGTATGAATAAGTATGTGTTTCTATAAGTGATTGTTTAAAAGAGTAAGTATGTGTAAGTTTCCGTAGAAGTGTGCTGGTGTGTGTATAACTGTATATGCAAGTAAATGTATGTTTGATTCTTTATTAGCATGAGTGACTATGTGTGTGAGTAACTCTATGGATGAGTGGCATTGTGTAACAGGATGTATAGGTGTATGAGTACATATGATGAGTGAGTACATGTATGAGTGACTGTATAGGACTGTTGGTGAATGAGTGGATGTGTATGTGGATCTTAGAATTACTGAAGAGGTTGTTGTAACTGGTATTGGTATGTCCATTGTTTTGAAAATTTTAGTCTCTATTTTTGAATGTGTGTGTCAAAGGTTATATTAGGGTGAGAGGAGGTCTGCCACTCTATCACAAGGATGATGTCATCAGTGATGTCATTTGAGATGTCATCAGTGATGTCATGAGTGATGTCACTGATCATGTCATGAGTGATGTAATATGTGACGTCATCAGCAGTGCATTGCGGGCGCGCGAGTTATAGTTAGCTGAACTAACTATAACGGGGGAATTTCAATGGTTTTGTACAAGTGAAAAGTCCAGCTAACTATAACACCCCTGAAACCTATGGTTTTTTCAGTGAATTTCTGAGGTTTTTTAAATGCTAATTCCTAACTATAACGTGCCTGAAACCTATGTTTTTTTCTGTGAATTTCAAAGGTTTTTTAAATGCTAATTTCTAACTATGCCTACAGAGATAGGACATGTGAAGAAAGAAGAAAAAATGCACAGAAAGAAAAAAAAGAAGTGCAGAAAGAAGCAACAGAAGTCCTCAAAGACGAAGAAAAGTGCAGGAAGAAGGATAACGTGCAGAAAGAACAAAAAGAAGAGCAGAAAGAATCCTTGTTGCAAAATCATCCTGTACCCTCAACTTTTTCAGACGGATACTGATGGTAACTGAGTCTGACTAACCAGTCCTAGAGCCAGTGCTATGTTAAAAGACACTTAGAATACAGTGAAAACACCTACATACACTAGGGAACATTATGCGTTGGGGTCCCCCTGTGATTAGCATGACCTCCTCTTTAAGCCCCTAGTATATAATAGGGCAGGGGGATTAAAACTACCTCTTAAAACAGGCCACAGGGCGTTTTTGCACACATTAACTCAGGCCCCGTCCCCTCCCTTCACCACTGTGTAAACACGCCCTGTGTCTGTTTTTAGTTGGGAGATTAAGTTCATTTGAATCCTGAGGGTCCCTAGGGTCCAACTAGCCCACTAGGTACCTCCAGTAAGTGCCACAGAGCTGCGTTGCAGAGAGGTGTAAAAAGTGGCACAGCCTGGACCACCTCTCTGCAATGCAGCTCAGTGGCGCTTACTGGAAGCACTTGGTGGGCTTGTTAACCCCCAGGGGCCCTCGGTATTGAAGGGAAATTATATCCCCAATTTAAAACGTGCCATAGTGCGTGTTTGCACACGTCACCTCAGGCCCCGTCCCCTCCCTTCACCACTGTGTAAACGCGCCATGGGGCTGTTCTAAGTTGAGAGATTAAGTCCCTTTGAATCCTAAGGGTCCATAGGGTCAAACTAGACCACTAGGTACCTCCAGTAAGCGCCACAGAGCTGCGTTGCAGAGAGGTGTAAAAAGGGGCATGGCCTTAGAACACCTGTCTGCAGCGCAGCTCCCTGGCGCATACTGGAGATGCCTGTTGGGCTAGTTGGCCCTCAGGGACCCTCAGTATTGAAGAGGAATTAATTCTCCAACTTACAACTCGCCAGGGGGCGCGTTTGCAGAGTGCTGCAAGGAGGGGGCGTGGCCTCTGGCACGATGCCAGTCTTTTATTTATTTTAATTTTTTAAGAAGGGGGGCTGTGTGGTTCCCCTTCTTATTCTAATTTATTGGCCCTGATGACCCCATCCCCCAGGGCCTGTCTCCTAATTATATTTTTTTGACCCCAATCCCCAGGGGGCCGGCCACTGTTTTTTATTATTTTTAAAAAATATATATTTATAGACACACCTAGGACATGCTGGACAAACCGTACGTACCAATCACCATTACGATTTGAGTGATATTCATTAAAAGGCAACTATGCATACAATGAATCCACGTGGAATGTATTTACACCACTAGTGAAGCTCTGACATGTCTGATGCCCTACCGTGCCTAATCCCGGTAGACACCCTTGTCGTTTATTTATACAAACATGGGTAGCTATTGACGGGCACATTTAATACACATGCACACCAAGCCGTTCAAAGGGGATTCGACAAAAATTCGACCAAAACTATGTAAGAAACCCCCCTCACGGTTAATAAAACACACATCCACTGCCGGATGTGTAATACTTTTTATTTTACTCTCTGGAAAGGGGAGGAACATCACTTGAGAGTCACAGCGCGCTCCTGGCAGAGCCCAATGCTGTGTTACACCCACCATTGCCTGCCGAGTGCCACACACCTCTGTGTTGTATTCCACCAGCTAGTGCATATGCTATGACACTCTCTAGCCCATGTGCACTGTAACACCACCCCGTGAATATGTCATGCCACACTTGTCTTCGCACGGGTTATATTGCCCCATCTAACGTGCCTTCCTTGATGCCTATGTTATAACGCACAGTGCTATGACATACATATTACAATCTGGGATCCATATCTTTGTCACAGTGCATATGCAACATTACACTCCCCAGCACATATTTTATATTACAACTTTAGAGACTGGTTAGGTTACACAACACTGCCCTGTGCATATTACACTCCAAGGCGCACATCGCATAGCACGCGCTAGTGCCTGTGCTATCTCGCGCTCTCCAATGAATCTGTCATTGCGCACAATGTATTGCATATTATATTTCATGCCCGGTTCATCTTATATCACACTTTTTGGTGCATAGTTTATACCATACACTATATCTAGTTTTCATTTTCAATCGTGCTCTCAGGACTATGTTCTATATAACACTGTGTTCACCTACCCTTTTCACGGGCATTACATTTTGCAATAGGAGGGTCAGGGGGTGTTTCTGCCAAATGAGCCCGGAGTCACAGTCACAAACGTCCTCTTCTTCCTGAATAAATGTGAGATTATGCTGCATACTTGTTCATATTTTAAGTAGTTCGCACAGACACACGTTTTAAAAACAATAAAGTTCCTAATACCCGCCTTCTCTGAACAGTTAGCTTGCTGCCCCATCCCCCTCCTCCCTATCCTCTGTTGTGTGAATCCATGGACTAGCCTCCTCCCTCCTGCCATGCATGGTCTGATGTGCTGCCACTGCCCTCAATTTAGTATGATGTACCAGTCCCCTCCTCCTGCCCTCCATTGCCCAATTCTATGCCCCATCATTGACCTCCTGCTTAAACTCTGTGCTTAGCTTGCTGCCCCTATTCTCCTTCCCCCTGCCCTCCGATGTCTTTGTGCATGCCCCTGCTCCATCCTTTTTGCCCACCATGTTCCATGGACCTGCCACTCCTATCTACTCTGAGTGTTCTGTTGAGCTGCCAATCCCCTCCCACCTGCCTAGCATTGTCAGATGACTGTAACCTGTCCCTGCCACCTCCACCCTGCCTGTCCACATGCCATGCCCCTATCCTCTTCCTCCTGTCCTACATGGTCCATTGTACTGCCACACCCTTCTGCCCTCCCTGGTCTGTTGTGCTGCAACTGCTCCTCCTGCCTGCCCCGTGCGGTCTGTTGTGAGGCCCCTTCCCCTGAACTTTCTTGTCTGTGCACAGGTCCTGACCCTCCCTTCTATCCTCCATCGTCCTTTGTGCATGCCCCTGCACCCTCCTTCTTGCCCATCATAGCCATTGTGCTGCACCTAACCCTCCCACTTGCCATGCATGGTCTTCTGTGCTGCCATTGCCCATCCCACCTTCCCTGTGTGGTCAGTTAGCTGCCCCTGACCCCCTCCCACCTTCCCTCCATGGTCTGTGTGTATGCCATCACAGTCTCACTGTTGCTCTTCATGGTGTGTCTTGCTTCTAGTGCCCATCCTGCCTGACCTCCATGGCTATCTTGCTGCTCCTGCCCTGCCCCCTTGCCCCCAGCCCTCTGTTTACATGTGCAGACCCCTACTCCCTCCCTCCTGGCTTGTCTGTTCCATTGTAATGCCCCTGATCCGTCCCTCCTGCCCTTTATGGTCTGTTATGCTGCAGCTTTCTCTCCTGTCTGTCCATTATGGTCAGCTAGATACCATTGCCTCTTGCCCCTCTGTTCTCTGTTGTCCATGTGCATGGTCCTGTCCGCTCCCTCTTGCTTTCTATGGATTGTTGTGCTGCACTCCCGTCCCGCATGCCCTGTGTGGTGTATTGTGCTGCTGCAAACCCTGATGCCTGCCCTGCAGGGTCAGTTTGGTGCACCTCTCCATGTCCCTCCTGTCCTCTGTTATCCAAGTCCATGTCCCTACCCCATTTCCTTCCATGATCCAATGTACCATACTTGCGAACATTTTGAACTTGGTAAGAGGGAGATTTTGAAAAAAAACTGGGGTATTGATTTTCCCCTTTGAGTTACATTGAAAAAGAGGAGATTGTAGACAGGAGACAGATCAAATAAAGCCCATTTGAGCTTAAAAACATTGGACGTTTCCTGGCTGAATCGGTCTCTTGGCATGTATGGTTGTACTACCATTGCCTCTTCCTTCTGCCCACAATGGTCTATTACATTGCCACAGCCTCTCTTGCAAGTCCTGTATTGTTGGTTTGTTGCCCCTGCCCCCCTTTCCACTGCCCTCCATAGTCTGTTGTGCTGCCACGGCCCTTCCTGCCTGCTCAGTGTGGTTAAATTGTTGACTTTGCACCCTCCTACCTGCCTTCAATTTTCAGAGTCCGTGCCCCTGGCCTCTGCCTCTCAACAGTATCCTAATGAACAACTAGATTGCTAACATTCTATATTTATTACAAAAGTGTGGAACGCCTGACGTCATCTTCATGTAATCAAAACTGTAATACCTAGAGCATTTCCTTTAGAAATTACATATATGAGGGGGTATTATTGGCATCAAAATTATGGTTAGTGCTCTAAAAGACTAAAATAAGGACATATTTTCTGAGTTTTCAAATAGCGACAAAGCACTTTTAAATTATTTGTTATCTTTATGTTTTTTTATCCAGTTG
The DNA here is from genome assembly GCF_964204655.1 of Triturus cristatus. Lineage (NCBI taxonomy): Eukaryota > Metazoa > Chordata > Amphibia > Caudata > Salamandridae > Triturus > Triturus cristatus. The sequence continues at coordinate 631,745,569 of NC_140590.1, read as the reverse complement.
ACCCCTTGATTAAATATTGCACTTAGGGGAGAGGATGTGGTGTTACTTCCAGAACTGCAGACTTTGCAACTGCTTCAGCTCGACATTCTGTGATTCTGGTCAAATCACTTAGTCTCCCCATGTCTACAACCAAAATGAATTTGTTCTTGTGTGATGTAACCAATGCTCATGTAAAGCACTCCAATACCTGACAAGTCTGCACTATATAACACTGTAAAAACACAAAATAAGTGTTTTGCACACTTCTGTCATTGGGCTATATTTGGGCTACATCTGGGTGATTTTGGGCTACATTTGGGCTCTTTTGTCTCCGGTGGCCATCTTGGGAGATTTATTTGTTATGAAGTTTCCTAATTTCCTCATGTACTGCAGTCTCCTCAGTAGGAAATGCTTTCAGTTTTTTACTTTGATTCCATCATGAAGGTATTCAGATATGTCACACATTTGCCATAAATTCTGAAAGTTAGCACTCTAGTTGCTCATTAGATCACTGTAGTAAAACTACTGTTCACCATGGAAGTCTGCTCCTGGTATTAAAAGTGCATGTTTCAGTCTGCATGTCAGAATTTTTTAATGAAATAGAAGAGGATTTGAGAAGTCACTCAAAATGTGCCCTCATTTTCTTTCTTCAGCATTAATCATACTTTCTATGGCAAAATGAACCCCCTCATTGTGTTCCTTTTTAAATTAAATGTTTTAAGTGTTACCAGTTTATTCCAATCAAGATGGCTTCAGGTGTGCCATACTTTTGTCATAATGAAGACAGTAAGCGCTCTAGTTGTTTTTAAGAACACTCTGGGACATTCTGTCATTGGGCTATACTTGGGCTACATCTGGGTGATATTTGGGCTACATTTGGGCTCTTTTGTCTCTGGTGGCCATCTTGGGAGACTTATTTGTTATGAAGTTTCCTAATTTCCTCATTTACTGCAGTCTCCTCAGTAGGAAATACTTTCAGTTTTTTACTTTGATTCCATCAAGAAGGCATTCAGATGTGTCACACATTTGCCATAAATTCAGAATGTTAGCACTCTTTTTGCTCATTAGATCACTGTAGTAAAGCTACTGCTCACTAGGGAAAACTGCTGCTGGTATTGAAAGTGCATGTTTCAGTCTGCATGTCAGAATTTTTTAATGAAATAAAAGAGGATTTCAGAAGTCAAAATGTGCCCTAGTTTTTCTTTCTGCAGCACTAATCATACTTGTTATGGAAAAATGAACCCCCTCATTTTGTTCCTTTTTAAATTAAATGTTTTAAGAGTTACCACTTTAATCCAAGCAAGATGGCTTCAGGTGTGCCATACGTTTATCATAAGTAGGACTGTTAGCGCTCTAGTTGTTCTTTGGAACACTTTGGGAAGCTGCAGTAGAACACAAAGGAATCAACTGACAGTCTCTGCCCTTGTTGGATGTACATGTTTTACTGAGAATGTCAGACTTCATTCTCACATGACTGAGAAAGATAATGTGAATTTACAGAAAATAAGCTCTCAGTTTAGCTTATAGATCACCTTCCAAACCTCTGTGGGAAAAGCATGAGAAAATATTTTTCTCTCAATCATGATATCCCAGCAGAAGGCTTTTTCACATGGTGAAATCACCCTAGAACATACCACAATTCCTAAAATGAGTATGGTACCATCAACAAATGATTTATAATGTAACTAAAGTCTTAAAACCTTCTATTAACTGCAATGCTTTTTAATGAGGTGCTATCATGTATATTGGTCCCAAGATGGCTGCCAACACTTCTTGGATGAAGTGCTGACAGCCAAGCAGATCTCAGGATGAGATGTGTGGTTAGGCTCCGCCCACATATATATATGATTTTACTTTTGATTTTCTCAGGAACTACTGAACAGATTGACACTGGACCTGCAAAAGGCACTTCCCTGAGCTGAGGACTACCTCTCTGCCAAATTGCAAGTAATTCTGTTCAGCCGTTCGGGCTGTACCTTGGACTAAAGGTCCCTATGGAAAATTGCATGGGGAAAACGCGTTTTGGGACCCCCCCTTTTTTCTCAGCCCCCGCTTGACGAATCCCCCCGAGACTTTCAGGGTAGAAGCAGAGCGGAGCGCCCTACCTATTTTGGAAATTTCGTGAGGATTCGTCAACCGGCGCCAAAGTTATTCCAAATAGAATGTTACGGATTTCCTAGGGAAACACAGTCCTAACTATAACTATCTACTGGCGACCGCCAGTAGATAATATATATATATATATGCAAGCAATAATAACACACTTGTTAATACAACAGTTAAATGCATGAATAATACCATGAATAAACAAGTAGCAAATAATATGAAATAACACCTTAAGAAAATATAATATGCTGGACGTCCTGCAAGGGATCAGAAAGATATATATACACCAGATACATCAAATGATTACTTTGGATGTGCACCTCAACTCACTCACACATCACAAAGAAAACACCTCAAATGATCAAAGCCACTGGCCACACATCACAATGGCAATAATCAAAACTCAAGACTTCACCTGGTGCAAATACTGCATCTTAGCCCACTCCTGACTGGGGGAATTAAACAGCCGGGGTTAAGAGCCTCAGCAACCAGGGTTCCGCTGTACCGAAGTAGACACGTCCGTCCCCATTCGGATTCCAAATTCCCGGTTCTAAGTCAACAACCCTCAGCTTTATAATCTCAAAACACACTAGAAGGTTCGAGAGAACTGTCCCCCCGCGCCAGAGTTATCTTACCAAACTGACCAGCTTCCAAGCAAGCATTCCAATGGCAGGGAGGAATTCTTACGTTCCCTCTCCAATCTTGCATGTTCCAGCCTTTATCGTGACGAAGCTCACAAAAGCCTTCCAGGGTACATTAAACAATTTCTCACAAAACAATCCTTGAACGTGATTAACCCAAACAACTTACAAGCGTTGCTGTGCGAGCAGAAAAAGCTCAAGCCAGGCAGAGGCAGAATTCAGGATGACATGAGGCCATGTCAAAGCCAATTGTAAGAACTTCATAATTCTACCAATATACAACACAATGCACATTTGTGCACACACTGCTTACAGAATCACATACTTCATCTCTCAATGTGCACCACAGTGTACATTTGTGTACCACTGCTCATAACACTGCACTTCGAGACCAGAAAGTACATTCCACACCTCTCTCTCTCTCATGTTTTCAAATGCACATCCCACACTTTCTGTTTTTGGCAAGGCTGTTCTACTCCGTGACAGCTACCACTGAAGGACTGCAAGATTACAAGAAATAAACTTTTAAGAGAAGCAAGGCATATGCAGGACATCGTACATTCAGGCTAGGATAAAATAACACACTAAATTCAATTAAAATAATGGTAGTCAAAGGTCATCACAGGGTGTCAGACCACAAGAGTGCCACTAGAACTACACTCCCCCACTGGCGCACCATCACGTCGGACAGGTGGGTTTTGCAAATAGTCCAAAGGGGCTACTCCCTCGCCTTCGAGACTACCCCTCTTGCCATGCCACCTCAGTACCATTGCATGTCGGATGATCGTCTAGCCCTTCTCCAACAGGAAGTTGCGGCACTCTTGACCAAGGGAGCCATCGAGTGAGTTCCTGTCCCAGAAGTAGGTCGTGGTTCCTATTCCCACTGTCCTTCTTGGGCATCAGAAAGTAAAGGCCTTTGTCCTATCTTGGATCCTCTGGAAGGAGAAGTTCAAAATGTTGACGCTAGCTCATGTCCTGTCTGCCCTCGACCCTGGAGACTGGATGGTAGCGTTGGACTTGCAGGACACTTATTTTCACATCCCCGTCCTGACGGCCCACCAGTGTTACCTGCGGTTCAAGGTAGGCCACAAGCACTTTCAGTTTACCGTGCTCATCTTTGGCCTTACCAGCTCCCCTCGGGTGTTCACAAAAGTGATGGCGGTGGTCGCAGCTCATCTACACAGATCAGGGGTTCCAGTCTTCCCCTATCTCGACTACTGGCTGCTGAAGGCGGGCTCGCCCCAGGCTGTTGTCTCCCACCTCCAGACTACGGCCGACCTCCTGAATTTGCTGGGGTTCTCCATCAACATGCCAAAGTCACAAGTGATTCCCTCTCAGAAGCTCCTCTTCATCGAAGCGGTCCTGGACACAATACAGTTTTGGGTCTATCCCCCCTGAAGAGCAAATCCGGGATATTCGGGCTTTGATTCCGATCTTTCAGTCTCTTTCCCGAGTTTCGGTCAGGATGACCCTCAGGCTACTGTGCCTGATGGCCTCCTGCATTTTGCTGGTGGACCATGCCAGATGGCATATGCGGACTCTGCAGTGGGACCTGAAGTTTCAGTGGGCACAACATCAGGGGAACCTGTCCGATTGAGTCCAGATCTCTGAGGGCACTGCACACCAATTGCAGTGGTCACTAAAAAACCAGGATGTGGTCGACGGCAGATCCCTTTCCTTTCCCCAACCAGAACTCACAGTGGTGACCGATGCCTCACTTCTGGGATGGGGCGCCAACATGGGGGAGGCGGAGATCAGAGGGCTCTGGTCTCCGGCGGAGTCCGGGCTCCACATCAACCTTCTGGAGCTTCGGGCAATTTGTCTTGCACTCAAAGCATTCCTTTCCTCTGTCCGGGGAAGAGTAGTGCAGGTGTTTATGGACAACACCACCGCCATGTGGTACTGCAACAAACAAGGTGGGGTGGGGTCCTGGACCCTATGTGAAGAGGCCCTCCACCTCTGGACATGGCTGGAACATCAGGGCATATCCCTAGTGGTTCAACACCTGGCTGGTTCGTTGAACGCCAGGGCGGACAAACTCAGCCGCAGGTGCATGATGAATCACAAATGGCGTCTTCACTGGTGCAAGGTCTTTTTCAACAGTTGGAGAGCCTTGTTCAGATCTATTCACCACCAAAGAGAACGTGCAATGTCAGCAATTCTGCACGTTGGAATTTCCAAGGCGGCACTTGCTAGGCAAAGCTGTTCATCATGAGTGGAGTTGCGGTGTTCTATACGCCTTTCCGCCTATACCACTTCTGCCTAGATTGCTGAAGAAGATCAGGCACGACCGGGCCCCAAGTCATTCTTGTAGCTCCGGATTGTGCAAAAAGATTCTAGATTCCAGAGCTGCTACACATGGCCATCGATCCTCCGATCCGACTGCCTCTTCGGCCGTTTCAGCCTTTCTTAGGCTTCCTGATCAGTCTTCTCTTTTAAAAGTCCCCTGTTGTAAATCGCTTCCTTAAGAGCATTACTCATCTTTTTCCCCCTGTTCCCTTCGTAATGCCCCAGTGGGACTTGAACTTGGTTCTTACATATCTTATGTGTGCTCCCTCTGAGCCGCTTCATAACTGTCCTTTTAACCTTAAAAACTGCCTTTCTGGTGGCCATCAGCTCTGCGCGCAGGGTGAGTGAGCTCCAAGCACTTTCTTCTAAGCCTCCTTTTCTGACTGTTCATCCGGACAAGGTTGTCCTTCAGACTTGTCCTTCCTTCCCTCCGAAAGTGGTTACTCATTTCCATATTGGACAGACCATCACTTTGCCTACCTTCTTTCTGCATCCTTCCAAAGAAGAAGAGAGGCTCCACCGTCTGGATCCAAAACGTGCACTTTCCTTTTACTTGGATCACACAAAATAATTATGGGTCGATGACCAGCTCTTTGTTGGCTACATGCGTGTCAAAGAAGGTCGGGCTGTGCACAAGCGGACCATTTCTAGATGGGTTGTTTTGTGCATTAAAGCTTGTTATTCCTTGGTAAAAAAGGAGCCTCCAGTGGGGTTGCGCGCCCATTCCATCAGAGCGACGGCAGCTACCACTGCTTTGGGATGTGGTGTACCCCTTAATGACATCTGTCAGGCAGCTACATGGGCATCGCTGCACACTTTCACTAAACACTACTACCTAGGCAGCCAAGTCCGGAGAGACGGTTTATTTGGCCGTTCTGTTCTCCAGGACTTCCTGGTGTGAACTTAGTTCGCAGACCCACCTCCGGGGTTGGTATTGTTGGGGTATTTATTCTAAGGTAAAGAATCTATAACTAACTGTTTCTTTCAGATGAACAAGTAATTTACCTTCGGTAATGATGAACAAGTTGGTTACCTTTGGTAACGCATTTTCAGATGGATACAGTATCTGCCTTTGGATTCCTCACATTTTGAATTACCCCTGCTCCAGCATTCCGCGGAAATTCTTTTCCTAGCTCTCCCACTTTGACGAGGATGTCATAATAGCATAGCTCCACTCGCGACTCCGTATGACGTCATCGGAGCCATAAGAAGACCCCGTCGACGTGCTGACGTCTAGTCCACCCATTTTTCCGTGTCCTCGAGGCAAACAGGCAGACCGACAACATTTTCACAAGTATACACAGTATACATAATATATATACAAATACACATAGGCCTTTCCTAGCAGCAAACCGTAAGCATGAAAATGACAAATTAAAAAACATCCATATTAAACAGGTATATCTTTTTTGGTAGAAACGGTAGGACAACTCGGAGGCGGGTGGGTCAGTGAGGAATCCACAGGCAGATACTTTATGCACCAGATAAAGCGTTACCGAAGGTAAGTAACTTGTTCTTCTGATGGATACATCTGCCTGTGGATTCCTTACCTTTTGAATTGAATCCCCAAGCCATACCTCTCTCAGAGGAGGGTGTCCACCTGACTATACCAAAAAATCTTGCAGAACAGAACGTGAAAAATGGCCGTCCCTCCAAACCTCAGAATCCAAGCAGTAATGATTTGCTAAAGTGTGGAGGGAGGTCCAAGTTGCTGCCTTACAAATATCAACAACAGGAACACCTCTAGCCAAAGCAGAACAAGATGACTTAGCTCTGGTGGAATGAACTCTAATACCTTTAGGCGGCTCCTTCTGGGCCAGGGCGCAGCAGATCTTGATACACAAGATGATCCACCTGGAGAGTGTTCATTTTGTGAACAGCTTTTCCTTTCATCCGTCCAATGTAGCCCATGAACAGCTGATCATCCAGCCTTAGATCCCTGGTCCTGTCCAGGTAAAAACTGACCGCCCTCTTAGGGGAAAGGCGATGAAGTCTCTCCTCCTTGGAAGGGTGAGGGGGAGGATAGAAGGTAGGTAAAGTAATAGACTGTCCCAAAAGGAAAGGAATAACCACCTTATGCAGGTAAGCAGCCCTGGTTCTAAGACCCATCTTTTCTGCATGAATGAATGAATGGTCAAGAATGGAGGTTTAGAACTAAGAGCCTGAAGCTCACTTACTCACCTGGCCAGGGTAATAGCGATCAAAAAGACCATTTTGTAGGAAAGAAGCCTCAAAGGATAACTATGAAGAGGCTCAAAATGAGAACCCATCAGAAAAGTAAGAACAAGATTCAAATCCTACTGAGGCATAATGGAAGAAGTGGGAGGAAACTTATTAGTAAGGCCCTTAATGAATCTCATAACAACAGGAGATTTAAACAAAGACGGCTGGTCCGGCAAATAAATGAAAGCTGACAAAGCCGAAAAATAACCTTTAACTGTAGCCACAGCACAACCCTGCTGAGCCAAGGAAAGAGAGAAACTCAGCACATCAGACAAACATGCCTTCAAAGGATCAATGGACCTCTCTCCACACCACTTCACAAATTTGGACCACCGGGAGGAATAAATAGACTTGGTGGAGTGTCTACTGGATGATAAAATAACATCCACCACATCTTGTGGGAGAGAAAGAACTTAGGTTGCCCGTTCAATCTCCAGGCATGAAGGTGCAGGCTCTGGAGGTGGGGGTGTAAAACCTGCCCCTCTGATTGCGAGAGGAGGTCTGCCCTGAGAGGGAGAGGGAGCGGAGGGTGCAATGAGAGGTGAAATAGATCTGTGTACCAAACACTTCTTGGCCAATCCGGGGCGATCAATATAACTTGGGCCCGGTCTTGGAACCTTCCTCAGAACCCGAGGAATCAAGGGTATGGGGGGAAATGCGTAAAGGAGCTGCGAACTCCAATCCAACTGAAACACGTTCCCCAACGCTCCTTGCATCGGAAACTGAAGACTGCAGAACAACGGGCAGTGTGCGTTCTCGCGAGTAGCAAAGAGGTCCAACCGAGGAAATCCCCACATCTCGAAGACGAGATGGACCACCTCCGGATGAAGCCGCCACTTGTGATCGGCAGAGTAATGCCGACTGAGACTGTCCGCACGTACATTTAGCACACTAGCCAGATGATTTGCCATTACACAAATCTGATGGTCCTGAGCCCAGGACCAGAGTCGCAGAGCCTCTCTGCAGAGACAATACGACCCTACACCGCCCTGTTTGTTGATGTACCACATCACGGTAGTGTTGTCCGTCAGGACCTGGACCGACTGGCCGCGAAGGGACGTAAGGAAGGCCTTTAGTGCCAAACAAATCACCCGCAATTCCAGAAGGTTGATGTGAAGCAACCTTTCTTCTTGGGACCAAAGACCTTTGACCTCCAGATCCCCCAGATGACCACCCCACCCTAGAGTGGAGGCATCTGTGATCACTGTAGTCACCGCTGGTGGAGGCTGAAAGGGCTTTCCTTGAGACAGGTTGCCCTGCACACTCCACCAAGACAGCTCCGCTGCAGTGTCTCTGGAGATTCTGATGATTTCCCTGAGATCTTCGTTGTGTTGAAACCACTGCCTGCAGAGGTACCACTGGAGTGCCCTCATGTGCCAGCATTCATGACTGACCAACAGTATGCCTGAAACGAACAGACCGAGCAGGCGTAGGACCTTCAGGACTGGAACAACCGCTCCATCGTGAAACAAAGGAATCATCTCCTGGATGTCAAGAATCCTCTGCGGAGGCGGGAAAGCTCGACACACAGTAGTGTTCAGTATTGCCCCTATGAACAAGCTGCGCTGTGAAGGCACCAGGTGAGATTTGGGTACATTTATTGAGAAACTCAAGTTGAACAACAAATGCATTGTTGCATGCAAGTATCACTACAGTATCTCCGGAGACTTGGCTTTTAGCAGTCAGTCGTCCAGATAAGGGAAAAAAGGAACCCCTGACCTTCTGAGATGTGCTGCCACCACCGCCATCACCTTTGTGAAGACCCGTGGTGTGGAAGTGAGACCAAACGGAACAACCGCTAACTGGTAGTGTTGCGACCCTACCATAAACCGGAGATTATTCAGATGCCCCTTCAGGATAGGTAGATGGAAATACGCATCCTGCAAATCGATTGTCTTCCTGTTGCAGCGCTAGAAGAACCTGAGCCAAGGTCAACATTTTGAACTTTTCCTGGCGGAGGTAAAAATTCAAAATCCTTAGGTCGAGGATCGGCCTCAATCGACCGGCCTTTTTGGGAATCAAGAAATAATGGGAGTAACATCCCTAACCCCTTTCCTGAGAAGTAAATGGTCCTCTGAACACCAATCCTGGCGAGGAGGGTAAGGAGAAGGAAACTCTAGAAAATGGAGGGCGTACCCATTCTCTACAAGATTCAAAACCCGACGGTCTGAGGAAACCAATTTCCAATCTTGTAGAAAATGGAAAATCCGACCCTCTACAAGACCAACATGCTCCAAGATGGGGGATCTAGAGCTGTGTTCCTGTGGTACCAGTGGGGGGGACAGGAGAAAAGGAGGAGGAGGACTGCTGCCGAGCGGCACCTCGAAGACAGGCTTTATTCTTTCCCCTGTACGACCTGTACACAGGGTTGTTGCTGCTGAGGTTGCTGACGGCCACGAAAGGATGGCCTTCCCAAAGCCTCGATACGTCTTGTAGCCAAAGACTCCGCAGTAGCCCTACTGTCTTTAAAATGCTGCAGTGCAGAGTCCGCTTTGGTGCCAAACAACCTCAAACCATTGAAAGGCAGATGCAACAGAGTAGCCTGAACATCTGGAGAAAACCCAGAAGACCTGATCCAGGCATGTCTCCTCATTGCAATTGAAGAACCCATTACCCGGGCAACTGAATCTGCAGTGTCCAAACCCGACTGAATGACCTGTCGGGCAGCTGCTTAAGAATCTGAAAGAAAGTGAACACGATCATCCTCAGGACGTTTAGGGGCCACTTGCTTAACAGAGTCCATGAGGCCATGAATGTATCTCCCAAGCAAACAAATGACGTTTGTAGACTTCAGCTCCATACTTGCTGAGGAAAACACCTTCTTGGCCGACTGTTCCATCTTCTCAGAGTCCCTATCCCCGGGGTGGTAGGGAAGGACCAAGATGACTGCTTGGAGCATGAAGCCTGAACCATCAAGCTTTCAGGAGATGGGTGGGCAGAAAGAAAAGCTGGATCTCCAGGAGCTGGCCTATATATCCTTGCAATTGCACTGGAAACTGCAGGAGCAGTCAGGGGCTTCTGCCACACCTCCAAGATAGGCACCGTCAATGCCTCATTGAAAGGGAGAAGAGGCGCACTAAATGATGAAGAAGTATTGGGCACTTCAGTCAAAATATTAGACTTAACTTCTGCTGAAGGCAACTGAAGATCCAACAATTCAGCAGCTTTCCTAATCACCACATGATAAGGAGCAACATCCTGAGAGGGGACAGACTTGGGTGAAGTGAGCTCTCACTCCGGGAAAGTATCTAAACCACTGGCCTCTTGAGTATCTCTCCTTCCTCCTGCTCCTGCCGGTACTCATCCTCTTCTAGCAGCCTTTGTGCTTCCCTCCTGGAACGCTTCTTTGGGATCGGCGTCGGCGGCACCAGCCGCGGCGCCGGTGACAATGGTGCCGGCGTCGACGGAGGACCTTCAGAAACAGGCAACGGCACCAAACGAATCCAAGATGGCGCCGATTCGACACCATGTGGAGTTTGAGGATTCGGAGTCGAAAACCTTGGTGCCGGAAACTGGCAAAATGGACCCATTGGCATAAAAGGCACGAAAGGTGCCTGGGCATACTGCTGGAGGACACTCAATTTAAAGGCAAGCGGACCCACGGGGGCAGAAGGCGCACCGGAAGGGTAGGATGCCTTGGCAAACATGCCATACATTGCATTTAGGAAATGCGAGGGATCCGCTCCTGGTCCAGGAAAAGGAGGGTAAGGATACAGGTCTCCTTGATTTGGATCCATCCGAGGCCGAACTGGAAGCTGAGGCTGCGGAGCCGGTGAGACCGGCGCCTGCTCAGGCAAAGCCACAGGTACAGGAGAAGACTCCCTGGGCGCAAGAGACCGTCTGGGCGCAAGAGACCCTCTGGGTGCCGGAGATCCTCTGGGCGTCGAAGAGCCTCTTGATGCCGGCAACCCCTCGGAGTCGGCGAGGGGATCAGAGTCACCTGTGGAGAAGGAGAAGGCGGTGGAGAAACAAAGTCCTTTACCCGGCGTCGCTGAACAGGTGAAGCCGACCTCGAAGCCTTGCCCTTCAAAGAGCGATGTCGAGATCCATGTCTCCTCTTCAACTTCTTAGACTTCGAAGTATGCGAGGCCGACGACTTCAGGCGCTTACGACCCCTCTATTTTTTCTTCGCTTCATGCTCCTTCAACGCCTTAGGATTCATTTTCGACAACACAAACACCCTTCCAGGTCGTGGTCCGAAGAAAGACACCAAAGACAGTCGTCGTGAGGGTCTGTGTTCGATAAATGACCCCCAAGCTCCCTGCAGGACTTGAAACCTCACTTCTTCGAAGTAGCCATTTCTACATAAATACTAAGAAGACGTTTTAGAAACAAAGTAATCTCGTTAAAAATGGAGTCTCAGAAAAAACCAGTACGCGTTGACGGCGCGGAAAAAAGGGAACTGACGTCAGCATGCCGACGAGGTCTTCTTACGGCTCCGATGACGTCATATGGAGTCGCGAGCGGAGCCATGCTATCATGACGTCCTCGTCGACATGGGAGAGCTAGGAAAAGAAGTTCCACGGAATGCTGGCGCAGGGGTAATTCAAAAGGTGAGGAATCCACAGACAGATGTATCCATCAGAAATATCTGTAAGAAACATAGGTTAGTTATATATTCCTTACCGCCCCACCCATCCTCCTCGTGCTGCGAACTGACTTTTAGGGTTAAGGACTTTCTTTCAGGGCCCTAGTTTTGTGCACCAGTGGTCAGTGTCTTGCATGACTCTGCGCTTCTGGCGTGGAAAGTCGTGTACAGAACTAACGTCAGCGCGCAAGGGTGGCATCTATGTAGCTACCGCGACATCATCCCTGCGACCACGACGCCAACTACGAACGCAGAGGTACAGCTGGCGAAAAACTTTCCGGATCGAGTCTGACGCCTGGGGGTAATTCTAAGGTAGGAATCTATAACTAATGATCTCTTTCAGATACATTCTTTTCTATGCTCCCGATGCCTCGTATCATGCCTGAGCAGCTAACAGAGCTGGGGTTAATTCTAAAGTAAGGAATCTATACCTAATATGTATCTTACAGCTATATCGTTACTGAAGTTAAGTAACTTGTTCATTAAGTTCATAAGAGTCAGCAGCAGTGATTGACTGATAAAAGGATGTGTAATGCTGCATGAGCTCGTTGTGTATGGCTCTATGCTTTTATACATAGGTTTGCGAGTCCCAATATGGGTGGAAGACGTGATATATACCTGGACATATATGTATGTAAGTGCGCATGTAACTCAATGTAAATTGCTACCTCCAAGAATATTTGTTCTGGAAAGTCTAGTGGCCAAACAGTATCCTCCCCTGCGGTGCCCCACCTTCGCATTATATCTAGCTCTGTTTAAATCTTGCTAGGATCTATGAAGAGGTATAGTGCTTTGGGATTGGTCTCATAACGGGTCATGTTCACTACTATTCTATGGGGTTCTGCCCTGGTAGATTGTGTCTTGGCCCTAATCCTAAATAGATGCAGGTTAAAGAAAGCATTTCACTTTTTTGGGGTTATCTCTTGGAACAAGTAGAGCCTGTCTGTGCTTACTGTATGTGGTATCAGGTAACAAACGAATCATAACCCGGCTGATGTCTGGGCACCCTCGGCAGTCACGTGCTGATACCATGTGTTGTTTAAGAGTGTGCTGTGCAATGTGTGTGGAATACTAGTGCTGTGATCAGTGTAATTATAGGTGACATGGGAGGGATCCCTATGCAAGCGCTGTGCAAATATCGGGGTGGACTTTATTTGACTAGGCAGATCTTTGGCAATATATGGATGTGGCCACACCCACAGTAAACAGTGGGTATGCAACTGTACAACAACAATCCATAACTTGTGGAACATTGCAACTCTGGGTATGGATCCAGGAAAGATGTCTGGAGTTCTCCAATGATTGGGCGATTTCTTTCTTGAACTCTTGAACTTGCACACTTGGGTCTTTGTTAGGATTATGGAAGTGGTTGCCAGAGAGATAGTGAGCCACTATAAGGGTAGTGTACTTTCGTGTCTCGATTGCAGACCTGTTGGATAAGAGATGTTGTTCGGTGGTTAAGTTTGAGAAATAATTTGCATCCTTATGTACCATCATCAGTCATTCTTGGGGATTTCCGTACCTTTCTTTTTTAGGGGTGTGCTTTCACATTCATACGTCTTATTTTTGATGGGCATCGGAAGGAGGCCCCAATTAGGCTGAAAAACTATTGGCAGCTAGGGAACTCTGTTACTACACCACCTAAAGTAATCACCTGTACAAAATTGGATGTAAATTGCCCACCTTAAGCGACCAGCTACCACATGATCATATACTAGATATTTTAAAACACAAAAGATGAGAGGCAATTGTAAAATAAAGAGTTGTATCCAAAACACTTTTATTGGCTGTAATATGCAATAAGTCGGTTTGTTATTGCAATTTATTTTTTATTTTTCTTTCTTCTAGACAATAGACACATGCAGCCAATGCTTTTGGCCTGAGACATGGGCTTCTTCAGGGCAATGTGATTCTACTGGCTACAGGTATGCAGATGCGGCTGTTTTGGTTTGATTGCTGAACACGGCATATCGGTTTAAAAAATACACTAATAATATGGGATAAGGAACTTTGTGAAGAAATTGAGATCTTTGGACACTTATGTGTTGTTGATATTTTGTGACTGATATTTTGTGACCCCAAGGGTTTGCGAATAGCGTGGAACACATTTCGAGGCCTGGGTGTAGTTCGCAGAGTTTTGCTACGCGGCACACCGCGAAGTTACAAAAAAACTCTGCGCAGTTCCGCGATTGGCGGAGTGCAGTGCAATTTATGCTGCTCGGGTAGAAATTCTACCCAAGCGGCAGCTCGCGCTCGCGAACTTACTGTTCGAGATCGCAAACTTACCATTTGCGATCATGAGCGGGGAAAAAACCCTGTTGCAAATCGCGAAGCTGAGTTTTCTGCATTCTGTGAGCTCCATGGAGTGCAGAGTGCAGAAAACTCCGCAAACTCCGCGAACGGAGTGAAGTCCGCCGCCCAGGCCTACACATTTCACAAATGTCGATGCGACCATTCTTCAAATGCACAACTGTAGCAAGTAGAATCACATTGCGGTAAAGAAGACAGTTTCTTGGATGAAACATGTCTTTGCCAGGCTACCTTGCTCTCTTATCACCTGGTCGACCCCTCTCCCATGCTGATGAACTGGTGAGGCTAGGGCCCCTGGCAGATAACTTCCTTCTGCCTTAAACTCCTTTCCGAGTGATGCTCTATCCCTACCCCAACCCTCCTCAGGTGAAAAGCGCACTACTCTGTTCTCTCGTTGAGCTCCCAGGGTGAGTGCTCTCTCTCTCTACGTCCTTAATTCACGCCTCTCCTCTAACTCCCACCTGTGTTGTCTTCTTTGCTCTGAGCTGGGTGTTGTTTTTCTAAGCAGTAATTTGCCCTCAAACTTACTTTCTGTTGTCCCTTTGGCTGCCTGATCATACCATGCGGTTACCCGTTCATCGTGTCATCCCGGGGGACAGTGGCCCCTGTCTTGGCCCCCACTGGTTGTATAGCTGCCTTGTACAGCTATGAATCTCCCAGTCACTCAAGTGCATTCAGCCGGGCGAGTGGGAGTGCAAGTTTTCTGTTTCACTGGGGTTCGATGGGTTGAGCGCGACAGATGAGCTTCGGGGAGCTCAAGCACTGGGCTGGGGGTGATGCCGGGATTCCCTGGGCCTGGGAGCCGGTTGGCCTCTCTTGTCTAGATCTGGTAGTATGTTGTTCAGTGGGGGGGCCCCCCAGATCCCTTGACTTGTGGATTGGTATAACCTAATGCAGCGATTACAGGCGTCAAAGAGAGCACCTCCACCCCTACATATGGTGGGGGAGGTACTGATGCCTTGCTTGCGGGTTCTAGGACAGTCTGGGACTCCTCAAAGATAGTTCTAGCAGTGACTCTCTCCTGGTCTTCTTTTGTCCTAAATATTTGATCTGAACGTGTGTTCTTGTGAGTTCGATTATGTTGGTGTCAAAAGTTCCCCCCCTCTGGCAGGGAAATGCATGTGCCTAAGTGTGTTAATGTCATTTGCAGCAATACTTGCTACGTTTTTTATCTGTGTGGGGAATCTAGTTTGTAAGTGTTTTAGCGGCAACTCCATGATAGCTGGGAACCTTTTAAGGGACTGATATGCTCTAGCTTCTCAGGATCAATTAATATTTAAATCTACTCTGATCATTGGGGAAATAAATACGCTGGGATTTTTGGTTTCAGCTACTTCTGTGAGCTTAATACTATTTACACAGCCATTAAACACAACAAAAAATGCATATTAAGGATCACAACCTGAAAGAAAGTGCAATGGTTAGTTCAAAACATGTGAATTCAGCAGAAAAACAGCTAATAGACAAGAACAACAACTGTACGAATTAGTGGCACCTTCAGAAAGACATTAAGTCCGTAACACGACCTAATTTTTTTGTATTCTTACTCGATGTTGTCATTGCTTTTATATCCTTCCTTCCATCATTTTTGTAAAGCGCTCTGATATCCTTCGGGATCTTGTTCACGCTATATAAAACTTTATAAATAAATAAACACTCTAGACAAAACGTGAACTTGTAGCACATTACCAGCATCACAACATCGAGAATGCATCAATTATTAACCAAAATGATGAAAGAGAGATGAGTTAAATTTTTGTGCATGTTCCTAGCTTGCCACACACCAAATGCTTGGTGACTAAGGATCAGACGTAGTCTCTTACTGTGGGAAATGGCCCTTTTTGCAGGGCCATCCCTAAGCTTTTTGCCTTCCTCTTGGATTTTTCCTAACCTGTTTTTGTTGGCTTTATGACTCTGGACACTTTACCACTGCTGATCAGTGCTAAAGTGCATATGCTCCCTGTGTAAATATGACATGTGAATTGGTATATCTATGATTGGCTTATTTGGTTTGCCTGTTAGTCCCTAGTAGCATGGCCTGTGTGTGCCCAGGGCTGGTAAACCAAATGCTGCTGGTGGGCCTGCAGCGCTGGTTTGCGTCACCCACAGAAGCAGCTTGTAAAGTGTGTCTCAGACGTGCCACTGCAGAGTCTGTGTGCAGTCCAGAACTGCCATCTTGGCTGTGAAGTTCACCCACTTCCCAGCCCCTGAACCTTCCCTTGGCATCATGTAAGTCACCCCTATGGTAGGGTGCATTGTATGTGTAAGGTAGGACATGCCTTGGTGTGTGTAGCATGTCCTGGTAGTGAATTACACCCAATTTCGTTTTTCACTACTGTAAGGCTACCTGTTCTCCATAGGCCAGAATGGGCAGTTTGACTATTACATTCTATAGTCCTAACTGACCCAAAGAACATGGTAGAAAAACTAATTTAGTATGCCTGAGCTCAGAATATTAAAATACTTTTTTAGTGAAGTTTATTTTTATATTCTGTGTTTGAAAATACCACTTTTAGAAAGTAGGTATTTTCTTGCCTAAGCCTTCCAGTGTGCTCTGCTGTTATGTGTATTGGCTGTCTGGTTTTGGAGTGACAGGGCTGGGGAATTCCAGGAGACAGGGTGAGGTGTCCCAGTGGTGAATAGAGAGATCTGCATCTAGATGGGTGGGAGGAGTTGCACCAGGGACCTGAATAGAGCTGTACCTTCCCTCAACAATGCTGGCATCACCTCCTGTGGTGCGTCTGATGTCTCTGCCCTGCACTCTGAAAGGAAAGAAGCAGCCTGGAAAACAAAGTGCTCCAGGACTGAGCAGCAGTGGTTCTGGCTGGGTTCAGTGACTTGTGACTCTTTAGAACAAAGACTTTCGGGGTATAAATATCTGTGCTGAAACCCCTACAATTTGTATTGCTCCTGGACAACAAGAAGAACCTCTGTCCGTGTAACTGATGGAATCTGCAGGAGGTGACTGTCCTTGTGCTTGTGTGCTGTTTCTTGGATTGGCCTGCAGTGGTTACTACTGGACTTGGAAGAAGAGGAAAAGGACTTTGAGAGAACTTTTATTTTCAACTTGCTAAAGCAATCACCCAAGGGCTAGAGGAGAGCTAGCCTCCTGCTGGAGTCTCAGGCACATCAGACTCCACCACCAGCCTCCTGTTTCCTCCCAGCGAGGATTTCTATCTGCAGGTGAGGCTCCTGTGAGTTCCAGGGCCTTTAGTTCTACTACAGAGACGAGAGTGCTGAAAATCGTCGCTAACGCCCGTTTGCGAGCCGCCGCAGCTGAAGCGCGTACGAAAAATCATCGCGCTGCTGCTGCTGAGTGCTCGCTACCGGAGCTCGCTGACCTCAAGATTATCGCATCGCACGTTTGCGGGCTGCCAAAGGCTCGCTAACCCGAAGATCATCGCATCGCATCGTATGTTTGCGGGCCTCCAAGTGCTCGCTAACCAAAGATCATCGCATCGAGTTCATCGCTTCATGACATCGCAGCGCGGATGCCAGGCGTCCGCCATTTTCATCGCATCGCATCAGGATCGTCGCTCCCTCGCGGAGCGCCATTTCTTTTCATCGCAACAAGATCGCACACACAACAGGCTTGGCGCATCGTCCTCCCTTGCGGCAAGGATTTCAATGCATCGCCGGCTGAGTGTGGAGAAGTTAGTCGCTTTGCCCCACACGCTTCTGCAGATCAGCGCATCATCCTACCATGCGGCAAGGATTCAATGCATCGCTGGTCTTGCGTGAGGAAAATCATCGCTACTGCTCCTTTGCGACATTTTGGTTGTTTTGCTACAGAATCCAAGGACTTTGTAAGTAAAAGGGTCGCAGAGACCACTGCTTTGAACTGAACTCCTCTTGGCACATTTTGAACTATTTTTGCAGCATTTCAAGAGTAACACTATTTTCTAGTATGTGGCTTTTTACTGTTATTGGTCTTGTGTTAAGTCTGTATATAAAGATACTTATTTTTATAACTACTTGTGTGGTGTCCCTTTGTAGTGTTCTTCACTGTGTTACTGTGTATGGTCATAAATGCTTCACACACTGCCTCTGAGATAAGCCTAGCTGCTCGTGCTACGTTACCACAGGGTTGAGCAGGGGTTATCAAAGAGTGTAGCCTGCTTACTCTGACTTAGGAAGAAGGGTCCCTACTTGGACAGTGGCCAGCCATTGCCAACTAGAGACCCCCATTTCTAACACTTACCCAATTGACAGCGGCATCTGCTAGAGACATCTAGCCGCAGATTCCTTAACTTAGAATATCCCCAGGCATCAGACTGGATCCGGAATTTTTTTTGCAGCAGCACCTCTGCGCGACAGGGACGGCGGCATATGACCCCGCCCTGACGTCGTCCATGTACGTGACGTCAGCGAGGCCATATAAGTCCCTCCCGGCACGCTGACATCAGTTTCTTTCTTTTCCGCGTACAACGAGCGGGTCCTCTGGTCTGTGTTCAGGCCCTTTATCGACGCTTCACATCTGGAACAGTGTGCAATGCCCTTGGGCTTTAAATCCTGTACTTTCTGTTCGCGGATAATGTCCGCAACGGACCCGCATCTTATTTGTATGTGGTGTCTCGGCGAGCACCATGACTCCATGGACTGCGCCGCCTGCCAACAACTCAAACTGAAGTCCCGGCGAGAGAGAGCCGGATGAAGCTTCTTTTGGCACGGCTGTTCCGGTCGGAGTCGTCTCGTCTCCCGACCTCTTCAAAGCAGTTCCGCCGTTGTTCGCCCTCTGGGGCCCAAGGCCGTCGTTCACCACTTCTTGCTAAGTTGCGACGTATGTCGCCGAGGTCCTCGAACTCCACCTCCTCTATGGTCAGGGCCGCTGGTTCCCAGAACCTTCGGTCCCGCACCCCCAACAGTCTCCCTCACCCTACCCACCCTATCGGGGTGCAAGGGTGTCTCAAGCTCAAATGGATGCCTATGCCACGGCCTTGCAGGCCTCCCTTGGGTCCTCTTCCATTCCTGGGGCGCCCTCGGGGCCTCCGCTATCTGTGGGGTCCCCGACGGACTCGCCGGGGGGTTTGCTCCCGGCGTCAAATGAGCCCTTGCCCTCCAGGGACGTCGGAGATGTGGTATTGTCAGGGCGCAGCTCGGCTGGGTCACCCCTGCCGCGCTGCATAGTCCCGCGGGGCTCCCTGTGGCATCGCAGGCGGTTGCTAGTGCTTGAAGCCTTGGTTTGTGCATGCCTCGGCCTTCCGGACAGGCGGACGCCAGTCCGGAGCCGGCGCCCGTTCGACGCCGTAGAATCGCCTCCCCGGCTCTGCCTCCACTTCTTTCTACGGAGTCAGGGCCTTCTGTGGTCGAGACCGTGTCGGCGCCGGTGCGGTGCCGGAGGCTTGCCTCCCCGGATCCAGCTCCTTCTCCTTCCTCTTCTTCGGAAGGGGAACTGGTCGTAGATTCGGCGCTGGACAGAGCCGACTCGGCGCCGGACGGAGTCGGGTCGGCGCCGGATGGAGTCGGGTCGGCGCCGGATGGAGTCGGGTCGGCGCCAGACGTGGCGCAGTCGGCGACCGCTGTGGTTGTTTTGGCGCCGCGTCAACGCAGTGTTGTTGATGAGACTTCTCCTGAAGCGTTTGAAGAAAGTGTGTCGACGGACTCACCCCCGTCAAAGCCGGTGGTATTCTTGCCTGTGCCTCCTTTAGAATTAGTGGAGCCGGCAGGATCCCCGCCTCCTCAGGAGGATCCACAACGACGGACTCCTCGCCTCTTCAGGAGCCTCGTCAGGACCCCCATTCCTCAATGGGGCTCCACTCAGTGGGGCATTGGTCGCACTCTCACTGTCTTGGGAGGGTTAGCCTACAGCCCTCACCTAATGATGAGCTACTGTCTCCTCCTCGGAGGACTACTGAGGCTGGTGCAGCCTTTCTGCGAGTGGTCTCTTTGGCCACTTGGATTCTGAACATGCAACCCCCTTCAGTGCCCCTCTCTGTGGACCCTTTGCTTGATGTCCTTCACCGTGGGTCAGGGAATGTGGAGCCGCTTCTGCCTTACAAGCCTCTCTTTATGATGCCCTTTTGGGTACCTGGGTTCGGCCAGCTTCTGGTGACCCGGTGGCTCGTTCGGTCTTGCACCGCCACCATCCTACTCCACATGATCCGGTCTGCATCTTTGTGCAACCGGACGTGCAAGGGTTTGTTGTGCAAACTGCCTTCCCTGCCACAGCTGATGCTTCCTCCCTCCTGGGAGTCCAGATGGCTTGAGTCATGGGGTCGGAACATCTTTGCCTCCACTAGTGCCGCACTACGGTCACTAAATACGGTGTGTGTCCTAGCTCGGGCTACTTCTGCCCTCTGGGACTCTGCAGAGTCTTTGCATTCCACCGGCACTGAAGGCTCTCGTGTTGACCTCCTTCACCTTCTCTGGGGCGGCCGTGACCTTGCTGAGTTTACCATTCGCTCCACCTTGGATACTGTAGATTCCTTAGGCCGGGCTATGGCTGGTTCAGTCGCCTTGCGGCGCCATGCTTGGTTGCGGGATTGCGTCTTTCCGGAAAATATCCGGGAAAGACTTGTTGATTTGCCCTTTGATGGGGTTTTATTGTTTGATGCACACGCCGAGTCGGCTGTTCGACGTCTTCTTGCGGGCTTTCGCCCCCCACCTTGGAGCTGTGTTTCTCAGGCGTTTGTCCTAGAGTGGTACCCTTTTGTTCAGCATCCAATTGATGCGTTATGTGTTTTTGGCTGGTGGTAAGCCTTAGGTCTTTCTGTTGTATGGTCAGGGGTGATTACCCTTTCCTTGGCATCCTTTGGGTGCATTATTCGTTTTGAACTGGCAATTAGCCGACTGTGGCAGTGTTCTATAGATTGTTCCTGGGACTGTGGCTTGTCCTGATGGGTGTTCCCCGTTGTTGGGGTGTGCATACTCCGTGTGGGGTACTTGTTTGCTATTATATAGCTCCGTTTTGGTCAACTGGACCTAGAAGATTCCTTGGTCTCTATGCCTCCTCTGGTACTCTTGTCTGCCGATTGTACGGCACTCACTGTTGGTCCTTGGCATTATCATCTGTACATCATAGATCCTCTTGCTTATGCTTCCTTCTACTCCTTGGGAGCTTTTCAGAGTGTTTTCACGCTTGACGGCAGCTTCTGTCTGCCATTCATGTACCGGATGTGTTCCTCTATAACTATGTTCCATGGTTGTGCATAGTTTATTTCTGTATACATGTAAGTTCCATAAGTACTCTTGTTCCTACCTCTTCCCCTTTCTTCGAGGCGGTGAAGTAGGATCCAAAGTCTCCATGTTTCAGGGAGCTATTCGGTCATGCATACGGCATTTCTGACAAAGCACTCTTTTGTGTTCCTCTTACTGAAGTTGTTTCCAGTTCCTGGACAATCTATTCTCTGGACAGAGGTTACTTTCCTTCCATTCAGAGGGTGTGGTCCGCAATTCTGCATCTCTACGCCTTAGTACTTTGGTGGCTCTGCTGCTCCTTCCTTCAGAGGTGCCTCTTTCTTGCAGTTCACCCTATTTGATATCTATTTGATATCAGCTGGGCATACAGGACAACACTTTTACTGTCAGTCGTCCTAGGTCTATGCCATGCGTATCTGTATTTCATGTGCTGGCTATCATTTTGGCCCTCCAGCTGCCTGGTCGAGCGGCCTTGTGGATATGCTACCTTCTGGTCTCTGTGGCTGTTTTCTCTGTGCATGTCTCTATGGTGGCCTGCATCTGCGTGCTTCACATTGTCACTGTTCAGCCTGTTTTTTCCCCTTTATGGGGCTGGGTGTGCAATTAATGGGGTTCTTGTCCCCACCTGCAATTCTAGAAACATTGCTGGTTTCTACCCATTAGCCTTTGGTCCTTGGCCGTAGCCTCTCCGGCCTTTCTTCCGTGGGCTAGCCTGGTAGGCTCTGGTTGCCTCTCTTCATGTTTCTTCTGGACGTTTGGTTGGTATTCACATAGTGCGCCATTACACTGAGAGGGCTTCTCCTTCCTCTCTCTCTTTCTTTTGTTCTAGTATATGGCTGATGCCGTTTCTATCTTTCATGCTTATACTGGTATGGTGTAGCACCATTCTGGAATTTTTGGGATGTCTTGCATTCCGTTATCTTTTGCTCTTCCGAGCTATTTGGGTTGCTGTCTGGCTGTTCCGCCACGGCCTTCCCCATTGTCCGTGACTTGGTTGCCGGCTCACGTGCTTGGCGCTTCTGTTGTTCTGCCGCAGACCCACCTCCCCTTTGGGGTATGGCTGTGGTATCCATTCTAAGTAAAGGAATCTGCGGCTAGATGTCTCTATCAGATGTACAAGTTACTTACCTTTCGGTAACGATGTATCTGCTAGTGACGCTGTCTAGCCGCAGATTCCTTAACGCCCACCCAGCCTCCCCGTTCTGCAAACAACTTGCCAAATGGGGTTTTCTGCTGTTCTGCGCACAACTTGCCAAATGGGTATTTCCACTGACCCCTTCAGTTGCCGTTGGTTTTCTCTAACGGGTACTCACGTTGTTGCGTCCCTTCAGAGTTGCCATAATAAGGCTGACTCCCTCTTAGTGGTTTTCTACATTCAACGTGAACCCTTTTGCTTGTCTTTCTGCAGGAGAATCATCTTCATTTTCCTTTCTTCTCCTGCTACCTTCCTTCCCTCCCGCCTTCTTTACTGTCTCAGGGTTCTGGTCTCCTCTACAGTCATCTTCATTGGGGATCTGTTGACCTCTGTCTCAGATCTCCATTATTGTAGGTGTGGTGCCAGTCTTCTCATTTTCATTCCTTCCTGCGGTGGACTGTTCTCTTTGTGCTCCGTTCTTGCTATGTGACACAGTTCTACATGGTAATGACAGTCTATTTCTGTCTGGTGTTCTACATGGTAATGTCAGACTATTCTAACCGTTGAGATGTTCTTCCCTTGTTGCTCTCGGGAAGGGTCTTCGCTTTGCTTGCGGGGTTTTCTCACAGCTAATATGTGCACAGTGTCTAATTCTGTCTTCTCAATGGTGTTTTGCACCATCCTCCTTCTTTATTCATGGGCTTTTATCCCTTGCACACTGTTCCCATACTTTCACAGTTTTTTAGTTGTTGGCTCCGCGTTGTACCTTGGAAAAGTTTCTACGAACAAAAACTGATGTCAGCGCACTGGGAGGGACTTATATGGCCTCGCTGACGTCACGTACATGGGCGACGTCAGGGCGGGGTCGTGTGGCGCCGTCAACCGGCGCGCAGAGGTGCTGCTGCAAAGAAAATTCCGGATCCAGTCTGATGCCTGGGGATATTCTAAGTTAAGGAATCTGCGGTTAGACAACGTCTCTACCAGATACATAGTTGCCGAAGGTAAGTAACTCGTACTTCAGGTTAGACCTCCACCCCATGGATTCAGCAGAGCTTTCAATCAATTGTGGCATCTGCTCACCTTCCTTGCTGCCTGATACGAATCCATCAGAGCGGGGTCCTTTCCTTCGGCTACAGTTGGGTTCGAGGCACCAATCTCTCTAGGCTGGCTCGCAAAAATTTTGCTTAAATATGAATTTACCTTGAAAAAACAAAGACAAGCAGTGTTTGGCACAGCAGGAACAGTTGGTTTGATCAAACACTACGGCCGTGAGTACAGCATACAGAAACGGGTCTGAGGACTAACTCAAAGTACAATAGTTTTGAATGTCTTTTTATAAATTTCTTGAAGTATCATAAAACAATTCATAGATCATGTTTCAGGAGTGGAATGTGGGTCTCATCATGAAGCCATAAATTACTCCCACCTGACAAATGCAGGTGGGTCACGACCTTGCGTGGACACAATGAGGGCCAGTGGGTAATGTGTCCAGATGTCTAGCATGGGGAGCATGTGATCTGTTTGTGCAGTGTGTGCTGTATCCTGATTGGCTGAGCGTTCCTAACTTCATTGGCATCTAACTTTATGGTGTTCTGGTAATGCACACCCTTCCGGCCATATGCGTTTTATTGGGGGCAATCTCCCAGGACCATTTTGTTGTCGCTGCCTATCTGTGGGACTAATCTGGGTTTTTCCTGTTCATGCGTTTGTCCTGCTGGTTACGTGCCACTTCACCTGTGATCTATCAATCAGTAGCCTCAGGCCTAGGGCGCAGGTCCTGCCTGACCTCATATTTCTAACATGGGTTGATGGAGAGGTCATTTCGGGGGATTTCGACGACAGTTATTCAATTTTGTTTTTGAACATACAGGTATTGTGTATATCGACATCAATATTAACATTACTGTCAGTTCTTTGCTACATATTTAAAGGAGTGTCTCATTTTCTATGTGGCTGTGTTATTGGCTATTTAACTAAGTATGTTGGTATATTGCGGGGTGCCAGAGAGCTAGCAACCAAGATGGCCACACCTGAGTGAGGCTCCTGTCGCCCAGGAAAACAATCCTGCAAAATTCTGCCCTGGATGGGACTACTGCAACTCAAATTTGCTCCCATACGATGCCTAAAGTGCTCTGCTGCTGAAACGCAGCGGCAAGAGAGCACTTGTGTTGCAGGTGAAGAGATACTTGCTGGAACCTGCTTGCACTGCTGCAGAGACACGACAAGCCCTACAAGATGGCAGCCGGGATAAAGTAGAAGGGGAGATATGGAGCAGTACCATCCTGGTGCATGACGTGGCCAGCGCTCACCACGGCTGGCCTGGGGACGGCGGACGCCGCTCCAGGACCGGTTTGTGAGTCAGAGGCTGCACCCGGAGGTGGAGTGAGGCCTGACTCTGGTCGGGGCCGGGCTGTGCCAGCACAGTGGAGGATTGATGATGCTGACCAGGGCTTCCCAATATACATCAGGTGGGGATCGTGCAGAGGTGGGGGAGTGCTGCACTACTTGAGACTGAAGGGTAGGCCCGATACTGGACCGTTGCGGCTACCGTGCCATAACGGGCATCTTCCAGGGGCCTGCCGGCGGTGCATTGACTGGAGGCCATCCTCTTGCATCTGCGTGGGTGAGTTGAAAGCGAGGGTTGCAGGGGGTACCCAGCTGGAATCCGTATCACTTTTCAGGAAAAGCAGCACACCTTCAACACCTCGCAGCAGGCCAATAAATTCCTGAAGAGAGAGACTCACCGCACAGCCTCGGCCAAGGAAACCGCACACAACCCTGGATCTATATCCCCACTTTTGTAACTTGGCTGAGATGTGATCCTGGGGCTCCACCAAGTGATATGTTTCTAATGACCTCCCCCTTATGTCCACGCTTCAAACTGGAGGATGCCAGGCTGCACAGAACCTATGAATGCCACCTTCCTTTCTGCTTTTTTTACCCCACAGTATGGAAGTCCCAGGTGCTAATCCTTGGAAGCAAAACACACCCACCAGTTTCAACGAGTTCCTCCAGGTCCCTAAAATAGTTCGAGTCAAAGCGAGACTCACCCCCTCTCATGGGAACTGTCGTTAACTGGAGGAAAGCTGCCAGAATCCCTGGTGATTCCCCCAGTGGGGATTTGTTGTTTTATTATATGGATTAATACTCTATTTCCATACTCTTTACTCTTTCATTTTATGCTCTTCACTATTTAACTCCCTACTTGGCCTTCCACTCCCTTTTTAGGTCTCGCCTGACCCAGCGCAGGCGCTGGTCTGGCGAGACATTTTGTGAGGGCTCCAAAAAGTGCTACCAGGCCAGCCTAGAGCTACAGTGCATGTGCGCGGGCACGCGCCGCGTTTTACCGTGATTACTTTCACTTTCGCCGCTTTGATATTCGCCGTGAGGCTTCAATAGATTGCAGCAGTTAAAACAAGCATTGACATAGCCAATAGCTCTCGCTTTTGGGACCTTATAAGTGTTTAGTTATGCAACTGTTGCATGGCTAAACACTTATAAGGTCCCAAAGGCGAGACCTATTGGCTATGCCAATGCTTGTTCACTTTACTTTCTACTCGGAATGCTCCTCTCTCACGCTCTTTTCCTTTACTGCAATGCTGGTGTCCTCTCATGGCCGCGTATCCTCGACAACCTAAAATTGGTAGAGGACTACCCCCCGTTGTTCTTCTGTTGTGTATTATGGAGGTATCTGATTCACCAGTGGGATTGGGCCGCTAGTGTTGGTGGGGGGAGGGATTGAAATAGGGTGAATTAAATTCTTGTTATGTAAATGTTTTTTGCTATGCTTGCAGCATTTCGAATTCCCCATTCTAAACACACACACCCTGTTGCAGCCACTGTTAGTTCTGACACATGGGTATGTCAAGAACTGTTGATAGCCCTATTCAAAACCTACTGACTGCACCACACCCGCAAACACAGACATATACTTGGTTACCTTGATAGACACAACATCCAAATTGCAATGCTGTAGGAGACAGGTCTTGATCCGGCTGTGCCGACCACCTTTGCTGCAAAATGAGCTGCCCATAGATATTTTGCCTCACCCTCTACCAATGCCAGGGGAACAGCCATTCCGATCAAAAATATCATACCGTATTTCCCCTCCAGCTCCTTCTAAGACCTGCAGGGATGCTACTGTGTGATGAGCGAAGCATTTCATCACATTCCGTCACAATGGTCCATTGCTATGGCCCCAACATAGACCACTCATCTTTTTTTGACAAACTATGGGGACTCACTCTAGACATTGGCTCCACACACCTAATACGGGGGGGAGATTTTAATGTTGTATTGGACCCCTGTATGGATTGATCACACAACATACCAGGCCGCATACTAGGGCAGAGAGGCACTTCAGAGATATCATGACTGACCACCAGCTTTTAGATGCCTGGAGAACTCTTCACCCTGCACAAAAAGAGGGCACGTTCAACTCCAGTGTACATTCTAGCAGGTCACGTATTAATTATTGGATACTCTCACGGGGTCTCAGAATCTGGCTTCTTAAAGCTGTTGTCTGGGAGGACTTTAAAGTGACGATACATGGCATATGCATTGCAAAAGGAGGTGGCATTCTGCATGACATTCCATACACTTTGGAAGCTGAAGGCAGACAAAGTAATCGAGGCCCATATCGCAGATGCCCCTGATGGGCATTCACAAGCTGGGCTCCAGGATTTAGTCACTGAGTTTCAATGTATGGTGAAGCGAGAATGCTTATTTCGATCTAAATATTATCGTGCCTGCCAATATGGCGAGGGCGAAAGACCGGGGAGGGCTTTGGCAGTACACATTTACAAATTTTCCAAGTATGTTTTGTAAGTGGAGAGCACTGACGGGTCTCGACAAAGAGACAGTGCAGACATCCTTCTCACTTTCTCCACTTTTTACTGCACTGTCTACGCCATGCGCAGGGCTTGACCGACAGACGTGACCCCCTGCCTTAGGGACATGGCCTTGGGTTGGCTCAGAGATGCACACAGAGTTCCTGGCAGCAGATATAGAGGAAGAGGAAATACGGACGGCTAAAATGCAGTTGAGATCTGGCCGTGCGCCGGGGCCCGACGGCCTACTGGTGCATTTTTATAAATGCTTTACCAGAACACTAATTCCTATCCTAAAAAAGTATATGCGGAAGCAAAGGATATGGGAATTCTTTCACTCTCAATGCGGGAGGCTACTTTAGTGCCCTTCTCAAACCAGAAAAGAGAGCCACCACATGTGAGGCCTATAGGCCTCTATCCTTAATCAACTGCGATGCAAAAATACTAGCTGAAGTACTGGCCAATCGGCTGCGTTTGCTGGTGGAAAAATGAGTGCTGCCGGACCAGTAGGGGTTCATATCAGGACGAGCCATTTCCCATAACTTGAGCACTCTGTTTGTGCTGCAGCAGAATGTTGACCCCGAATTGGCGGTGGTGGCGGTCTTTTTGGATGCCACCAAGGCCTTCGATTCCCTTGAGTGGGACTACTTATTTGCACTGTGCGGAGGATGGGATTCGCACCCTCATTTCGATCCTGGGTGGCCCTAATATACTGTCGGCTGCGGGCTACAGTACAGATTAATGGCAGCTGTACCCGACCATTTCCCATTTCACGGGTCACCAGGCAGGGGTGCCTTCTGTCACCTCTACTATTTGCACTGTCAATCAAGCCACTGGCTGCCAAACTCCAGCAACACCATAGGGAGTATACGCTGAATATCCTACTCAACATCTGCTAGTCTCGCTCTATGCTGACGACTTCACCCTCTATATTTGTATATTCGAGACTCACAAATGTGTCTGAATCCAATTCTCCTGGAGTTTATCCGCTTTAGGGCGATATCTGGAGTGAATATAATCTGGGGCAAATCCTAGATCTTTCCTCTTACTAACACCCTAAGTTTTTCACTTGATTATCCACTGACATGGTGCGATTCAGAAATAAAATATCTGGGAGCTGTGGTCTCTAGGGACAGAGAGGAAACTCTGCGGGCGAATTATGGTACTGCCATTGCCTCTCTCATGGCATCTGGATCTTGCTGCCTCTATCGCTGGCAGGTTGGATCTCTTTAATCAAAATGGTTGTATTTGCCAAAACTATTGTACTTATTTCTCAACATACCATACCCCAGGACGTCTTTTTTTCCCCGTGCACTATAGACGCAGCTGATACAGCTGACGTGGGGAGGCAAACAGCCCAGAGTGCGCTGGACAACACTTACCCAACCATTCTTGAGGGGTGGCTTTGAAGCTCCAGCTATACTATATGTGTGCTCAAGTCCATTTTGTGACCTATTGGTTTCGACCACCGCCCTTTATGACTCACTGAGCGATCGAACGAGGCTACGTGGCCCACCTTCCCACTACTTCTTTTCTAGGCATGCAGGTTCCTGCAGAGGGAACTCTTTTTCTATTGTGGCATGCACTACTCTTGTGTGGCAACGGATGGCCAGGAAACTGAATAAACCCTTACTGTACTCCCTGTTAGCGCCCCTCCCTTACCACTATTTGACCCCGGTCACTCATGAGACATTCTGTTGTAACATGTTACGAAAACGAGGTAAAGTCACCTGGGGGAATCTTTATCATGACAGGGTTTCCAAAGACCGAGCAGGAAGGCGATCACACAGTTGGAGATATTTTTATATATTAGGCTTAGGCATGACCTGAGGTTGTACTTCCACCTTCCCGCAGAAGCCCTTCACAATACATACACTACATGGCTTATTGCAGGCTGCGGGAAAAGAGAATGTGCTCCATCTGCTCTACCGTGCCACCAGTCTGGACCTCGGGCACAACGCCCGAGTTCCAGACCAACTCCTGGTCCGGCTGGGATTCGGAGCTGGACAAACCACTTACAGATGGACAATGGCTCTATTGTTGTAAGCAAACAAGCATGATAACTGCTAGCAGTCGCCTGCATATCATACACTACAAATTCATGCATCACGTTAATAATACACCAGTGAGACTCCACAGATACAAAATAGGACCTGATGATTGTTGCGAAAGATGTAGCCCAGATGGGGCGGATTCCTGCATCTTGCATTTGACTGTGCGGCGATACAGAAATTCTGGTCGGAGGTATCGCACACCCCGTCACATATGGTGGGCACCCACATTCACCTCAACCCAGTCATGGCATTGTTGGAATACACAGAGGAACTTGAGGCCCCTTACAGAAAATTCATATCATTGGGGTTGCTCCTGGTGAAACTGGAGGGTGGCATGAAGGTGGGGCTCAGAACGAGCTCCCAAATTTAAGGAGTTGCTGGATGGTTTCACATATTGCATAGATCAATTAAACACCTATGCTGAACTACTACCCTTGACTTCACAACCGTGTGAAATCTAGGGCCCACTACTGACATACTTGACGGCGAGCTCAGACTGCAAAACTGCATGACAGACATTACCGTTTATGTCCTCTAATACCTGAACAAATGAAAAGCTTCCATATTGACACAGCAGTTGTATAGGCAAGCTGAGCATCTTTCCTATGCTGAGGAGTATCTATCTCATTGACCAGTCCCGTGCAGCACATCTCCTTTTGGTATGAGAGGTACTCATCGTATACTGCGATTATGCTTCAGGAATAAGAGATTGAGAGACGGGGGATTTACTTTTATTACCCAACCTTTTATGGGGCATAAGCCGGAATTATCTACAAATTTGGACATATGCTATAACCAGCAAATCTGAGTGCAGTGTTGTATCTTGTTGTGAAAACTCAATAAAGTAATATAAAAAAATTGGTATGTTGGTATATTTCTGGATTTCTTATTTACTCTATGGGTCTCTAAATGTGTATGTAACGGGCTGCATGGATTGCTTTCTGGATGTGTTTGTGAGTTTTAGGGTATTTAACTATGTGTGCAACTCCCTCCCTTACTACTGCATACATAAGAGCTGTGTGTGAGTGTGAGTGAGTGTTTAAGTGATGGGTGTATTCTTGGCTCTGTCGTTTTTTAAATAGGTATCTCAGTGAGGGCATATATAGATGAGTGGATGTATAACTGGGTAAATTGGTCTGTAAGTATTTTTCTAAGTCACTGAAAATTCAAACTACATGTTTTGCCTTTTGAACACATACCTTCCTGACCTATTTGCTACCTACAGCTTACCCTAGGGATGATATATATTTCATTAAAGGAAAGCTTAAGACTTTGCAAGGCGTTGTAAATGCCAATTCAATATAGCAGTGTAAACTGCAGATACGGGTTCTGGAGTAGCATGCCTTATACATATTTGAATTCCTTCCTTTCGGTGTTGCACAATCAGACATAGAATACGTCTTCTAGTATATAATTTACAGATCTTAGCACAGCTACAGCACTTA
This sequence comes from Triturus cristatus, assembly GCF_964204655.1. NCBI lineage: Eukaryota > Metazoa > Chordata > Amphibia > Caudata > Salamandridae > Triturus > Triturus cristatus. Next base: position 631,714,833 of record NC_140590.1, on the reverse strand, counting down.
ACTATAGCCTTACAAATAAATTCAATATACCAATTGTGGTTAAAGTAACAAAACCATATGTAGGACAGAAAATGTTTCACTTGACGACTAATAATGTTTTCAGTCACCTAATTCCAACTACAAGACTCAGTACATAACTATATTTGTTAGTGACTGTTTTATTATCCAAACACCTATATGTCAGACAGTTTACATGCATATATCAGTTACTGTTCAAATGGTTGACTAGTTCCATAAGCACTTCATATGTAATCGATTATTTCAGACACTTAATAGTCCTTAATAGAATTGAAAATTCTTGTCACGAATGTTCGCAAATTTTTAATTCTATGTCAGGACCGGAGGCTCCGATTATGCTTGTTCAAAGCTGATCCACCACCATTGACGCAATATTCACAATAGGTTTATAGTAAAATGTTTTGAAAGTACTCATTAGACCAGTCAGCTGTATTCATGATATCTGCCAGGCTGACACCTGACGAATATGCTTTCGTAGCCATGGCTCCGCGTGCAGAATGCGCTCCAAATTTGGAGATGTCAATTCCCGCTTCGCCCATGAGCCAACGCATCCATCTAGATAAAGTAGCTGGAGTCACTGGGCGAAATGGCTTCTGCAAAGCAATAAGCAACTGTCCTTGCATATTAGTACGAAATTCTTCAGTACTTACCTCGTAGTCCTTAATACATTGCACTACGCACAACTTAGGATTAGTAGGAAAACTTGGATATGTGACTGAAGTGGTGTTGCACTTGGTTCTCCTGGATAGAATGAAATTCACACCTTCTGGGGTAAATCTACGCCCCGCCAAATCCAGTGCCCGTACGTCAGACACCCGTTTGTAAGAAACCAAACATAGGAGCATAGTTAACTTGGCCGAAAGTTGCTTCCGAGATAAGAATCTGTTGGAAGGCCAGGCCTCAAGAAATCCAAGGACAACCGAGACATCCCAGAGATGAGAATACCTTGGGCAAGGAGGTTTCACCATCCTGACTCCTCTAAGCAATTTACACACCAGAGGATGTTCTCCTATGGGTTTACCTTCTAAAGGTAGATGTCCTGCCAATATCGCGGACCGGAAGTTGTTGACCGTCCTGTACGCTAAACCGGAGGAAGCCATGGAGGCTAAGAAGTTGACCACTAAAGAGACATGTGCCTTAGCGGGATCCACGTCCCGTTGAGCGCACCAATCACACCATCTCCTCCAAGATGAGGAATATCTCTTATGGGTGTTGGCCGACCAGGCCTCTTTGATGAAGTTGCTAGCTTCGCGTGAAAGGCCCGGGACACTCCATCTGTCCCTGAAACCCGCAAAGCAACAAGTGGGAGCTGGCCCGATGCCACCAAGGGATGAGGATTCTGAAGAGGGTCCAGCAATAGGTTCTGCACCCGTGGAAGAAGGATCGGGATCGCACAACTCATGGCTAACAATACTGGAAACCATGCCTGAGCAAAGGGGTGATCAATATGAGTTCCGCGTGAAAAGTCCTGACATGCGCCAGGACCCTGGGGATCATGAGAAACGGAGGGAACGCATAGCAGAGAGATGTCGGCCATTCCTTTAGGAAGGCATCCGTGGCTATCGCCTCTGGATCCGGCCTCCAACTGAAGAATTGGGGAACTTGCTTGTTCAGTCGAGATGCAAATAAGTCTATCCGGCAAGGACCCCAAACCTGTGTCAGGCGTCGAAACACCGTGGGTAACAACCTCCAATCGCTGGAGTCTTGCAGATGGCGGGAATTCCAATCTGCTACCTGGTTGCTGGAGCCGGTAAGGTATTCTGCAACCACCGAAATTCTGTTCTGTAGACAGAAATGCCAAAAATCTTTGGCGATCTCCGCCAACATCTTCGACTTGGTACCACCCAACTTGATGACGTAGCGTACCGCCGAGATATTGTCCATCCGGAGGAGGATACAACAATCTGCCTTCTGTGGCGAAAGGCATCTGATCGCAAAGGAACCGGCCAATAGTTCTAGGCAATTGATATGTAAGCGCAATTCCTCCGAAGACCAGCGACCACCCGTGGTCAATGTGTCGCAACGGGCTCCCCAACCCCATCGGCTGGCATCCGATTCGATTATCACATCCGGTGCCGCTCCAAATAGCGCTCGGCCGTTCCAGGCCTCCATGTGATTTAACCACCATTCCATCTCCAGCCTCGCCTCCTCTGAGAGAGGGATCTGTTCTGAGTAACTGAGACCTTTTCGGAGATGTCGGATCTTGAGCCGCTGGAGGGCCCGATAGTGAAGGGGGCCCGGGAAGATCACCTGGATGGAAGAAGACAGCAGTCCCACCACGCGGGCCAACGATCTCAGGGAAGTTGTTTGCTTGCAAAGGACAATTCGCAGTTCCTTCTTGATTGACTTTATCTTTGTCATTGGCAGCAAGAGCTGGCATGTTAGAGAATTTATCAAGAACCCTAGAAACTCGATGGATTGCGAGGGAACCAACATCGACTTTTGCGGGTTGACGATGAACCCCAAACTCTGCAGCAGATGTATCGCCCAGTTGAGGTGTGTTTGGACTGTCTGAGGGGAGGACGCCAAAATTATTATGTCGTCCAGATATATTATGAGGCGGACTCCTCGAGCCCTGAGAGACTCCACCACCGGTCTCAGAAGCTTCGTGAAGCACCACGGTGCTGACGAGAGGCCGAATGGAAGGACTTTGTACTCGTAACATACTGTCTCCCAGATAAACTGAAGAAACCTCCTGTGGGGGGGGGAAATGGGAATGGATAGATACGCGTCCTTGAGGTCCAACCGGACCATCCAATCTCCTTCCTGGAGGAGATCGCGTAATAGATGGATGCCTTCCATCTTGAAATGCCTGTAAACAATCCACGAGTTGAACTCTTTGAGGTTCAGCACCAACCTGGATCCGCCCCCTTTCTTTTCTACTAGAAAGACAGTGCTCAGGAAGCCATGAGGGTGTACCACGGAAGGCGCAATCGCGCCTTTCCGTAACAAGGAGTTGATTTCTTCCGTGATGAAAGTGCGATCTTGTTGGGAAAAAGACAGCGGGAGCGGGTGGAACTCTTGCGAAGGGGAGTTGTACATCTCTAACCTGTAACCCTGCACAGTCTGCAACACCCATGCATCTTGCGAAATTTCGCGCCATTTGTCTAGAAAAGATGCCACTCTGCTCCCCAAAATTACCTCCGAAAAAGGAACCAGGCTCACCTGAGTTCTCAAGACTGATTTGCATATGGCCATGTCTAAACTGGGGTGGTGTAGTGGGCAAAAGAACGATGGATTTAACCCAGATCTCTTGACTGGGGGAGAATGTCTGCATTGTCAGCATTCCGTCCATCATTTGTTTGTTGTAACGCTTTTCGCCCTAAGTGGGATGGGTATTCCCAGACGTGGAACCCGTGCTCACTATGCCACTGGAGTCAAGCTATCCTGGCTGATGACGGCTGATAGCCCGAAACCGGTCCTAGGATGCTTGATTCCGGTCCAGTGAAGACATGGCTTGGCAGTTCGGGCTGGACTGTTCCCATGAGGCACAGGGTCAAAACTGATTTGCATATGGCCATGTCTAAACTGGGGTGGTGTAGTGGGCAAAAGAACGATGGATTTAACCCAGATCTCTTGACTGGGGGAGAATGTCTGCATTGTCAGCATTCCGTCGATCATTTGTTTGTTGTAACGCTTTTCGCCCTAAGTGGGATGGGTATTCCCAGACGTGGGACCCGTGCTCACTACGCCACTGGAGTCAAGCTATCCTGGCTGATGACGGCTGATAGCCAGAAACCGGTCCTAGGATGCTTGATTCCGGTCCAGTGAAGACATGGCTTGGCAGTTCGGGCTGGACTGTTCCCATGAAGCACAGGGTCAAGACTGATTTGCATATGGCCATGTCTAAACTGGGGTGGTGTAGTGGGCAAAAGAACGATGGATTTAACCCAGATCTCTTGACTGGGGGAGAATGTCTGCATTGTCAGCATTCCGTCCATCATTTGTTTGTTGTAACGCTTTTCGCCCTAAGTGGGATGGGTATTCCCAGACGTGGGACCCGTGCTCACTACGCCACTGGAGTCAAGCTATCCTGGCTGATGACGGCTGATAGCCAGAAACCGGTCCTAGGATGCTTGATTCCGGTCCAGTGAAGACATGGCTTGGCAGTTCGGGCTGGACTGTTCCCATGAGGCACAGGGTCAAGACTGATTTGCATATGGCCATGTCTAAACTGGGGTGGTGTAGTGGGCAAAAGAACGATGGATTTAACCCAGATCTCTTGACTGGGGGAGAATGTCTGCATTGTCAGCATTCCGTCCATCATTTGTTTGTTGTAACGTAAATCACCTGAGTTTGCGGCATCATGCTGGTTGTTGGAGTTCCCTCCAAATCTGCCACCTTTGCGGAATCTGTTCCTTGAACGGCGGGAAGGGTAGAAGTTGGAGGTATTGGCAGAATTGTCCTGGTAACCTCCTTTTTGCTGACCACGCTGGGCGCCTTGATTGTAGCCCCGGCCGAACGAGCGCCCACGAAAGCGTCCGGCCCTGCCGAAAACCGGGCGGAAAGCCCGCTTCAAAGAACCTTGGGCATTGTCCAGCCCACTGAAGGTGGCCACGAACTTTGTTAGTTCCTTTAAAAAAGGTTAGCCAAACAAAAGACCTTGGGCCAGCGGACCTGATTCGGATGTGGCCAATTCAGCTAACCTGGGATCTAATTTCAGGAGGATGTATCGGCGCCGCTCCGTCGACAGCGCACAATTAGCATTGCCTAGTTGGCACACTGCCCGCTGTGCCCAGCCAATCAGCTCGTCTGGATTAATTAAGAGGGCCGACTCTTTGGCCCGAAAGCCCATCTCTAAAATCTTCGTCAGGGGACCAATAACGTCCAGTAGCTTATCCTGGCAGGACCGCCAGGACCTATCTAGGCCTTTCTTGGGATCTTTAGAATATTTTTTCAAATATGTCAACATTGACAAGTCCACCTCCGGGGTAGCCGCCACTTTGTCCGCCAGGTCTGGCCTAGGGCATTCCGACCTCAGCCGAGTTCGCACATCTGTATCAAATGCCTGGCGTAAATGAGACTGGACATAGTCCGCCACTTCCTGTGATGGTAACCAGGATGTAGAGTTAGGATGGATAATATCCGCCGGTTCAAAGTTGAGAACCTTAGGCGACGTGGACGGACCGGCATGCTTTTCCTTCCGTGCCTTCTTGGCCGGTCGAGGGGATTCTTCTTCGTCAGAAGTAGGATCCGGAGAAGTATCGTGAACATCATCTTCCTGGGATATTTCAGTAATCGTAGCTTCCCTAGTAGAAGCGGAGCGTTCTTGCTCCGCCATTGACTTGGCCAACTTAGCGAAATCCGCGGCGTGTGGGTTCGCCCTTCCTTTACCCCCAGATTTAATTCTGGAGCCAGACGCCGGCAGCCAACCCTGTTGCTGTGCATAAGAGCAAAGGTGGCGTTTTAGGGGCGCAATCGCCCTCACCAAAGCCGAGTTTACTGACTGCTGGACACCCGCGTCTAATGCCTCAACGAGGTCATATTCCATCGACCCAGAGGGTTCCTCATCATAGTAATAGTAATCCTCCTCATAGTACTCAGACATGATTTCAGCACGAGTGCAGTAAATGACACTGGAGGAGCGTGAGTGACTTTATTCACCACCAATAACAAGATATTCCAATATGAGGTCAGGGGGAGTGGTAACCTCAGGCAAGCCCTAATCAGACACCCACAGGTGACTTTCAGGATAAGTTTAGAATGTGGAGGGAGGGAGGGCTTGCAACAAAACCCCACTCTAGGCAAAGCCTATGCTCAATTTTACAGCCCCTGAGAATGAACACACATCAGGGGCGTCAGAGGAGCAAAAACGAGCCTTTTTGGTGCCCAAATGCTGTAATCTCGGGTCAGAAGCATGTAAAAACGCTGCTCCGGCGTTCAATTTAAGTCCAAAGACGATCGTGGACAAATATGGCCGCCGCGCATGCGCGCTGGCCGAGGCTCGTGAAAGCTGAAAGGGGACTGCGCGTCAGCCGATGCGCATCCCCGCTCCTCAACCTCCCGCTCCACTACTACCGGCGACGCGAGGGAAACCCCTCTGACACACATGCGCGGAACACGCGAAGGTCAATATTTAAAGCGATAGCAAGAGAGAGAAGCCGGTAGGCGCTCGCAGCGCCACGCGCAAAAAACACAGTGACACTCACACCGACACTCACACCAGCTGAAGTGACCAACGTCTAGATCGCAGTAGCGCGTAAAGGACAGCGCGATGTTAACAATAAACGCTTAGCAATAAAGGCAACTTGCAATCATCAGTCATCAAGAGAAAATCTGAAATGCACTTAACTGGCTGCGGAGCAGCAAAGAAAGAGGACTCTATGTGCTGACAGGGACCTTATATAGAAGAGACTCTATGGTTGTCACATGGTTTATTTCTGTTTTTTCATTGGCTGCTGTGAGCTTCTAGTAAAGATTGAGAAGCATAATCCTCGCCTCCGGTCCTGACATAGAATTAGAAAATTTGTATTTCACAAAATATACTATCTATAAATTACTCTGCTTTGTAGTTTCAAACGACAGTGTATTCATAACTCTCTCCCCCACTGCTTTATTTTAGTTCCCATAGCAACCTCCTATCAAACAGTCTACTGTACCAGTAAGTCAAACGTTCACACCACTTTCTAACAGGAGCATACCAGCTTCAAGTTCAACAGTAGAAGGTGAGGTGGACTGCTTGAAAATGTAAGTATATCCACAATACCATAACTTCTCTTAAATGTATCCAGCGACAATCACAGATCTACTTACTTCACTTATTAAATCACTACCTATTTTTAGCAACCAAATTCTCCACGCAATCAAATACGTCCTTTTCTTCAACCAGGTTCTCTCTTCCATTTTAACTGCCTTTCATTCTACAAACATTCAGCTCCAGTCTTCTCCTTTGTGAGACTGCTCCTTCCTTCAAAATGGTTACAGCGTGGATTGTGGGTCACAGCTATATTTTTGGGCCAGAGAGTGTGCTAAAAAGATTGCCATTGATAGGGACTTGGGTTTGCCTAATTTGGACATTAGTTGGATTAGCCAGAGAGGGTTCAAGGGGCAGCAATTGCTGCCTTTGGTTGCAAGCACTGCAGTTTGCCAACATCTAGATCTCTTAATTTCAGTTCTAACACCAGTAAAAGTAGTTTAGTTGGACCACTACGGGATTCCATTCAACATAAACGTTTACATTCTGAGCTGTCCACCCACTAAAGACAGACAAATACTAGGTAGATCCTTGACAAAAAACTCCAAACGTCCTTAAATAAAGTCTGTAAGCAAATCCTTCCGCTCATTAACTATAAGGAAAAATATGTCTGACAACAGCCAGAACAATTTAATAACTGGGTGAACAATGCGCTAGATGTAATACCCCTGTTAAAATTAAAGAGATCTAGAAGAATTCCATCGGCCCTTGGTACTCTACAGAGGTGACTACAGCAAACAAACGATGTAAAAAACAGGAAAGGGCATGGAGAGAAATACACTTAGTGGATGATAAAATCTTAAATAAACAGGAAGAAAGGCCCGTTGTATAATTTGGCTGGAAGGGACGCCGTCGCAGGACTTCCATGCAGAGGGGAGCATTGTATTATTTATTTTCAAAAAGAAAATCATGTTTTGGGATTTTATTTTGGAAAATAGAAACAGAAAGTTGTTTGGTACTGCTGACGCTCCGTCAGCAGTACCAGCTGCACCACATAGCAAAATGTACGGCATGACGGTGGATCCCAGCAATGGTTTATAAATGACGCTAGATTGACAGTTATTTATAAATCTGGCGGGCATTCCTTCCACCAGGGCAATAGAGTAATTTACTCCATCCCCATGGAGGAACAGGTCGTCCACCCAAATATAAATTAGACCCTAAAAAAATCGTAAAGATGTATGTGAAATCAGTGAAAAAAGGTACTGTGCAGAGACAATTCTAGCAGCAGAGAATTCTGACAGGGAATTCTATAAAATTGAAAAAAGTGTGGGCATGCCTTAATTTACACAAACTGAAAATGTGGGCTCATATACCTGATTTGAAGCTTTCTCAGCCTTTCTTCAGGAAAAGATAGATAAAATTACCCCAAATTTTAAATTAGCAAAGAGTGACGAAAGTGTATACCACGTTCAGCAGTTGAACTTGGTCTCTACTTTAACACAATTTGAACTACCGCAATATAATTGAAGTTTAAACATCGGTGCTGACAATCAAACCTGGCTCGCCGCTTGACCTTTGTCCAGCCTCGTGTCTGCTTTTTGGGGGAGGGGGAAGGGGGGCAAATCACTTGCATCGGGGAAAGAAACACAAATTCTTCCCATTCCGAAAAAACAATGGATGACTCTGAGCAACTTTCAAAATACAGGCCAATCTCTCCATTACCTTTCTTGGTGACAAAACTGGAGAAAGAAATCAAGAAACAGTTGGTAAGGCATATCAAGAGTAATAATCTACTGGGCAAAGTCAAGTCAGTTTCAGGTCTCTAATTTGTACAGAAATAGTCCTAGTGTATGGCTTCACCTTGATAAGGGCGTTAGTGCAGCACTGGTATTATTGGATCTCAGTGCTGCGTTTGACACGGTCTCCCATCCAACCCTGATCCAGAGATTAAAAACTCTAGAAGCACTGGGGAAAGCCTTATTTCTAAATAATCGCAACCAAACTGCCAAGATAGCCTCTTTTTCCTCAGAAAAGAGTCCCTGCCCACATGGAATAACACAGGGCTTGGTTCTAAATCTCACCTTATTTAATCTTTATATCTCACCTGCTGGCAACCTTGATATGGAACTTTGGGCTTTCTTTGATGTCTTTTGCAGACAACACCCAAATAGTGGTGTCCGTGGTAAAGGAAACAAAGGTGGTGTAAAGAAGAAGGGGTCCGCCTGCTACTAGTATGAGTTCCTAAGGCAGGGAAATGAAAATCAATGTACAAAATCCATAGGCAGCTCAAATAATGTAAATCACAAACACTAATTTATAAAATACATTTAACACCCAAGAGGGACCTGCGCTCTGCAGCTGCAAAGATCTGTAGAACCTCTTGGGGCTGCAGAGGTTTTGTTTACCATACCTTAGGGCTTTGGAACTCTCTGCCTGAGCAGTTGAAAGGCCAGCCAAATTTGCTGAACTTTTGGAAACAGCTTAAAACCCTGGCTTTTCACCATTTCTGTTGAAATTTTTATCGGTTTTAACCCGTATATAGATGCGTAGAGCCAAGGCGCCTTCGGGCATACATCACGCTTTATAAATTCAAATCAAATCAACAAAAACAGAGGGCCCATGATATAATTACATAGAGGGTGCGTCAAATAGAATACTTTTGATTATTTAATTTCAATTTATTACTATACAGTGAACAGAAAATATTTAAAAACATTGTTGAACCAAAGCGTTCAGCAAGAAGATTATGAACTTACAGCACTAGTTTGATACTGTTGTATCCTCATTCATTCAATCAAATACACCCACTAACTCTTAAGTACTGTTCAACATCTATATGGCCCCACTTATTGAACTGATATAATCATTCAACATCAATACCACAGCTTATGCTAACGACAATCAGCTGATTCTAACATTGGATAAATAATCTACCTATGCTGAAGTAAACTTCCAACATTGTCTCACAGAGGTCTTCCATTGGATGAAGCAGAATTACTTGAAGTGCAATTCGGAAAAGACTGAAATTATGCTCTTAGGCAAAACCAACACTTTTACCCCAAGTCGCTGGTGGGCACTTAATACCCCTCCACCACCTAACGCGGTGGAGGTAGCAAACAATCTTGGGGTAAAATTTGATTCCTCCCTATCTTTTCGTCCACAAGTTCTATCAGTGGCAGGGAATCAATCAATCAATCAATCATGTGTTTGTTAAGTGCGGTTACTCACCCGTAAAGGTCTCAAGGCGCTGGGAAGGAACGGAGGTGCAGGTTCCAGTCCATCAAGGAAGGGGTCTGTCGAAGAGCCAGGTTTTTTGAGGATTCGCGTGAAGATGGGGAGTGATGTTGTCTGTCTGAGGTGGAGCGGTAGGGCGTTCCAGGCTCTGGCACTGAGGAAGGAGAAGGAGCGGCCTCCCGATTTGGTCTTTCTGGCGCAGGAGACCACAGCGTAGGAGAGCTGGGCTGATCGTAGGGTCCTTAGTGGCGCGTGGAATTTGAGTCAGCTGTTCAGGTATGCTGGTCCGGTGTTGTGAAGGGCTTTGTGTGTGAAGGTGAGAATCTTGAAGGCGATTCTAGCCTCGATGGGGAGCCAGTGGAGTGTGTACAGGTGCTGGGAGATGTGGCAGTGTCTTGGCAGGTTGAGGACCAAACTTGCGGCGGCATTTTGGATGTTTTGTAGCTTGCGGGTGAGCTGTTTGTTTATTCCGGCGTAAAGTGTGTTGCTGTAGTTGAGTCTGCTGGTAACGAGGGCGTGAGTGACTGTCTTTCTGTGCTCGAGGGGGATCCATTTGAAAGTCTTACGTAGGAGGCGGAGGGTGTGAAAGCAGGAGGATGCGACGGCGTTGATCTGGCGGCCCATTTTGAGCTCAGAGTCCAGGATGGTTTCAAGGTTGCGTGCGTGGTCTATGGGGGTGGGTGGGCTTCCGAGGGCGGGGGGCCACCAGGTGTCATTTCAGGCATCGGGGTGTGGGCCCATGATGAGTACTTCTTTTTGTCAGTGTTGAGTTGTAGGCAGCTGCTTTTTATCCATTTGGCAACAGCTTCCATGCCTTCTTGAAAGTTGTGTTTGGCTGCATTGGGTTCGTTGGATAGGGAGAGGATAAGTTGGGTGTCGTCTGTGTATGGAAAAAATTCGAGTCCGTGGGTTTGGATGATGAGGGCGAGCGGGGCCATGTAGACGTTGAAGAGCGTGGGGCTGCGGGAGGACCCCTGGGGGACTCCGCAGGTGGTTGGTGTAGGGTCCAAGAGGAAAGGGGGGAGTCTGACCCGCTGCATTCTGCTAGAGAGAAAAGAGTAGATCCAGTCGAGGGAAGTGTTTTCAATTGATTAAATCCCTGAAAACGGTTTTTGACCTTCTCCCAGCCACCGCAAGAAAGACTTACAGCAGCTCTAATAAATTCTAGGCTTGACTATTGCAATAGCCTCTATACAGGCACAAATAAAACTATCCTTAAAAAAACTTCAGACCATTCAACAAGCAGCAGCCTGTCTGGGTATCAGGTTGTCACGTCGCTCCTCTGCATCTGCAGCTGTAAAAATGTTGCATTGGTTACCTATTAACAAAAGAGTGCTATTTAAGATACTTGTCATCACTTTTAGAGCTTTCAGGGACACTGGACCCTTGTACCTAAAATCTAGATTCTTGCCCTATACCACTGCACGTACTCTTAGATTTACCTCAGCCAATCTCTTAAAACCTGCCTCTTTCAAATTTAAAACTAGAGGAGGTAGATCAATAACTGTCCTAGGGGCAAAAGCATGGAATTCACTCCCCAGCCAACTTCGTCTCATCCAATCTGAAGCTTCCTTCAGGAAATCCCTTAAAACTTGGATTTTCGGAACCCCTGACTATCTATGCTTCTCGCTCATTTAATTCCTTCCAGTCCCCCCCCCCCCCCCCACAGTGCCAAGATGCTCCTTTGGAGTGCTAGTCAGGCTTTACGAATTCCGTATACAATACAATACAATTAAGGCAACAGAGTACATCAATGATAAATAATGATGGTTATAGCTAAAATAACAGATAGAGATTTAGTAATAAAAAACAATACAATAGATAAATATAATCAGTCTTCTTGTGGATTTTGTTAAATATCTCAAAACAAAAGATGGCCATCGACTTTTATGACTGCATGCCGGCAGTTAAGCAGTGGATGTGTATTAACGTATTAAAACTGAATCGAGACAAAACTGAATTATGTTTTTGTCCCCTATCTAAGACACATTCACCAAACTGGTGGCCTGTGGCATTGGCAGATGCCTTACCAGCTCCGGTATCAGCAGCACAAAATCTGGGCATAAGCTCAGAATTAGCAAACAGCCTCCTGGTTGTTTGCATCTGAGGCTACTTTGTAAACTTTTCCCTTTACTTCCCAATCAGATTCGCTACCTTCACCCCAGTATGTAGATCTGCGGAAACGTGGCAACATAAGTTGATAGCAAGTATTCAAACATTACTATGGTACGAACCCTGGCATAATCAGAGAGGCTATATCAGAGCTCTTATATAATGAGTTTGCACCATAATTTGTCGCTGCACTACATGGCACCAAAGTGGCAAGTGGATTTTGTTACAGGACAAGTAGATTTATGAAGCAATCCGCCCCATGGACAAGTAGATATTTCATTAAATTCTACAACCTCCAGTCAATATAAATTAGTTTGTTATCTAGCGCCAGGACACCCGTGGAGGTGAACGGTTTGTGCTTTAGAAACATATACATAATGCAGTGCATAAAATACATACATTAATTCGTTCTATATTAAATCAAATTAAAACATATGTGCATTAAAACCCCTGTAATCGTGTAAATAAATCAGGAGAGAATAAGACCTTCAGTGCATGACCAGGACCCAATAGCCTTTTAGTTGTCCTGTACAAACTAGGTTGCTGGTTACGGATACATAAGAAGTAATTAATAACATGTTGGTACTTCCACTGCAACTGGCAATTAAAGTACATATGCAGGAAGTAACTAAAGTACTTGTGCTCTTACAGCTCCTACCATAGAACCCTCAATAGTAGTAAGATAATATTTCTGGAAGGCAAACCTGATTCTCCTCCGACCAGTGGGGTGTAGGGAATGCCCTATGTCTGAACGACTGACAAAGTGCTCGTGCTCTGCTCATAAAGTGCTTTCAGTGCTCTTACCACCCTTTCCATCTGACCCTGAAGGCACAATCTCTTGCTGCTCCCAGCAATGGATCATATGGACCCTGCTATTGATTGTCTGTCAGTAAGGTGCTCATTCTTGCTAATAAAGTGCTGGCACTCTAGCAGCCCAGTTTAACTCACCACTTGATTGCTTCCAATCTGATTTATGGGGGATTGCTGCCAATAAAGTGCTTATGCTCTAGCAGCACAGTCTGGTTTGCCACCCAGCTATTAATGGCAGTCGTACTTGCTTAAAACTACTCCTGTCATCTGGCTTATAATAAATGGCTAATAAAGTACTAGGGCTCTTACAGCCTGGCCATTCTTCACACTGAATTTAAAATTGCAGTGCGAGTTATCTCTAATATTCCCCTATTTCAATACAATGCTAAATGTACATTCCCCCAAGTAGGCAAACGCTGACTGTTAGGGCATTTTATTTCTTTTGTAGCTTCTTCATGTTCCTTGCTTAAAGCCCTTTTTTCAAACCCATGGAGAAATTTCACCATTGCACAATACAATCTGGAATCCGATGGATCAAATCAGGCTACCACCACTTCCCTGCAAGTCTTTTTGCCTCTCTCCTTCAGATTCCTGTGCAAAAGTGCACGGTGATCATCCAGAACAGATGTGCATCGGCACAGAACCTGGAGAATGTCTTCAAACTCTTGGCCACAAAGCCGACAACTTCCTTGGTCTACAGTTCATTGCCATGCGGGGTAGTGTTTTAGGACAGGTAATACCCCCAGCCCATATTTCGGGAACTTTTCCTTGCTATAAAGTTCTCCCAATTAGCTTTGCGGTTTAAGCTTGGTGTAACCGTGGTGTGCCATCCAACCATGGCCATGTTTGGCCAGACTGGCTTGATCCTCTAAGATTGACAATACTTGTGTGATAGATTTTGTCAGTTTCTTTTAGTTCTTTTCGACTTAGAGATAAAGCCCAAATGGCAGAAAGACCAAGGTTGTTTAGGGCCAGATGTAAATAAACTCTTGAAGGAGAGCGGATCCTCTCTTGTATTTCAGACCACTGGTGATGCCCCAAGGATCCCTCCGGAGCATGTTTTTAGCCCATGACATCAGTTCATGTGCCTGTTTTCGAGCCAGGATTTGCTTTGCTAAGCCAAGCTTCAGTGTAATTTGAGCCGGTGCTGTATATGCTAGCAGTTGGAAGATGATACTCAGTGAAAATTATATTAACAGTGTGTGGTAACAGTACAACAGAGATTATTCTTCATCTTTGAGGATTAGTGCTCTATGGCACTGCATCCATCTGCCACCCTTCCATAACCCCAATAAAGGTTTTACTAAAGTTCCTAATCAGCAACATAGTAATGTGGGACCACAAAAAGCTGTGATCCACATTATGCACTATACAAAAGAAAAATAACAAAAATAATATTCCCTGAATAGATGTGATCTTCGACACCCATCACCACCAAAAATGTAATTAGTAAATAAAAAAAAAATGCTCTCGGTTTGCTTTTCAAAGCCAACTTGACAGCAATGGGCTCCTGAAAAGAACAAATATCCTTTACCAAAAAGATGACTAAATAAGCTCCCCAAACAGCTAGAGAGGCAACAGTGACCACCATCATCTGATGAGGCGACTGCTCCAAAGGGAACTCTTTCCTGATATCTCCCAAATCTATCCACCGTGACTGGAATTGCAGTACATGTAGGTTCTGCCCTCTCAATGATCCATTGCACCCGATCATACTTCAGGAGAGGCACATGTGCAAACAGTTTGAAAATGAACACTCATCAATGAGGAACGAGGATGACTTCTCCTGGTTGATGGCAAATCTCTAGTGAGTACAAAAACCAAATCATTGTCAGAGGAGCATGACGGCTTCAACATTAGCCAGTCATCCAGAAAGGGCAGACCTCACTGTGAGAAGTTGGCCTGATGTATGATGTCACTAGTTCTAGTGTACACCCTATATCAGTCCAGACAACCCTTATGGTGATTGGTTGTAAAGTCAACCTTATAGACCAGCTATCCTAGTGATAGCATGGACAAGAGCAGTCTTAGGCTAAACTCTGAATGGCATGTGAAGCCAGCTGTGATACCATATATAATCCCTTGAATACCAAATGAAAGGACACCACAACAGATATATATATATAAAATAAAGTGTATTTATTCTAGTCAAACCCTCAGCACTCTTTATGAGATTCGAGGTAAGTACAACACAGTCTTATTTAAGCATCCATTAAGTCACACAGGTAAGTAATACAGTTAGGCCCTAGGGCCCACGCAAACCATATACTAAAGAAGTGGTATAAGGACCACTGTCACGGAAATAGAATAGGCCTAGGCCTAGGGAATCGCTGGGGCTACACTACGCTACCAACAGTTAGGAAGTGGGAGGCCCACGGGATTCAGGTGCAGAGTGGAAACACTCACGCGTAATGCGTATAATCGATAGAAATAGTACAGTTCTGAAATAAGCAGTTTTAGGACACTTCTGGTATAGCTAGAAAGTCGAGACTCGGAAACTAGACCCTAGGATAGTCAATACCCTTGTGAGCATCGGAGTACCCAAGTTACCTAGCCCACGGGCTGCGGGTGCATAGGTATGAACTTGCGTCAGGTTTCGTCGTGGACTTCTATGGATGCCTGAAGGAAAGTTGCTGACAGGCAGTCAGTGAAGAGTGTCCGGTGGATCCCAAGGCCGGGATCAAGAAGGAAGGATACCTGCAAGCAGAAGGGACAGAGTCTGGGTCACTAGCCAGTGACCACGTGGAACCAGGAAGGAACCAGGCGATGTCGTGAAGATTGCAGGTGAAGAGGTGAAGCTTGTCGCAGCAGCCACGGGTACCAGGAGACGTCGAGGACGACCAGGACCAGGAGGCGAGCTGTCCCACGAAGGCTCTTGCTGTCGGCGGCGTCGAAGTCGAACTAGGACTCACCAAGTCTTGGCAAGCGGAACCCACGCAGAATGGAGGACTTGCTTCTGGTGCAGACCAGGAAGGTCTGGGGTGCTTCTCTTTTGCAGAGGAGCAGGAGCCAGTCTGGAGGAGCCAAACCAGCAGTGGAAGTTCAAAGGTGTGTCGTCGCAAAGGCCGCTAGCCAACGGGCAAGCAACCGGACAGACGCGGCAAGCAGGAAAATGCAGAAGGGCCCCATGCAGGACTCGTGGAGTGTGGGGGGCTGATCTTCGGTGCAGATGGTGATTGGGGTTGGGGCTTCTCAATCCCCGGTGCACAACTTCGAGGGTGCCTCAGAAGCTGCGCTGGAAGATACTCGCCACTTTTCCCAGGTAGCCGGTCCCACGTCTCTCGTCGCCTCCACGGATCTCGGATCGGCTGTGGATGTGGATCAGGGTCGGAGAAGTCTGGAAGTCAAGGCTCTGGTCGGGCTCTGCAGTCGGTCCCTCGTAGAACTTCAGCAAAGCAAAGGGTAAGTCTCTTGATGGTGCCTGTTGCACAGGGTAGCCACTCCTTGGCCACAAGGGAGATTCTTCAGTCTTCTTCTTTCGTCGAATGTCGAAGGTCCAGAGTTTCTGTTCAAGTTGCAGGTTCAGGATAATCTAATCTTGCAGGACCCAACTAGCTACTAATATACTGGGCTAGTGGGCTGGGCTACCTGCAAGGTCCCTCCTATGGGTGGGACCAGGAAGGGGAGTGGCTACACCCCCTTTCCTTTGTCCAGTTTCGCGCCAGAGCTGGGGCTGGAGTGCCCCAGCACCGGTTTGAACTGGACTATGCATGGAGCACCTAGTGTGCCCCAGGCATGTCTCATTCCTTTCAGCCCTCCCTGCCCCAATACACTAAAGTCTGGCTGGGGAGGTGCTAGCACCTCCCCAAGCAGGTAACCTATTGTCCAGGCCTCCCTGGGTGGGAGGGCTCCCAGCAGCAGGAGGTCAGACTCGTGTCTGTGGCAGCAGCATCCATTTTGTGATGCTGAGGCTTTGGTGAGAGTTAAACAGCAAAGTAGGATTTTAACATGTCTCTCCCTCTAGAAGGGAGGAATAATATCCTCATCACCAGAAATGGTATGGGGGTATTATTCCAAAGTGTTAGACACCTTACACAACATGTTTTGATAAAGCCAAACCATAGTTACCATAACCGTTTAAGATTATAAGGTACTTTAAGAGTATATGGTAGGCTATATCATAGAACAGCTATAAGGACATGGTTCCGAAAGCTGCAGACAGGCTCAGCTCATGCTAGAGCACCATCTCACATGTTACCAAGCACTCTGCCTCCAGGATTGTTAAGGCCTGCCATAGGAGTGGCTGATAGGTACACATGTGTCTATTTTAAGGGCAGATATAGGTATACTATATCTAAGCAAGGGGTGATTACACGACCTTGCCCCAGCTGAGTGATCAGCCAGTTGTGTCTGATTGGAAGGCCAGACCAGGGGTGGCATAATACATGCTGCAGCCCCTGGGAGGCCTAGGGTACACCTATGCCCTGGGTACCTAGGGTACACTGTACAGTGTCCAATAAGATGATCCTTACCAATTGGTTATGTACCTAGGGTACATGGAGTCCATTTTAAAGAGAGAGCAGACAGCCTGAGACCCTGAATGGCAGGATCTCAGGCCAACTAAGTCGAAAAACCAGCTAGACACTAGGCAAAAAGTTGGGGGTAACCATAGTCAGATATCCACCTTCCTACACAACCCCCCCCCCCCCAAACGAAGGGAGATAAGGCTGTCCTTGACCAGGTAAGCCTATATTGCCGAAGTGGCCATATAAGGAAGAACCAGCACTGGCATGGTTACCCCCTGTCTCATGGTCCACTAAGCAATCCCTCACCCTAAAGGTATCATAGGGTCTCCACCATAGGGAATCTCTACCTTTGGTGTGTCTTTGCAAAGTAAAAGGCTGGTGTTGAGATGGAGTACTGAAGTGAGTGTCCTTAAAGTGAGGCCTCAGCTTCCTCCAATCATCCTCCACCATGGATGCCTTTCTTTCTTTAACTGAGTTGCACTGTGCTCTCAGGATCAGCCTCTGGCTACCTAAAGCTGGAGGCTGGGTCCCTTTTGTGGGCTTACTGGAGGGACAGGTCAGGTTTGGGGCCCTAAGGTCCCATGTTTGCCTGTGCCCAACAGAATCCCTCTGGGGGAGGTCCTAAACTACCTGTAAAGGGGATCCCTCAGGAATGTTTTTAACCATCACCTGGCTAGGGCTGCTAGCCAGGCAATCCTCATTCTTTTGATGGGGGGGTTCTCGTGGACAGGGGCCCTCTTGGGGTCCACTGGCCTCCCTGACCTTTGCAGCCCTGGGCTGACTGAGGCAGGGTAGAGAGAGGCAGGCTACCTGCACCAGACTGGGTCCCACCTTGGAAGGGGCCACTGACATCAGAGGCTCTGCCAGACCAGGCCTGGCGACCTCTGGGGCAGTTCCTTCACAAGGGGTGAGGTCAGATCCCTGAGGAGGCTGATCTTTTCCTAATGTCTGGGGAGAGGGAGACTTTTCTTCCTCCCCACTACTCTCTGTTTGTGTGGAGTGATCCATAGTTTCAGGCTTCACTACACCTATGTCAGTCTGAGGATGGACTGGGACCATTACAGTCCTGCCAACCTTTTCAGGGAGGCACTCAGTTTGGGTTTGAGCTGTGACTGTCACAGCTCTGCCAATCTCTACAGGGAAGTCTGTCTCTGCCTGGGCTGTGGCTACCACTGCCCTTCCAACCTTTTCAGGGAGGAAATCTACTTGTACAGGGGTTGTGGCTGGCACAACCCCACTACCCTTTTGTGAAAGGCCTACCATTTTAGAATGGGTGTCTTGTTCAACTCCAGCCCAAGCTGAGAGTTCTAAGTCATGCCCCAGTAAACAGTCTACAGGCAAGGTTGGGGACACTGCCACCCTTTTAGGGCCAGTGACACCTCCCCAGCTGAGACATACCTCTGCCATGGGATGACTGTTCTGTTTGCCATCAATGTTAGGTACCTGGTATGAGAAACCAGGCAAAAGCTGCTCAGAGGGAACTAGCCTATGGGCCACCATAGTGATGCTCGGTCCAGTGTCTCTGTAGGCCTCAGCTTTTCTACCATTGATGTAGGGCTCCTGTCTGTACCTACCCAAAGTGTTGGGACAGGCAGTGAAGTTAGCAAACTCCATGCCACCATCACAGACAAGAGTAGCTGCTGTAGGGGAATTGGCTAAGCCAGGGCCCCCCTGTGTTCCCCAAGAAAACCCAACCAAATTTTTGGGGGCACTCCCACCACCTGGGGGATTACTGCTGACAGTAATAGGTGGTGTTACAGGAGTAATTGGAGGAACAGTTTTGTTTTTAGCCTTTGGGCAACTGCTGTCAGTTTTCCAATGCCCAGGAGTTTTACACTCATGGCAGTAAGGCTTTTTAACTGTGGTAGAGGAGGGAGCTTGGGACCCACCACCCTGTGTGGAGTTTTGGGGCCCTGGGGAAGATTTCTCTTTTGTTTTATCCCCACCCTTCTCTTGAGGCTTGGTGGTATCTTTCTTTTGGTCACCACCCTGATTTTTAGGCCTAATCCTGGTCCTGACCCATTTATCTGCCCTCTTTCCCAATTCTTGGGGAGAGGTCAAATCTGAGTCTACCAGGTGTTGATGGAGAAGCTGGTTTTGACAATTATTAAGGATCTGCTCCCTCATAATCAAGTTGTACAATCCTGTATAGTCCTGCACCTTGCTGCCAGTCAACCAACCTTCCAAAGCCTTAGTGGCACAATCCACAAAATCAGACCAGTCCTGTGTCTGTGTCTTCTGGGTGTCTCTGAACAACAACCTATATAGCTCAGTGGTTAAGCCAAACCCATCTATCAGAGCACTCTTCAGGACTTTGTAGTTGTAAGCATCCTCATCACTAACTGTGAGGAGCTTGTCTCTACCTTTGTCAGAAAAGGAGAGCCACAAGATAGCTGTCCACTGACTCTGGGGTACCTGCTGAACTTTGCAGGCCCTCTCCAAAGCAGTCATCCACTTGTGGATGTCATCCCCATTCTTGTATGGGGGGACTATCTTGCTTAGGTTTCTATGGTCATGAGACCTATCCCTATCTCTAGGAATGTTGCTGCCACAAGTGGGTTCTGACCCACACAATTTTTGCTCTCTGGCCAGAGCAAGCTTCTCTTTGGCAAGGGCAAGTTCTTCCCTTTCAATCCTCAGATTGGCTTCCCTCATTCTGGCCTGATACTCTCTCCTCTGGGGGGAAGTCATCCCCCTGTGGGATGAAGCATTGGAGCTTCTTGAGTGATAGGAGTGGAGAGAGTCCCCTGAGGGAGATCTACCTCTTCTATCTCTCTTTTTAAGATTACTTGGGGGCCTGTAAGGAAAGCTCTCATGCAAGCTTAAGTTAGCCTGACTAAGTCTTCTGACTGGGGTCTTGCTACCTCCCTCTTCCTCTGAGGTCTCTTCTAACTCATCTGTATCAGTTAAGTCAGGGGTCTCTTCTGTGAAGGGGAGGCCCTTATCTACAGCTATGGCACCATACTTGCAGCTCTTTCAGCATCATAGGCCTTAAGAAGCTCCACTAGCTGTCTAAGGGTAGGGTTGGAACCCTGTTTTAATCTCCTGGAGGTACACAGTTGTCTCATCTCCTGGAAAGTGAATGCATCATATCTAGAGGGAATCTGTCTAGGATTATCCTCTCCTGAGGGAGTATCAGTGTGATCTCCATTCAGGGACATGATTCTAGTGAGGGTGTGGTGTGTGCACCTACCTACACTAGTTGTATCTACTAAACCTCTCTAGTAGTTGTAGTCAGGGTGTGCTAGGCCCTTCAACCTACAACAACTAAGTCCAGTAGGACTTAAGTATTTATAATCTATGTTATATGTACCTAAACAATATCTTATGTGATCTTTCAATTTAGTATCTCAAGATTACAATGGTATTACAACTGCAAGCTCAGATCCCAACCGCTGCTCACCAATGTGAGAAGTTGGCCTGATGTATGATGTCACTAGTTCTAGTGTACACCCTATATCAGTCCAGACAACCCTTATGGTGATTGGTTGTAAAGTCAACCTTATAGACCAGCTATCCTAGTGGTAGCATGGCCAAGAGCAGTCTTAGGCTAAACTCTGAATGGCATGTAAAGCCAGCTGTGATACCATATATAATCCCTTGAATACCAAATGAAAGGACACCACAACAGATATATATATAAAATAAAGTGTATTTATTCTAAGCAACCCTCAGCACTCTTTATGAGATTAGAGGTAAGTACAACACAGTCTTATTTAAGCATACATTAAGTCACACAGGTAAGTAATACAGTTAGGCCCTAGGGGCCAGGAAAACCTTATACTAAAGAAGTGGTATAAGGACCACTGTCACGGAAATAGAATAGGCCTAGGAAATACAGGCTTTTCCTCCATGGCAAAGGCCTTTTTCCCTGCCATGTGACACTGTGCATTTAAACTGCAGCTTAGCCAGAGGTCAGTGGTGCTCCTGCCAAAAATGTATTTCTGTTATATATGTATGTCGTGTAAGTACACACCCGCATCCCACATATGACATTTAGCTTTCCATGTCATAGGTGCGCTTAATGTAAAATTTATAGTTGGCTTATAGGAAAGTTAAATAGGGAGTCCAAGGCACACTCTTTACAACTGTTTAGCATTGGTAAAGCTCACAGAGTTCTAATGTTAGCATATCAGGACATACAAAAATTGGGGGCACCGCAACCAAAATGAGATTGTTTCTTAGAAGAAGCAATTGTTCTGCAAGCAGTAGCCTCCTTGCTTCTGAAAAATCTGGTAGAAGAGGTTCCTCTTTCCAAGTGGGGAAGAGAGGTGTATTGCAAGTATTTCTTGGTATGCAAAAAAAGCAGAGAGGAGAAGAAGAGACACTTTCTGGTTTTACAGTAGCTCAACAAATTTCTATCCTGGGGAAAATAAAAAATGGAGACTCTACAGTCCATCGTTACTGATGTCATGGTGGTACAGTTGTATTTCCAGTTCAGGGTGCTTCTCTGGTGAGTGTAGGAAGGTGGATATCTGACTATGGTTACCCCCAACTTTTTGCCTAGTGTCTAGCTGGTTTTCTTAGTTGGCCTGAGATCCTGCCATTCAGGGTCTCAGGCTGTCTGCTCTCTCTTTAAAATGGACTCCATGTACCCCAGGTACATAACCAATTGGTAAGGATCGTCTTAATGGACCCTGTACAGTGTACCCTAGGTACCCAGGGCATAGGTGTACCCTAGGCCTCCCAGGGGCTGCAGCATGTATAATGCCATCCCTGGTCTGGCCTTCCAATCAGACACAACTGGCTGATCACTCAGCTGGGGCAAGGTTGTGTAATCACCCCTTGCTTAGATATAGTATACCTATATCTGCCCTTAAAATAGACACATGTGTACCTATCAGCCACTCCTATGGCAGGCCTTAACAATCCTGGAGGCAGAGTGCTTGGTAACATGTGAGATGGTGCTCTAGCATGAGCTGAGCCTGTCTGCAGCTTTCGGAACCATGTCCTTATAGCTGTTCTATGATATAGCCTACCATATACTCTTAAAGTACCTTATAATCTTAAACGGTTATGGTAACTATGGTTTGGCTTTATCAAAACATGTCGTGTAAGGTGTCTAACACTTTGGAATAATACCCCCAATACCATTTCTGGTGATGAGGATATTATTCCTCCCTTCTAGAGGGAGAGACATGTTAAAATCCTACTTTGCTGTTTAACTCTCACCAAAGCCTCAGCATCACAAAATGGATGCTGCTGCCACAGACACGAGTCTGACCTCCTGCTGCTGGGAGCCCTCCCAGCCAGGGAGGCCTGGACAATAGGTTTCCTGCTTGGGGAGGTGCTAGCACCTCCCCAGCCAGACTTTAGTGTATTGGGGCAGGGAGGGCTGAAAGGAATGAGACATGCCTGGGGCACACAAGGTGCTCCATGCATAGTCCAGTTCAAACCGGTGCTGGGGCACTCCAGCCCCAGCTCTGGCGCGAAACTGGACAAAGGAAAGGGGGGTGTAGCCACTCCCCTTCCTGGTCCCACCCATAGGAGGGACCTTGCAGGTAGCCCAGCCCACTAGCCCAGTATATTAGTAGCTAGTTGGGCCCTGCAAGATTAGATTATCCTGAACCTGCAACTTGAACAGAAACTCTGGACCTTCGACATTCGACGAAAGAAGAAGACTGAAGAATCTCCCTTGTGGCCAAGGAGTGGCTACCCTGTGCAAACAGGCACCATCAAGAGACTTACCCTTTGCTTTGCTGAAGTTCTACGAGGGACCGACTGCAGAGCCCGACCAGAGCCTTGACTTCCAGACTTCTCCGACCCTGATCCACATCCACAGCCGAGCTGAGATCCGTGGAGGCGACGAGAGACGTGGGACCGGCTACCTGGGAAAAGTGGCGAGTATCTTCCAGCGCAGCTTCTGAGGCACCCTCGAAGTTGTGCACCGGGGATTGAGAAGCCCCAACCCCAAGCACCATCTGCACTGAAGATCAGCCCCCCACACTCCACGAGTCCTGCGTGGGGCCCTTCTGCATTTTCCTGCTTGCCGCGTCTGTCCGGTTGCTTGCCCGTTGGCTAGCGGCCTTTGCGACGACACACCTTTGAACTTCTACTGCTGGTTTGGCTCCTCCAGACTGGCTCCTGCTCCTCTGCAAAAGAGAAGCACCCCAGACCTTCCTGGTCTGCACCAGAAGCAAGTCCTCCATTCTGCGTGGGTTCCGCTTGCCAAGGCTTGGTGAGTCCTAGTTCGACTTCGACGCCACCGACAGTAAGAGCCTTCGTGGGACAGCTCGCCTCCTGGTCCTGGTTGTCCTCGATGTATCCTGGTACCCGTGGCTGCTGTGACAAGCTTCACCTCTTCACCTGCAATCTTCACGACATCGCCTGGTTCCTTCCTGGTTCCACGTGGTCACTGGCTAGTGACCCAGACTCTGTCCCTTCTGCTTGCAGGTATCCTTCCTTCTTGATTCCGGCCTTGGGATCCACCGAACACTCTTCACTGACTGCCTGTCAACAACTTTCCTTCAGGCATCCAAAGAAGTCCACGACGAAACCCGACGCAAGTTCACACCTATGCACCCGCAGCCTGTGGGCTAGGTAACTTGGGTACTCCGGTGCTCACAAGGGTATTGACTATCCTAGGGTCTAGTTTCCGAGTCTCGACTTTCTAGCTATACCAGAAGTGACCTAAAACTGCTTATTTCAGAACTGTACTATTTCTATCGAGTATACGCATTACGCGTGAGTGTTTCCACTCTGCACCTGAATCCCGTGGGCCTCCCACTTCCTAACTGTTGGTAGCGTAGTGTAGCCCCAGCGATTCCCAAACACCACCAAGGTGTGGCTTGCAAATTCAAAGGGGAGTGTGATAATATATACATGCTTTGTATAATTTAGAATATAAAAATAGGTCACATTAAATATTGGGGTTAGTTTGGCCGCACAGTCAAATAAAACCCAAAAGCTTTTTCAAGATTTAGGCTGGGCTACACTTTTCCCTAATAGGCTTAGGCCAGATTAAAATATTTATTCAGCGCTTCCTCTTAGGAAAGTGCTAGAAAAATGCTTCAAAATTATTTCCTGCTTTCTTTTTAAAATTGGGTTCAATGGTTACATTTGATCTTTGCTCACTTGAGCAGAAAAAATAGCTTTGTAAATAAAATACTTTCCGATGCCCCAGCCATAACTCACCTAAAACCAGTTTTGGCACTCATCACACCTCTGGGTGAGACAGTGGCTTGCACCTGGACCCAGGAAAGGGCAACATGTGTTAACTGCTGACCATTTAGCAGGATTTAGATATCTGGGATTGGACAGGAACAGTTGGCAGAGCAAAGGGCAGCTTTAGCAGTATCTCTTTTGGCTTGAAGATACCAATGGGGACTTCTGCTATTCTTCCCCAAGAACCACCTAGAGAGGCTCCAGCCACAAAGGGCGGGGAAAAAAACAGTTCTGAACCAGTTCTGGTGGCCAAGAAGTTGAAGACAGGCTTGCCATCTTGAAACAGTGGCTCCTGGGTAATTCTAGAGTAAGGAAAAGAGGAAGTACCGCCAAAGGATGTGGTGGGCTGTAAGAAAAGTGTTAGGAATTGGTAGTCGAAATTTTGCTAGTGCGCAGGATAAATCTAGCACCTCCACCACCTTCTTGTCAGAACATTATTTCTGGACATGTGAAGACTCCATCTGAAGAAGGCTCTGCAGCAAGAAAAATCCTGACTTCTGACTCCTGCTGGCACACACACAAGGGAACAGCTCTCCAGAAGTCAAATGGTTGTCCTCCAGTTTACCTGCTTCAGGGACACAATAAGCAGAAGGATTCCAGACTACAAGAGGGCCCAGCTTACACAAGAGGACTAGATCCTGCAGGAGACCTGGTGAGCGAGATGCCTGGTGCTCAGAAGCCTGCCATAAGGAGCTACGGCCTGCAGGACTGACCAGAAGTAGCTTTCCGAGTAGTTGCACTCTGAAGGTTTACCTTTGACAACCCGCTTTGTGCATCTGACCTCTGCTCCACCGTGGATGAAATTGCGCCTAGACCCAGTCTACTGTGAAATGTTGTATTTCCATTGTGCTTGACCCTTTCCAGGCACCTTTCTCCCTTAAAACATTAATATATTTGGTTCCCCATCATCTATTTTGATGATCTTGGTATCGTTTGCTCATGAAATCGTTCTTGATTTTGATAATTGGTTTGAAAATGTCAGAATTTTATTGTGATGTGTCCTTTTTTTTAAATTGTTGGTACTGCTTGAACTGAGCATACGCTCCTCTAGGGATTTCCTGCTGCTTGTGCCATAGCACCAGGGGCTGAGCAAACATCCTATCAGAACTGAGCTTTGATCTAACCATCAGGTTTATTGAATAGCTACGGGTTCCATCCTCCCAAATTAATACTCCATTTCAGACACTACATCATTATTCTGAGTGATGGTCTCCCTTGGAAATGGGAGGGACTGAGGGGGCTTCCCTATACCTTTCTGACATAAGGCTGAATAATAGAACTGCTACTTATCGAGGGCTTGAACCCAATGGAAGGGATGTCTGGAAAGAGAGCCACCACTTTTCTTCAAGGTTGTAATTCTCGTCCTTCACTCCAATCCTACAGATCTCATTGTTTCATATTTAGTTTTCATTCACGGGATTTCTTCATCAGCGTAAGGGTCTCTGGATTTCTTTTTCAGTGTAAGAGCCAAATGCAACAAACCATAAAAGGGAGGGTCTTAATATGTAACTGGACAATGCCGTATTGCCACTGGTTGAGCAGATAAGTCTGCTGTGTCCACCAATGAGCAAACCAGCTGCCTGACCTTCAAACAGGATAGCTTTATCCCCGCCCTAGTCTTCAGGGAGGTAGCGTAAGAAGGACTCCATTTTGTTTCATCTGCTCCTGTTCAGCCTTCCCAAAATGCACATGGCAATGATCTCTTGAAGAAAAAACCCTCCTGAGTTGCAAGCTATCGTGACCAAGACATCCAAGGGTCTAATCTAACTATAGAGCCGTGCTGTTGGCAAGTTCCATAAAAACATCCTGGTAACCTCGGAGAAAACCAAAGAATCTGCTGGTGAACAGGTTGGCAGAAAAACAAGGTCTGATCCTGGAGGCTTATATTTTCGCTGCATTAAAAAGGAGAGTGACTTAATAGAAGCGGGCCTGGGAAAATGTGTTGCTTGGGCTGAAAACCTGTGGACCGTAGGCACGCGAGCCTTTCAGTTTAGAAGTAACCTCCAGGGTTTTGAAAACTCCCTTGTCACTATAATTCTCATATCTCCAAAAGAAAACAGAACATTCTTTAGAAGGAAGGGGGCGTCCTTTGCAGCACCCTGAAAGTCCTGCCAATCATCCGCATTCTTGTCTTCTTCGTACACATTTGTTATGCTCTTTCTGCTTATCATACACATTCTTCTGTATAACCGAGTGGGACAAGAACCTCTTTTATCCACATCTCTGCGCCCCCTCAGTAGAGGTTGTGGGGGCTGCTTCTGAAGTGTCAGGAAGGAGCATGTTCCCTCCGAGACACTTTCTTAGAAAGAAGAGTCCCTACTAGCCCCCTGTCGGTCCTTGAGGTCCTACTGGCAGTTGTAGGCTTGGAAGCCGAAGGGCATTTTGAATTTTTGAGTGAGAGAAAAGCTTCAACTGTCTTTCACTAATGCTGTAAGGTTTCAGTTTAAGGCAGCGGCTGACAGCCTGGTCAGGTGGTAAACTGAAAGGCAGGCAGTAGAGGCGCCTGGGGTGCCCATCCTCACTTCTTTCCATCACCCTGGCTACAGTACTTAAAATAAGCCATTTCATGGATTTACAAAAAACGTTACTCACCATAGAAAAGATTAGGGAAAAGCCAAAAAAACAAAAACGAATACACGTCAAAAAAGGCAAATATTACAACTTTAAATGGCAAAAAAACATATCTTGGCCAAAAACACAAGGGCATTCCAAGGTCCTACTCTGTCAGTCAGAAAAGAGACCTGCAGTAAAATTGCTGACTGAGGGCTGTCTTTTTCTGTCGTGAAGAAACCCCAACTCAATGCGGCTAAAGCATTAAAGTGATATGCACTATCTGCTACATTGAGTTACTGTTTTTTTCTGTACAGCTCATTTTTATGCAATTGTGCTAAGAATTGGAAGGTACAACAAATATGTTTTTTCTGAATTCCAGCATGGCGGCTGGGAAATAATCCGAAGCCTGGGAGTTGGAGGTGGATTCTCTGCTAGACACTGGGCATAACTCACCCAACCATAGTATTCATTATTCCGCTATCAGGGCTGGTGCGGGTGAAGGAGGAGTTGAGTGGCTCTTCCCGAAGGCATGTGGCCTGCAGGGCCGCTGGGTATGTGACACTCGGAGCCAGACCGCAGATTACCACTTGCATTCGGACCTGCGGTGCTGTTTACCCATGCACAGCTAATTTAGAGGTGTAGTTCAATTCAGGCAAGTCTTGACAGCTCAACTTTGGGAATAGTAGCTGTGGCAGCAGTTTTACGCCACCACCCCTGTAGTTTTGTACCCTCAATCATGGGCAGATCAACAATCCGTTTTATCGCCAGTGGTTCTTGGAGCATCCATCCTGGTGTGACACAGAGCAACCTATAGTAATGGCACTATTTGGCTGGTTATGGAATAGGTTAACCCGGAGTGCTAGGTGGCAGAGTGCGGTCCTGCTCAAGGTAGCCCATAGGTGCCAATGTCAAGATCTAATATTAGTGTTAGGGCTGCCATGGGTGCTTTTCACTCATTCCAATTCATGTGAGGTTCAAAGAAATTGATGTACAACCAGCAGCACAAAATACACTTCATTCTGGTGACGCTGTTTATGGAAACATGTGACGACAGATTCGGTAGTGCAACACACCAGCAGAAGAGTCAGCTGGTTCACCCCGGAACTCCTCGACTCAAATTCACCTGCCGGAAACTGGAAAACATATGGCACAGCAACAAGACACCAGACAGCCGCACTGCCCACAAAGACGCCATCCGCAACCACCACCACCTCATCAGGACCACCAAAAGAACCTCCTTCACAGACCGCCTTGACAACAACACGCACAACAGCAAGGAGCTTTTCACCATCGTGAAGGAACTCTCCAACCCCAGCTCCAACGCCAACGACATCCCACCATTGCAAGCCCTGTGCGACTCTCTCGCCACCTTCTTCCACCGGAAAATCACCGACATCCATGACAGCTTCAGACCCAGGACGACCCCTGCCGACCACACCGCACCGAACCCACCGCACCCCACCGCCCACGACACCCTGACAACCTGGGCCAACGTGAGCATCGAGGACACAATCAAGACCATGGGAACAATCCACTCCGGTTCCCCGTCTGACCCTCTCCCGCACCACATCTTCAACAAAGCCAGCAAGTCCATCGCACCCCACCTGCACAAAATCATCAACCTCTCCTTCGAGACCGCCACCTTCCCTGAGAACTGGAAGCACGCAGAGATCAACGCCCTACTGAAGAAACCCAAGGCGGACCCGAGCGACCTCAAGAACATCTGGCCCATCTCCTTGCTTCCGTTCCCAGCAAAGGTCATCGAGAATATAGTAAACACCCAGCTCACCCGGCACTTCGAAGACAACAACATTCTAGACCCGTCCCAATCAGGATTCCGCAGCAACCA
Organism: Triturus cristatus; assembly: GCF_964204655.1. NCBI lineage: Eukaryota > Metazoa > Chordata > Amphibia > Caudata > Salamandridae > Triturus > Triturus cristatus. Next base: position 631,685,990 of record NC_140590.1, on the reverse strand, counting down.
CAGCACCGAGACCGCCCTCATCGCCGCCACAGATAACATCAGGATCCTGCTAGACAACGGCGAGACGGCGGCCCTCATCCTCCTGGACCTCTCCGCCGCCTTCGCCACCGTCTGCCACTGCACACTACGCACGCACCTCCACGACGCAGGCATCCGAAACAAAGCCCTGGACTGGACCACCTCCTTCCTCTCCGGCAGAACTCAGAGAGTCCGCCTCCCCCCGTTCCGATCCGAGGCCTCCGAGATCATCTGTGGCGTCCCTCAAGGATCCTCCCTCAGCCCGACGCTGTTCAACGTCTACATGGCACCACTAGCACGCATCGCCCAACAGCACGACCTCAACATAATCTCCTACGCTGACGACACTCAGCTGATCCTCTCCCTCACCAAGGGCCCCCTCACCGCCAAATCTAACCTTCACCAGGGAATGAAGGCCGTCGCTGACTGGATGGAGGACAGCCGCCTCAAACTGAACACAGACAAGATGGAAATCCTCATCCTCGGGTCCAACCCCTCCGCATGGGACGACTCTTGGTGGCCCACATCACTGGGGTCCCCCCGGCCCCCACCGACCATGCACGCAACCTGGGAGTCATCCTCGACTCAAAACTTTCCATGACCAAACAAGTCAACGCAGTCTCCTCCACCTGTTTCAACACCCTCCGCATGCTCCGCAAGATCTACAGATGGATCCCGACAAACACGAGGAAAACAGTCACCCAGGCCCAAGTCAGCAGCAGACTCGACTTCGGAAACGCCCTCTACGCCAGAGCCTCGTCCAAGCTCATCAGCAGACTACAGAGAATCCAGAATGCCTCTGCACGCCTGATCCTCGACGTCCCGCGCCGCGACCACATCACCCCCCACCTGAGGAACCTGCACTGGCTCCCCGTCGACATAAGAATCTCCTTCAAGCTCCTGATCCACGCACACAAGACACTCCACAAAACCGGCCCAGCCTATCTCAACAGTCGACTCTCCTTCTACGTACCCAACAGGAAACTCTGCTCCGCTGACCATGCCCTGGCCATGGTCCCACGCATCCAGAGAACTACTTCCGGAGGCAGATCCTTCTCCCATCGTGCCGCCAAGACCTGGAACACCCTCCCCCTCTACCTGAGACAACCCGAAGACCTGCTGACCTTCAGGAGACAACTCAAGACCTGGCTCTTCGACCAGTAACAGCAACTCCTCCCCCCCCCCCCCCCCCCCCAGCGCCTTGAAACCCTCCCGGATATGTAGTGCGCTTTACAAATTATGTGATTGATTGATTGATTGAATAACAGTAGTTCACCAATTACATTTTACACCACTCTAGCGCTTTACACAAGAGAATGCATATCCCTTTTATGCAAATAAGACAGGTTCAATCTAAACACAGGCTCAAAATACATTCAGTTTACATGTGGAGGAACTAGTGAGCTTTAAACGAGCTACACATACATTCAGTCATAGAAATACTTCAATCACGGATAAGATTAGTAATGTAGTACTGCCAGTTAAATTTGTTGTCAATGGTGCTGCTTAACTAGATGTGTGCAGATGACATTGTTTTGTTTAGGCGGGTTTTAAACAGAATAGGCAATCCAATAGCAGGTGTGTAAGGAAATGCCTCTTTTTGTATGGTAACTCCCAGGGTGTATATCAGCAAAAGATTGCGATAATTATCGCAAAGCGCTCTTAGCGTTAATTTTTTTATCGCCGGCGAAGTCCTGTTTTTATCGCCGCAGTAGCGACATATTAACAACGCGCCGCTACCCGGCGATAGCTAGCATTACCGGCGCAAATGGATAGCGATAAATCCTTAGCGCCGGCAATACAAAAAAACACGCTAACACGAGAAAAGTCGCTATGGGCCAATTATCACCAAAAGCGGCCCGATAATTGCTATCAGCCGTGCATTTTGCAAGTGGGAACATGCACTATAAAAGGCCTCCAAGCATGGAAAAAAAAACGGAGAACACGGGAAAAAAAACGGAGAACACAGCAGAAAGCAGGAGAGACATGGAGGAAGCCGGGACCAGCGCTGAGCCAACAACCAACCCCCCAGCCAGCCAGGAGGAGCAGAGAGAGACACAGGAGAAGGCCAAGAGGAACCTAAGTTTCAGCCACCAAGAAAATCAGGTCCTGTATACCCTGGTGGCTGAACATCAGCAGGAGCTGTTCATAAAACGCACAGTGCCATTGTCCAGAAAAAAAGATATATGGGAGGACATCACGGTATCTCTCTCCCTACATCTACATCTACCTCCCATTTTCAATTAAGTATGTTCAAAGGGGGCAGCTTCTCAAGGGTCATGCGCTTGTACAGGCATGTGACTGCCTTAAACTTCCCCCGCTGCAGTCAATATGTTTTGGTACCCTAAAGAAACCTCAGGTTCTGCTTGTTCCTCTTTCCAATGCGCACGGATAGCCGCAGTGATTGCTGCATGGAGTAGGAAGTCCCCCCTCTTAAATCAAATCGCTTCTTCAGAGTACAGAAGGTCACCGCCTGGCATGATGCACAAAACGGTCTGCCACTGCCACACACACTCCACATGTGGGCCCAAAGTTGCGGCTAATGGGTGTGGACACTGTCTGCTCAGACAGCAACAACAATTGCAATACATGCTGCACCATACTCAGAAAGGGTAATCCAACAGAAGTGCAGTAAGCAATACATGCAAGATTAAACATGACAGACGCAATGCACGCAACACAAATCCCAAGGAGCCAAAGCGACATAGAGGCACATGTGTCCTACACAGTGCAGCTCCGTAGAAAAAGCAAGTAGGCCCTCATTGCCAATGTGGCAAAAGTGGGCCCTCCTCAAACATAACTAATCGCACATAAAACACATGTGCAAGACTCTGCAAAGCTGCAGCTCTGTGAGCCACACTGACAAGGCAAGTGACAGGGCATGATGAATAGCATGCCTGCAGGACAAACATATTAACATGGTGCAGGACACCTCACTGATGTTGCGGAGTGTGGAACACATCCTCAAAGGAGCATGTCACACCCTGACACAACCTTCTGTGCACACAACCCCCGATGTGAACAAGACACTTGATGACCTACTATGCACAAGTGTCACAACTCTGACCAAGACACATAATACCCACAGCTTTCCACATGTCTGCATTGTACATCCACAGAAGTCAAAGGCCCATTTCATGAAAGGGACAAGGGGCAGCTAAACAAAAGCAGCAGGTGCCACTATCACACAATGCAATGCACACACATACAAATCTGAGTACATCAACATTGCCTACCAGGTGTTACGGACTGCATTAGTCACACAACACAACACAGGGCACAACAGGTAGCGTTTGTGTGTAGACACTGTCAAGACACATTTCTCACATAGGTAACTTGTGATATCACAATGTACAAGTACACCCTCACATCCATGAGGTCTCTGAAATAATCACCATCCAGAAAATACTATGCATCTTGTACAAAAATATCCATAATGTACAGTCTCCCACAGTCTGCTTGTTAAGTCAAATAATGCATGCCCATACATGTTAAACTGTATCTCCCATGAACATTGCAGAGGGAGAGACAACACCTCCTGGACAGCAGAACGACCCACTCCGCAACGATGACTTTTATGAAAGCTCCACCATCAATGAGGACGAATTTCAACGGATCCTGGAATCCCTTGCCACACCAACTCCAGGAGAAGGTCCACCCAGCAGCATTGCGCCAAGCTCACCCCCTGCACAAACCCCCCAGCAGCAAGCACCTTCCACCACAGCTGCCTCACAGGACCCTGGTGACCCATATGTGGCCTTTCAACGCTGTGTGCTTGAGGTCCAGAGGAAGACACGTGACAATGTGCGGGTGGGGTTGGAGAGCCTGGCAGCCAGATTTGACGACTTACGTGGGTGTCTGAGTCACATCCAGGACCACATGCAGAGGATGACAGACATCCACATCACCCTCAATGCTATCCAACGCTCCCTGGATTATATTGCTGGAGTCATGATCCAGAGAGCTGACACACTGTCTCAGCAGGGTGGCTCCAGTAGTGTCTGTGCAGAACTGTCACGACTTGCACATATAATGGAGAGCAGGGAGCGGAGGGAAGAACAACAGATGGCTGCCACGGCTGAACACCAGCACAATCTTGCAGGGATATACCAGGCCCTGCTACGTCACGTCACATCAGTGCCTCCCCATAGTCTTGCGCCAACAGTTGCTGCTGCTGGCGCATCCACATCCTCAGCTCCGCACCCTGATGTGTCTGTGCATCACAGTGCTGCTCCCACCATACCACCACCCAAATGTGAGACACATGACACATCAGAGGACGAACCTGAGGATGAAACTGCCACACTGGTAAGGTGCAAGTACAGCAAAAAGTGACGTCTAAAGGCCTGTCTCACCATTGTATTTTTCTTGCCATCATACCACTGATCTTCCTCTTCCACTGTCTTCCAACGTCCACCAACACTCACCTTGGACCCACACATGGACTTGCACAATTCTTCTTTTCCTTGACAATGGCACTGCAAACTCCGCCTCTTCCCTTGGCTATGTCACTCCTAATGGACTCTGTCTGCCACTCTAACGGGCATCCATCCAATCATGCGCTGTATGGGCTAGTACTGGTCCAGTCTCCCCCTTGTACTGTAAATAAATTCTTATAATTCACACAGATGCGTGTTTACATGACCAATCAAGTATTTAACTAAGCCAATAAGTAAGGGGCTGTGAATCCACAAGAAGGCCCACCAAGGGAAATAGAATCAATGTACATGAGGTACCTGACAGGGATAGGCAGTGAGATGACCGCATATGTGCAAAATCTATCAATCAAGTAATCAAGCAGCACATCTGTAAAGCACACTACTCAGCTGTGAGCGTCTCAAGGCTCTGGGGGTGGGGGGATGCTGCCACTGCTTGAAAAGCCAGGTCTTGCTGAGTCACCTGAAGGTAAGCAGGTCCTGGGTCTGCTGTAGGAGGATGGGGGGAGTGTTCCAGGTCTGGGCGGTGATGTGGGAGAACGATCTGCCACCGGAGGACGCTCTTTGGATGCGGGGACTGTGGCGAGGGGAGGTTGGCAGAGCAGAGCTGGCAGATTCGGGTGTAGAAGCTGAGTAGTCGGTTGAGGCATGCTGGGCCGGTGTTGTGGAGTGCCTTGTGTGTGTGGGTGAGGAGCTTGAAGGTGATCCTCTTGTTGACGGGGATCCAGTGCAGGTCTCACAGGTGGGGTGTGATGTGGCTTCGGCAAGGGATGTCGAGGATCAGGCATGCAGAGGCGTTTTAAATGAGTTGAAATCGGTTCAGGAGTTTGGCTGAGGCCCCTGCGGAGAGGGCGTTTTCGTTGTCCAACCTGCTGCGGCTGAGGACCTGGGAGACCTTTCTCCTTGTTTCGGTGGGGATCCACCTGTAGATCTGGCGGAGCATGCGGAGGGTGTTGAAGCTGGAGGACCAGATGGCCTTGACCTGCATTGTCATGGAGAGAGTACATTCGAGGAGGAATCACAGGTTATGTGCGTGGTTGTTGGGTGTTGGAGCTGTTCCCAGTGCGGTCGTTCAAGAGGAGTTGTCCCAGGCTGAGGTGGCGGAGTCGAGGAAGAGGACTTCCATCTTGTCCAAGTTTAGCTTCAGTTGGCTGTTCTCTCATTCCTTCATGGAGATTGGTTGTGGCGGTGAGGGGGTCCTTGGTGAGGGAGAGGATCAGCTGGGTATCGTTGGCGTAGGAGATGATGTAGAGGTCGTGCAGTCAGGCAACGTGGGCAAGCGGTAACATGTAGATGTTGAACAATGTTGGGATGAGCCCTGGGGTACGCCACACATGATTGTGGTGGATTCGGAGCTGGAAGGGGGAGGCGGATGTTCTGGGTTCTGCTGGAGAGGAAGGAGGTGGTCCACTCCAGAGTCTTGTCTTGGATCTCTGAGTCGTGGAGGCGTGTGCGTAGTGTGCGGTGGCAGACAGTGTCGAAGGTGGCTGACAGGTCCAGGAGGATCAGGGACGCTGTTTCTCTGTTGACCAGCAGGGCCCTGATGTCACCAGTGACGGCGATGAGGGCAGTTTCGGTGCTGTAGATGCCTAGGCGGTCTTTGAAGGAGGCCCTTTTGCGGATCAGATGAGGTGATGGTGTCTGCGGTGGCGTCATTGTGGGCTGCATAGCTGTCCGGTGTCTGTATACGGTGACATACCTCCTCTGGCTTTTGGCACGTTTGCTTGGAGTCCCGGAGGTCCTCAGTGAATCTGATGGCTTTCCTGCTGGTGTGTCTGTTTGAGGGTTTTGTGGTCGGGGAGAGTGTGTTGGCACAGTCATCGAGCCATTGTCTGAGGTTGCGGGCGGTAGGGTGGGGATGGTAGGTGGGTGGGCTACGGGCGAGGGTGGTGGTTAGCTGGTCTTCGGCAACCAAGCCCCAGCAGTGGTGGGGGATCGGTTGTGTGCGGTGGTGCGTGGTGGGGTTCTGGAAGGTGAAGTGGATGCGTAGATGGGCGGTCCAGTGGAGTTCGGTGGTGTGGGTGAAGGAGACGTGGGAGCTTGTGGAGAAGTTGTGGTCAAGCGTTTTGCCGGCAGAGTGGGTGGGTGTTGTGACGATTAGTCTGGATCCGAGTCTGGCGAGGTTGTCAATCAGGGCGGTGGAGTGGGTGTTGTTGTTGTTCCCGAGGTGGAAATCCAGGTCCCCAAGAAGGATGTAGTCTGTGGAGGCGAGGGCGTGTTTGACGAAGTAGGCAATGGAGTTGCTGAACTGTGATCGGGGTCTGGGGGGGGTCTGTAGACAATTGTTCCTGTGAGGTTGATGTTGGGCTCGGTGTGGATCATGAAGTGCAGGTGTTTGGCGTTGCTGAGGATGTCGTTGGTGTTGGTCGAGACTCTGAGAGTGTTCCTGTGGAGGATGGCAATTCCTCCTCCTACTCCATTGGTGCGGTCCCTGCGGGTGATCTTGTAGCCGTCCATGATGGCTATGGCGATGTTGTGTGCCGAGGAGGGGTTCAGCCAGGTCTCCGTCAGGAAGGCAACATCTGGGGATGTTGTGACGAGTAGGTCCCAGAGTTCAACGGCGCGTTTGCGGGCGGAGTGTGTGTTGAGAAGAATGCATCTGAGGTAGTTGGGTTCTTACCCGGTTGGTGGATTTGTGGTTCGGAAGTTGGTGGAGCTGCAGATCCAGCATGAGAAGGGTCCTTGTGTGTGTTCTGTTGTGGGTCGGAAGCAGGTGTTTGATCGTCCGATGTTGAGTGCGTGGAGGCTGCTGGCATCGTAGTGGCGTTGGGTTTTGTGGCATTTGTGTGGCCCAGGCGTTCTGGCGTTGTGCGTGGTCCAGGCGTGGACGGGCACAGACGGGCCTGCCTTATGTGCGCCTTTGGCGTGCCAACGATGCGGACACGCAGTGGCTGCCATAAGAAGGGGAGGTGGGAGGGAGGAGCAGCTGTGAGGGGTAGCGGGACAAATTGCCGTGTGTGGAGGCGTGGCCGCAGAGGATGCTGCTGCGGGAAGTGAGGGCGGAGATGTGCGGAGAAAAGCTGGACACAATACATGGGTAAATATTGAAAAGGAGCAATACTACCAAATCAAGCAGAAGGGGCACAGTGGTCAAAATAAAATTACATTGGCAACACGGGTACCAAAGAAATTACAGAAGGCAGACAGTGAAGAAGGGGCACAGGGGTTAAAACAAGAGTACACGGGCTAAGATGCTGTGCCCACATTTATCAGATAGCAAAATCTAGCAATGTACTAACTTTGACCCACATCCATTGATGAAAAATGCATTTGTGACAACATGTACAAGTCAGTTGCAGGACACAAGTAGTGTCACCCAGAAGGATAGCAAACCATAATCTCCTGGCATATTTACTTACACTGGACGTAGTGGACGAAGATTGTTGTGACGTTGCGCATTGCATATCACATCCCTAGATGTTGCACAGCAGATTCACATTGATGAGGTGACCTAAGGGCACATGTGTAACATACATATATGGAACTACAAAGTCAGCCACACTGTATTTGAGTCCACAATAGTGACTGTAGCCAAAGTATAAAGCGTCAGTCAGCCCCTACATGTGCAAAAACAATGCCAAACAAATTCTGAGCCCTCTTTTGCTGTGCACACTGTGAGCATATTGGCCAAAGTGTCCATGGATGTCTGTAGAACTGCAATTAGCATATAGTCTGATTCAGTGGCAACATTTCAAGTGTGTCATCACTATGAGCCAATGCCAAAAGTAACAGCTGGGATGAGTGGCTATGACACTGTCGGTACAGGTAGCAATGCAACATGTCACCACCTGGGTGCTGCAGAACAGTGTGCCTGCAACAAAACGTCATCAGTGACTAAAGCATTACTTAACTTATTAAGGGTGTCACAAAAGGAAGATAGTAGAAGTTAAGTCAGTCTACCTAACAGTGCAAATCATAAATGACATCTGTAACTTACCTCAATTCCAAAGTCATAACTCAGTACCACATTACTCATGTGAATCACAAACACTGTTGTGCCCTGTGACGTTACCAATGGACACACATTTGACCTACATCATGCATGTAAAGGAGATTGGTCGTCCATGCACAGGAACATGTAAGGCAAAGTAATCTGATGCACTGGCACCACGCATCAAGTGTGCCAAGGTCTTTGCAATGGAGATGGACTCAGATCCTGGAGCATCTGATATGCATTTCTTTGACGCAATATGTGGTAGCCGGGGCATACATACATCTCCATGATGGATAACTGTAGCAACTCTGACAGACTCACAGTGCTATGTGCCTACGTTGAGTTGTAAATGTGCAACAATGTGCAGTACAACTCTGTGCATCATACCTAAGATGTTGGACGTCACAAAACACTGTCACTAGACTAGGCCGTGAACGATCCTTGCAAATCTGTCAGCCATGCAAGTTCACTGTGCTCACTTCTAAGGTATCTGGACACAATCCATCCTGCTAAGTAACAGGTCACGACCATAGTTACACATACAAGGATTATTCCAATGATGGTATGAGTTGCATACAATGGAGCAAGCCCCACACACAGCATCGTCCCTGACATCAGTGCAAGCAGAAATCAAAGATAACAAGATTTATTATACAACTGAAATGTTATAATTCCCTACACTAACACTAATCCCTAATGCTAACACTAAATCTAAACTAACTACAAATATCTTAAAATTTACTAAACTTGCTAACCTAACTAATCACTAACACACCTAAATAAAATGAACATCAACTCCCCACCCAAAGCAAAATGAAACTTACCCCCAAATACTATCACAATCTAGAACAAAAAAGTCAGAATCTAAAACTAACTATACCTATGCTAAAACTACTCTACCTAAAACAGACTAAACATCACTAACAACACATCTAATGTAAACATTAACATTGTGGGAAGGGAGAAGAGGGGGATGGGGGACAACATGGGGAGGAATTACGGAAGTCCAAGATGGCCACGATTTTCGTGGATCTGCCGGTTAAGGTAGAGGAGTTCACTGCAAATGTCAGTCAGCAATGAGTTGTTCCTAGTGACCCTACACAGTAGCTCTGCATTTAAAGCTGCCACCTGAGCCACAGGTGCGGGGGGCACTGGCACCTGGGCGGTTGTGGTTGGAGGGGGATTCACTGACAGATGGCCCACACTGGCCCCAGAGGTTGAGGGGATGGGCTGCCAGCTGGTCAGGTCATACTCAGGAAGCGCCTTCCAGGTTCCAGCTTTCTTTTCACCGCGGTGCCTCCTAGCCATTTGTCGAAAGCCTTTGTTGACCTTTCTCACATGGAGGTAGCGGTCCTTGCCCACCTGGAATGCATGCTGCTCACTAGGTGTCATGTTGTCTGTAAAACATGCTCAAAGTCAATTTTCAGGCACTCACAATATGTCATGGTCCAACATGAAATCTATGTTCCAAGTTCAAAACAACATGGGAGGCAACACACCAGCGTACCTCTGTTAAGTCACAAAGTGACCTGTTCAAACAAATTTCAAGGCATGAATCGTTCACTAAAGGCTGTGGAGACTGACATGACAGTGCATGGCATGGGACATGTACTGATATGAAAAAATGCTAATGACACGGTCAAAACATGGCACCATTCTACACCCTGAGTGTGGGTGACATGTACAATTGACTTGAGTAGGGAGGCATTAGCCCTCCGTGCACAGCACCACCCTCATCCGCTCCTGTGACACAATGCTGCTACTTATGTACAATGCACAAGTGCAGCCCATGTGATTCCACAGCAAAAAGAACTATTGATGGACAAAATGCAGAACAATGTCATACATTCACCCCAGTAGAGAGATCTGGGCCTAAATCCATCGTTTTTTTGCTCGCCATTCCAGTTTGGACCCAGCCATATGCAAATCAGTCTTGACCCTGTGCCCATTGGGAACAGTCCAGCCCGAACTGCCAGGCCAGGCCTGGACTGGAAACAAGCATCCTAGGACTGGTTTTGGGGTTTCACCCCTCTTCAGCCAGGATAGCTTGATTCCAGTGGCATGGAGCGCACGGGACTCACGTCTGAGCATGTATGACATTGTTCTGCATTCTGTCCATCAACTACTTTTTTGCATTTGTCACCCCGAGTGAGAAGGGTATGCCCAGACGTGGGTCCCTTGCTCTCCATGCCACTGGAATCAAGCTATCCTGGCTGAAGCGGGCTGAAACCCCGAAACCGGTCCTAGGATGCTTGTTTCCAGTCCAGGGAGCACCTGGCTTGGCAGTTCGGGCTGGACTGTTCCCATGAGGCACAGGGTCAAGACTGATTTGCATATGGCTGGGTTCAAACCGGAAGGGTATGCCCAGAGGTGGGTCCCTTGCTCTCCATGCCACTGGAATCAATCTATACTGGCTGAAGAGGGGTGAAACCTCGAAACCGGTCCTAGGATGCTTGTTTCAAGTCCAGGGAGGACCTGGCTTGGCAGTTCGGGCTGGACTATTCCCATGAGGCACAAGGTCAAGACTAATTTGCTTATGGCTGGGTTCAAACTGGAACGGCATGGTGAGCAAAAAAACAATAGATTTAGGCCCAGATCTCTGTACTGGGGTGAATGTATGACATTGTTCTGCATTCTGTCCATCAACTACTTTTTTGCATTTGTCACCCCAAGTGAGAAGGGTATGCCCAGACGTGGGTCCCTTGCTCTCCATGCCACTAGAATAAAGCTATCCTGGCTGAAGAGGGGTGAAACCCTGAAACCGGTCCTAGGATGCCTGTTTCCAGTCCAGGGAGGACCTGGCTTGGCAGTTCGGGCTGGACTGTTCCCATGAGGCACAGGGTCAAGACTGATTTGCATATGGCTGGGTTCAAACTGGAACAGCATGGTGAGCAAAAAAACGATGGATTTAGGCCCAGATCTCTGTACTAGGGTGAATGTATGAGATTGTTCTGCATTCTGTCCTTCAACTACTTTTTTGCATCTGTGTGTCCACCAGCAACTGTGTGCAGTACATCGAGTCAGTGCCAAGACTGGCACTCTTGCACAAGAGTGCAAGGGTGGCTGTGTGCAGGTGTGAATGTCAACCTATTGTAAGCTCACCTTACATGCACAGGAACAAAACTGGGACAGCCCTACTCACACTTACAATCATGCTGCATCATGCAGCACACATGGAAACATGTTTGTTGTTTGAACGCTGGCTATTACTCACTCCACCATTACTACACAATATCTGACATTTTGACACTGCAAGGGGCAGACATCATTTAACCAAATATGCCACTCATGCATGTCTTGTTACCACTAATCTTACTCTGTAGTAGATGAGAACTCGCATGCATTCACAACGCAAACTGTTACAATGGATTCCACATTGTAATGGCACCCTGGGGTCATGAGGGTTGTGTAATTCTGATGGCTAATGCCTACTCACAGATAGTGTCGGTGAGCCCTGCATTGTCAAAACAATGTGACATCAGATAATGCTGAGAGAAAGCATGCGTAGAAAATGCTTGTTGAGTAATGTCACCAATTGTAACAAAGGAGTTTGTACACATGATCCAGAGTCAAGCATGGAATGTCCCCACGGACACAGCCTGACAACACCATTGCAGTGCACAAAGATGCAATTGCAATTGACATACACATCTTTTGCATGTGTCTGTGTAACATGCCATTGATAAGTTTGGCTCTAAGCTACACACTGCCACTTCTGTGATTGTGATGCTGCAATGCAGCATACCTTAGAATTCACTGTGCCAACATGTCTGAACTTGCACGGCCTGAAGAGCACTGCTTCCATGTGCACAACGCAACACCCACTGCACGCACCTTGGACGATATACACAGCATGAAAGTGTGCCTTATGAGTGCAGTAGTGACTCCCCTGCTCAAGAAATCCTCTCTGGACCCTACAATCCCAGCAAACTTTAGACCTATTTCCCTCCTGCCATAGCCGATTCAAATCTTAGAAAAAGCAGTTAGCAAAATCTTGTCATGCTATCTTGAGGATAATCATCTGCTGGATAGGGACCAATTTGGCTTTCGTCCAGGCCACGGTACTGAGACAGCCTTGGAACCGTAATGGACAATCTACGAATGCGTGCCGACAATGGGAATCCTACTGTTCTAGTGTTACTGGACATGTCGGCCGCATTCGATACGGTGAGCCACACAGTACTGGTGGAAAGACTGAAAAATATAGGGGTGAAAGGACAAGCCTTGCAGTGGTTACAATCCTATCTGTCAGGGAGACAACAGGTTGTGACCATGATGGCGTTCACTTCCAGTAAGTCTCCAGTACACCACGGGGTGCCGCAGGGCTCTGCGATTAGCCCTATTCTTTTCAATATCTCTCTGCACCCTCTGTTCCCCATTATTAAATCCTTCGGAATTGACCTGGTCAACTATGCTGACAACACCCAATTGGTGTTCTCCATGGAAGGGAAACAAGCGGTGTCCATGGATACGTTCCAGGAATGTATGCGCCAGACTGCTAGCTGGCTCAGGAAAAATTCCTTGCAATTCAATGGGGGAAAGACAGAGGTGGTATACTGCTCCACTACCAGAATGTCTCAACATCTACCGTTGGAGTTCAAGCTTACCCCCGAGGATGAACCCCTGGCTCCAGTCAAAACGGTGCGTAATTTGGGGGTCCTGGTGGATGATAATCTCCTAATGGTGTCACAGGTCAACAAAACTGCTACCGTCTGCTTTTCCCTGCTGCGCATGCTACGGCAGATCCTTCCGTTACTGCCTAAGGACACTCGATCTCTTGCAGTAAGGAGTATAAGTTTGAGCAGACTGGACTACTGCAACTCCCTGTATTTGGGAGCACCACAATATATCTTGCAGGGGTTGCAGAGAGTCCAGTCCATGGCAGCAAAGCTGGCATTAAATAGGCAGCGCAGGTCTTCTACGACATTGGCTTTGAGAGATCTTAATTGGTTGCCTATTAAGGAAAGAGTCTGCTTTAAATCTCTCTGTATTCTGTACACAGCAGTACATGACTTGGGCCCAGTTCCACTGCAGGAGAAGTTTACCTGGTATAATCCCAAGAGGCAGCTTCGCTCCTCTAGTGAAAATCTGATAATGATTACCAAATTGAAGAGATCCAGGATGGGGGGCAGAGCTTTTGGTGTGGCTGCCGCACGCCTATGGAACGAGTTGCCACAGAATATTAGACAGGCCAATTCCCTGACCTGCTTTAGGAAGAGTCTGAAAACCTGGCTGTTCCCAAGGGTTGAACATTAGGCCTTCCCACTGATGATCTGGTCTGCTCCTGTGGTGGCTGTCTTCAAGTCTAAGCGCCAGGATACCCGTAGGGTGACAGTTCGCACTATATAAGCTTTCAATACAACACAATACAATTGACTAGGCAGCGCAACTCAACAGGTTCTAAAATCAAGGAGCCTATTGCCAACACAACTCCAGTGAAAATGACTAGTTTGCGTGATTAGGAGCTAGAAATTATGCACATGAATTGAAAGGTGTGTCACGGACTGTTGATGGGCAAAGTCACAACTGTGAATAAGATGCATTGCCCCACCTTCACTTACCAATTTGTACACAAATCTGAAAAAACAAATACACCTTCACATTGTGACATGCGATTCACACCCATACTGCTAATCGACAACGTGTAGCATTTGGCACAGACATTCATGACACCACACCATGCCAATATATCTTGTCCATACTCACCGGTGGCGTTTGGGTTCCGGAATCTGTCAATGTCCCCCTGTGTGATAGGTGGACGTCTATCTGTGAGTGATCAAATGTATTATGTGTTGTTACAAGACATAAACAAACGTGACATATTCATAATGAAATCCACTACAGTCACTGAAAATGCAACATCACTGTGTCTACTTTGACTGCCATTCACACACGACCTGTGAATGCAGTGGCGGGCCACACAAAACATCAGTGCTTAAAGACTTGCACATATGAGTTGTGTCAAGCAATCTCAAGGCACCATTTCTACACAGGCATGAGATAAAAATTGTTCCGTGTATGATGGCATCTCTGCAGTTTGAAAGAGGCAGTTACACAGAGGTTTGTGGTGTATGACACTCTGGAGGGGTCATATTTCCTTAGTGTCTTTTGACCTCCCAAGTACATTACCACACATTAACTATGTACAGGGGCAGCATAGGTACGGTTCACGCACATAGCTCACACACACAATGGCTTGGATTGGACATGTACAGTCACACTTACTGGACACACACATATGGCAACCTGCACACAGTATTTGCACAATTGTTCCAGCTTTGGCACCACATTGCCAAGTGTTGATCCTGCACAGCGGGTCACCCACAACAGCCCCCTATGCTTGTCAGCATAATGCAGCATTGTGTGTCTGATGCGACCACATCATGCGTAGACACATTGCACCTCACACCTCACTCTGCAAATCTTTAGCAATTGGAACACTACTTAATGACGTCCGCTGCGGGGACAGACGAGCAAGACCACTGACTATTTGTCAGTGAAATTGCTCTCACCCCTCGCAGATCCACCATTGCATGTGGGCTCCCACAAGCCCCTGCACTCTCTAGTGTGAGTGTCTGAAGGCCTCCTCCATCCGCAGGTTCACCTGTGCCTCATCTCTGGTGTTCCAGTGGACCTCTGTATCCCGCTTACCGCTCCATATTGAAATCATTGAAAATTGTAACATCAACTCTTTTCACCCTCATCCATTAACTATTGCCCCCGCGGGCCTCTTGCCATCTCCATCACTGACATCATCTTCCCGCATGCCATTGCATCCACCAACTACAACCCGCTTGGGAACCGCAACTTCCACGTCGATAAACAACTGTATCCCAGCACAAAATATCTCCTGGACAACCTACACAACATTGTACTCTGCCAGATCGTGACTGACCCCACGCACTCATCAGGACCCACACTTGCGCCACTCTACAGAACAGGAGACTCAATGAGCTTCAGCCACGCCCCCAAAATTGCATTGACTGACCATCGATGTGTCCACTTCACCTTCAAGCCAGTCACCATCCACAGGAACCTGCACCTACTCCCACAAACAGACTGCACCAGAATCAGTGCTCAACATCCAAACTCATCACTCAGCAACTCCACCCCAAACATTGTTGAAGACTAGACCAACAACAACGCATCACAAAACATGCACAGATGCATCTCCAACAGTGACAACACCATGGCCCCCCAGAAGAAACTGGACAACCACCCCACCCGGAAGCAAGATAGTTTTTAAACAAACTTTGCAAGTCCAGACACACTTGCCGCCGCATTAAAAAGGCATGGAGGAACAACATGCAACAGAACACCACTACAACTTCCGATCCGCCACCAACGGCCAACACCAACTCGTCAGGACAAACATTAGAAACATTAAATGTTGACAGGATCCCCACTCATGCGCACAACATCAAAGGAATATTCCACATTATCCATGGAGTTGGCCTGACACACCAGCGAGTTCACCAACATCCCTCCCTCACAAGACATCTGCGACCAACTCAGCATTTTTTAGAATCAATCGTGTTTAAAACACTAAACCATGAGCATGTACGACAACTCTGATGAAGACAACAAACACACGGAACCCTCAGCAACCACCACCAACAACCGGAAACCAGCGATCAACAACTGGACACCTATCACCAACGAAGACACACTGAAGGCAATAAAGTCAATCCACTCCGGGTGCCGCACAGATCCCTGCCGCACCCACATTTTTAACTTGTCTGCAAAATACATTGCACCCATACTCTGCCACACCATCAAACGCTCTCTGGCAAATGCATTGTTGCCCAACGACAAGAAACACGCCGAGATCAAGCCACTCATGATGGAACCCGAGGCAGATCCCACAAACATCCAAAACTACAGAGCCATCTCTCTGCTACCTATCCCTGCAAAACTCTTTGAGAAAGCCATCAACAGCCAACTTGCAACCTTCATCAGACAGGACAACATCCTCGACTCCTCACAATACAGCATCATGTAAAACCACAGTCTATGAACCACCATCCTCGCCGCAAGGGATGACATCCGCACCCTACTGGACAAAGGAAACACTGCTGCCCTCATCATACTTGACCTCTCTGCGGCGTTCAACACTGTCTCCCAACACACACCAATATGCAGACTCCACAACGCAGGGATCCAAGACAGGGCCCTCAACTGGATCTGCTCCTTCCTCTACGGATGAACGCTGTGGGTCAGACTCCCCCCTTTCCTCTCAGACCCTACAACAGCCACCTGTGGAGTCCACCAGGGAACCGCCCTGAGCCCTACGCTCTTCAACATCTACATGGCTCCACCTGCCACAATTGTCATAACCTATGGACTCAACATTGTACCATACGCAGAGGACAAACAACTCCTCCTCTACACATCCAAATGACACAACTCCGCAATACACAACTATTGCGAAGGCATGGAAGCCCTCGCCATATGGATGGCAGACAACTGCCTACAACTAAACAACAACAAAACGTCCGGTCCCGTCATGCTCCAAAACAGTGACGCATGGATGTACACCTTGTGATCCCATGCACTTGAAAACTCACACACACCCACGGACAACGCACGCAACCTGTGAATCATCATGGACTCGAATATCAAAATGAACCGCAAGATCTACCCCATCTCCTCCTCCTGCTTCCACATCCTCTGCCTCCTATGGTAGTCCATCAAATGTATCCCACTCAAACACACATGAACAGTCACTCATGCCCTGGGCAGCAGCTCACCCAACTACAGCACCAATCTCCATGCCGGAATTAACACAAACCACATCCGCAAGCTATAGGACATCCCAAATGCCACCGCAGGACTGATCCTCACACTGCCAGGACACTGACACATCTCCCACCACCTGTGCACACTCCACTGTCTCCACATTGGAGCTAGAGTCCCCTTCAAGATGTTCACCCACGCTCACACAGCCCTCCTCAACACTGGGCCAGCATACCTTAACGTCCGACTCACTTTCCACACACACCAAAGGACCCTACAATCAGACCATCTATCCTATGACGTGTTCACCCGCACCAGAGAGACCAGATCGTGAGTCTGCTCCTTTTCCTGCCTCGCAGCCCTAGCCTGTAACGACATTCAGGTCCACCTCCGACAGACAACACTGCTCACCATCAAGAATGATAAACTCTGGACATATCTCTTCGACAGACACCCTCCTTGATGTACTTCAGCATGCAAAGCCCCCCCCCGCACCTTGCGACCCTTACTGCTGAGTAGCCGCTCACAATAAGCATAAGAATTTTTGGATGGGTCACACGTGAGACCTGTTTCAATGTGGTCTTTACAGCGCAAAACCTTTTCAACGCTGTCATTACAATGCAACTCGTCACTACAACTTGCACTGGATGGCGCTCTACAATAAGGGATATTAGGATTGACTATTCAAACACCTTCTTTACTGTTGCACACACTGTTGTGGGAAGACTAAGTCATACAAATCAAACGTCCCGTGCATCATGCGCAAGTGTATTTGGTGAATTGCATTGTCTTGACCACGTTGTTACAGTGTCACGGTGTTGAGACAGCATTATGACATCATACCTTTTTGTCACACACGTCACTTATTTATATACGTAACATTAATCATGGACAAAAATAGGCTTTGTACTTACCACCCTCTAGGTCAGGCATCACTCCAGTGAAACCGAGGAGGTCGGCCTCAAGTGCCAGCATGTCCTGCCAGCGGTGCTTCCACTGGTGCACGGTCCGGTCCACTCCAAAGCACCGGAGCATCTGGGCACGCACTCGCTCCCACCGCAGCTTCCGCACTGACACATTGTACCCTTGCAGGATACGTCCTCCCCACTCCAACATTAATGGCAGGTAAAAGCGTATCATCCAGAGGAAGCTCCCCCAATGCCCCCTCAGTCATCCTCCCAGACCTGCCCACAGCCGGCATCTCCCTGCCCCCCAGTAATCACTCAAGCCTAACAAATAATAACCCTCTAAACAAACTGTAATTGAATACCCCTACACAAACACAACAAGACTGAGGACAGTAGACAGACAATTTAAAACAAATTTTACAGACACTTTTGACAGGACACAGCAACACTCTCTAACTCTCAGCCCAACACCACAAACCACCAGACACCTCCTTCACTTAGACAAATCACCAGCAATGTGCTCAAAAGTGAAAGTGAAGACCACTCCCCTGTGAGACAGGAAGCATGCATACATCACTTCCTGTGTGTTTGCGGGCCTTTTTTTGGAATGCGATAAAATTCCGCACGCAAATAGGCCGCAAATGTTCTTAGTCTGATACTGTGCTGTGTATGCGGCCCATTTTGTTGAATGCGATTAAAATCTGCACTGAAAGAGGCCACAGATGTCCTTAGTCTGATACTGTGATGTGTATGCGGCACGTTTTGTTGAATGAGAATAAAATCTGCACGAAAAGAGGCCGCAAATGTCCCAATGCTGATACAGTATTGTACAGCGATGTTTTTTCCATATCAAGGATGATAGAAACATCGCGTGGGGCGTGAATATTTAACGCCAAGACAAATTCCATACACAGATGGACAGTCAGAGCAAATTCCAAATCAAAGCACAATAATACACTGAAAGTTTTGATTTCCACAATGAAGACAGCCTACATTTTATATTTCATGTAAGTTGACAGCCTAAATTGCATGCGACATTAATCACCACCATCTCAATAGCAATTTGCACAAGCATTTATTCCAAAAAATGATGCGAATTGTAAGGGCACTACTCACCTGAGGTGGTCTGTAGGTGATGAGTATGTGCGCAGATCAATCAGACAATAAGTGTGGCCATGATGTGCGCTACTCACCCGTGAGGCTCACAAGTCGCTGTGGGGGAGTGAGAGTGCAGCTCCGTCTCAGTCAAATAGCCATGCCTTGTCGTACCGCATGTAAGCGTGCATGGTGGTGGAGCGTGTGATGTTGACTCATCTTGTTCATGGCTTTGCCGGCGACGTAGGTGAGAGCTCTTCCTCCCGCTCTGGCATTACGGATCCAGGGAGTGTGTGAGGGCAAGGTTGGCGGAGTAGCAGTTCCTCTTGAGGATGTTGGGGTGACTCTCTAGTGGATGTCTTTGTGTCCGATGATGTGGAGTGATTTGTAGGTGTGTGAGAGTATTTTGACGGTAACTTTATTCTTGACGGTGAACCAGTGGAGGTTGTGTGTGTTTTGGCTAATGTGTTAGTGATGTGGGGTTCTGAGGACGGGTCTGTCATCAGCCTTCTGTATGTTTTCGAGCTTGTGTAGTGGCGTTTTGTTCATCCCTGCAATGAGGGAGTTGCCGTTCTCCAGTCTGCTGGTGAGGAGTGTGTTGATGACATTTGTGATGTATTATGGGGTTACCCATTGGAATTTATTGCGCTGGATCAGTATGCAGTTGTAGCTGTTGCAGGCAATGGAGTTGATCTGGCAGGTCATGATGATGGAGGAGTAGAAGATGATGCAGAGGTTGCGTGCGTGGTCTGTCACTGGGGGCAGGCTCACAAGGCCAGAGATCCACCAGGGGTTGTCCCATGCGGATGTGGATGGACCAAGGATGAGGAGGTAATTCGTCTCTGAGTTAAGGTTTAGGCAGATGTTTTTCATCCAATCAGCAAGTTCAGACATTCATTGCTGGGCGCAGGGTTTTATGTCTTCGTCTTTCTTCGTGAGGGAGAGGATGAGCTGTGTGTCCTCTGTGTGGGATGATATGCTAAGCCCATGCTGGCTGACAATAGCGGTGAGGGTGCCATGTAGATATTGAGAAGCGTGGGACTTAGTGACGGTCCCTGGGGTACTTCGCAGTTGGTCTCTGTGGGTTCGGAGATGGGGGGGGAGGGGTCTGATCCTTTGGCTTATTGCGGAGAGGAAGGAGTGGATCCATGAGAGGGCGGTTCCTCGTATCCCCGGGTCGTGGAGTGTGGCGTATGTGGTGCGGTGTGAGAGGGTGTTGAGAGCTGCGTAGAGGTATAGTAGGATGTGTTGGCCACAAGGTGACCCAGGTCAAGTGGCATGCGTATGTAATTATTGGCAGCAAGGTGTGCGTTCTTGGTGCTGTGCTTGCTGCCAAACCCAGACTGGGAGTGGTCCATGATGGAGTTCTCTTCAATGAAGGCAGTCAGCTGGGTGTTTATGAGTCTCTGGGTGGCGTTGTCCGCCACAGGGTGTAGGGAGATGGTCAGATAGTTTGTCTTGTCTTTTGGGTCATACTGCTGATGAGCAGATTTGTTCGACGTAGAGACAAGTCTTGACGGTCTTCATGAAGGTGTTCAGGGATGGTGTGCATGTGAGCTCTGCTGGTGGCTCATTCAAAGTATTGGATGCATGCAGAGATATATTTTCAGAATTGACCCCCATTTCACACCCACTTTTCAGAATTGACCCCCATTTCACACCCACTTTTCATATTTGCCCCCCATTCAACACACAATTTTCATATTTGCCCATAATTTCTAACCTATTTTTCCAATTTGACCCCCAATTTCACACCCATTTTTCAGCTTAGACCCACAGTTCACACCCACTTTTCATTTTTGTCCAAAATTTCGGTCCCACTTTTCAGATTTGACCCCCATTCCACACCCACTTTTCAGATTGTACCCACATTTCTGACCCACTTTTCTGGTTTGACCCACATTCCACACCCACTTCTCAGATTTGGACCCCTTTTCACAACCTTAACAGTGAAATTTAACACCGACTAAACATTCAAATTCATTATTTACCACTTACAAACCCCTACATTTCAAGTTTTCATACCAAGTACACCCTGTGAATCATGATTTACATACAATTTGACACATCAATTGATGAATTGGGTAGCCAGATTTTACTCCTTGTAAAGTCAAGTTGTGCACAATTGACACACTATGGCATCTCTGTAATGAGGAGACATACACACCATGATTTAACTTTTGGGTTCTTACTTGCAATTATTGTACAATGGTAACATTTCATAGTGATCTACTTATGCAGGAGAGTAAATTGCAGACAGGGTATGTGTGTTGAGTTTGTTTATTGTCTCAAACAGTTATTGTGGTAATTTTCCAAAGATCTATCTTTATTTTTGACATTCACAATGTGATGTTCTCACGGAAAGTAATTGTTTATTATACTGTCCCTTCGGGCAATTCCTGCTGCAGTGCCCGTGTGGTGAGGTCCACCTCGCAGATCTTCCTCATCATCGTCCGGTGCTGCAGGCACTTGGATCCAGGGGGCATTTGTGCGCACACAAATGTTGTGCAATACACAACATGCTAGTATGATTTTGTTTACCATTTCTAGGCTGTACAGCAGTTTGCCACCTGTGATATCCAAGCAACGGAAACGTGACTTCAGCACACCAAATGTGCTCTCCACGATACACCGTGTGCGTCGATGTGCAGCATTGTACTGCCTATGTGCCTGGGTGGTAGGGTTTCGTATGGGTGTCATCACCCACGGGCAGAGAGCATATCCTTGATCACCTGTGACATGTAAGAGGGAGATGGGTCCATGATTCATTAGGCATACTATGTTGGCAGTGTTGTAAATTTTGTCTATAGTGACTTTTGCTATTTTCAGACTTGTGTTAGACATGTGTTGCTTCTGGCTATTTAGCGGCATCAATGCTGATTGCATTGCCTCAGTGGTGATCCTCCAAGCAGCCATTTTGCTAGTGTTTGCTGCACGGTTGCATCAGCGTCAATACAACTGTACAAAATGAGAATGAGACCTGCACCAAAAACACAGACACCAACAGGCACCCTGGCTCTCCTACCATCTAGCGATGGCACTGATCCACACTCCTCGCAGTCACCGCCATGTGAATGTTCAAATGACATAGGCCACGCCTGACACAGCTCACATTC
The DNA here is from genome assembly GCF_964204655.1 of Triturus cristatus. Classification (NCBI taxonomy): domain Eukaryota; kingdom Metazoa; phylum Chordata; class Amphibia; order Caudata; family Salamandridae; genus Triturus; species Triturus cristatus. Next base: position 631,663,747 of record NC_140590.1, on the reverse strand, counting down.
AGACATGCATCTCATGCTGATGGCAGATCTGTGACACCACACAAGCCATGCAATTGTATGTCCAGAGCTAAAACCAAGCAACAGACAGCAGCCACCTCACCTGCAGGGCCCACTGAGGACAGTGACGGTTTGCACACACCATCAACATCACATGACACGACGTAGACTTCCTGGACTGCGTCATCTCTCACGAGCAGAGCATCAAACTCACATAACACAACTTCGACCCTTAAACAGGTCTCTCCCCACGCTGCACAGCACCACCTGTGCACCCGTGCCCTCAGCCCGGCTGCCGCTGCTGCTGACAAGGGTTCGAGACCCTCCCTTGCTCCGGCTCTCAGTATTTTTCACTGTATTTTTATTTTTATGGCATTTCACTGTAATTGTTGGTGTCTTTGTTCCCCACCTGTTCCATCACTGTGCCCTTTGCCCATCTTTTTTCTTCTGGATCCGGCGCTGTTCCACACCCCCGTTACACGCCACTGCGTCCCCACCCCCCGCGCTCCCATTCGTCCGCTCCCCCCTCCCAGCTGCTCCTCCCTCCCATGTCCCCTTCTTATGGCAGCCGCATCGCGGCCACGCAGCGGCTGCGCACAGCGGGTGCGCCGCTGGCGCGCCTTAGGCAAGCCAGTCTGTGGCTGTCCGCGCCTGGACCACGGCCAGCGCAAGAACACCTGGCCCCCCGCATCCGCCACAACAACCGTCACCGCTACGACTCCAGCACCCTCCACGCACTCAATGCCAGATGATCACGAACCTGCTGCCTGCCCGCCCCGAAGTGCACCCAAGGACCCTTCTCCTGCCAGGACTGCAGCTTCACCAGCATCCGGCCCACCAACTCAACCACCAGAAAAGAACCCAACTACCCCAGATGCATTCTTCTCAACACCCGCTCCCCCTGCAAACACGCCGAACTCTGGGACCTACTCGACTCAAACTCCCCAGACGTCGCCGCCGAACTTCTGCACTTCCAGATCCACACCGACCCCAACACCACCCTCAGAGGAACCCTCGTCTGCAGATCCCCCGGAACCTGGCCACAGTTCAGCGACACCATCGCCGACATCGTCAGCACACACGCCCTCGCCTCCACGGACATCATCCTCCTCGGGGACCTGAACTTCCACCTCGAGAACAACAACAACACCAACTCCACCACCCTGATCAACAACCTAGCCAACCCCGGACTCAGACAGCTCGTTTCAACACCCACCCACTCTGCCAGACATACGCTTGACCCCATCTTCTCTGCAAGACCCCACATCTCCTTCAACCACACCACCGGACTCCACTGGACTGTCCACTGCTGCATTCACTTCACCTTCCGGAAACCCACCACGCACCGCCGCACCAAACAGATGCCTCGCCACTGCTGGAGCAAAGTTACCGCAGACCAGCTAACCACCAACCTCGCCCAGAGCCCACCCTCCAACCCCACCGCCCACAACCTCAGACAGTGGATCGATGACTGCACCAACACCCTCGCCCCGCTCAAGAAACCCTCCAACAGTCACACCAACAAGAAAACCAGCTGTTTCACTGATGACCTCCAAGCAAAGCTGGAGAAGAACTGGCTCCGTGAACGAACACCGGACAGCTACGCAGCCCACAAGAACACCACTCGCAAACACCATCACCTCATCAGATCCGCCAAAAGGGCCTCCTTCAAAGACCGCCTAGACAACAACGCACACAACAGCAAAGAGCTCTTCAACATCGCAAGGGAACTCTCCAACCCAAGCTCCAACACCAACGACATCCCACCTTCTCAAGACCTGTGCGAATCGCTGGCCACCTTCTTCCATCATAAGATCACAGACATCCACGACAGCTTCGACGCCACAACCGCCCGACAACCACTGAGACCTCTGCCCCCACGACCACCATCCGCACCAACCACCTGCTCTCCTGGACCAACATCAACGACAACGACACCATCAAGATCATGTACACCATCCACTCCGGCTCTCCGTCAGACCCATGCCCACACCACATCTTCAACAAAGCCAGCACCACCATCACACCCCATCTCCGGAAAGCCATCAACATCTCCTTCAAGACAGCAACCTTCACGGAGAGCTGGAAGCACGCCGAGATCAACGCCTTACTCAAGAAACCCAAGGCGGACCCCAAGGACCTCAAGAGCTTCCGGCCCTTCTCCCTGCTCCCGTTCCCGGCGAAGGTCATCGGAAAGACCGTGAACAAACAATTGACCGGCTACCTCGAGGAGAACAGCATCCTGGACCCGTCCCAGTCCGGGTTCCCGCTGCAACCGCAGCACCGAAACTGCCCTCGTCGGCGCCACCGATGACATCAGAACCCTGCTAGACAACAGAGAAACTGCAGCCTTCATCCTCCTGGACCTGTCAGCCGCCTTCGACACGGTCTGCCACCGCAAACTACGAACACGCCTCCACGACGCCGGAATCCAAGAGAAGGCCCTGGACTGGACCATCTCCTTCCTCTCCGGCAGAACACAGAGCATCTGCCTCCCCCTTTCCGCTCCGATAGCCACCAAGATCATCTGCGGCGTACCCCAGGGCTCATCCCTCAGCCCAACGTTGTTTAACATCTACATGGCACCGCTCGCCCACGTTGCCCGACTGCACAACCTCAACATCCTCTCCTACGCCGATGACACCCAGCTGATCCTCACCCTCACCAAGGACCCCCACACCGCCAAAACCAACCTCCACGAAGTAATGAAGGCCATCGCCGAATGGATGAGGAACAGCCGACTGAAGCTGAACTCAGACAAGACGGAGGTCCTCATCCTCAGATCCACCCCTTCGGCCTGGGATGACTCCTGGTGGCCGACTGCACTGGGAACAGCTCCAACACCCACCAACCACGAACGCAACCTAGGGGTCATCCTCGACTCCACCCTCTCCATGACTAAGCAGGTCAACTCTGTATCTTCCTCCTGCTTCAACACCCTCTGCATGCTCCACAAGATCTACAAGTGGATCTCCACCGAAACGAGAAGAACGGTCACCCAGGCCCTCCTCAGCAGCAGGCTGGACTACGGAAATGCCCTCTACGCAGGAGCCTCGGCCGAAACTCCTGAAACGTCTTCAACGTATCCAGAACGCCTCTGCACGCCTGATCCTCGACATCCCTCGCCGCAGCCACATCACCCCCCACCTAAGAGACCTGCACTGGCTCCCCGTCGACAAGAGAATAACCTTCAAGCTCCTCACCCACGCACACAAGGCACTCCACAACACCGGACCAGCATACCTCAACAGACGACTCCGCTTCTACACCCCCACCCGCCAGCTCCACTCCGCCGACCTCACCCTTGCCACTGTCCCCCGCATCCGGAAAGCGACCGCCGGCGGCAGATGGTTCTCCCACCTCGCCGCCAAGACCTGGAACACCCTCCCCATCCACCTACGGCAGACCCAAGACTTGCTGACCTTCAGAAGACTCCTCAAGACCTGGCTTTTTGAGCAGTAGCTGCATTCCCAACCCCCAGCGTCTTGAGACCCTCACGGGTAAGTAGTGCGCTTTACAAATGCTATGATTGATTGACTTCTCAAAATCATTCACACTATGTTGATTATTTGACAAGATCAGACTGCCCACACACTTCACCACACTGTTACACATGGCATGACTCACCTTTGCACACTTCTTGGCATTTGTAATAGATTAGCATTTGACACATCAATCTCACCACACAAGTAGTGACCAAATACACATCCACTTACTCCTCGGGCAAACACAAAACACACCTTATCACAGATGGGACAATGAGAAATATGTGTAGCTGAGTCAGAGAGGAGATGCTACACAACACCATCAACAGCAGCACCCTCTACACTGCAGTCAACACCAATGGCGCTAGATGGTGGCTTCATGACAGATTTTTCGGCCTACGCATGCACATTTGCCCCACAATGCAACTCCTACATTCAACGTGCATTGTTACAACCTTGGTCACAACAAGACACTGACTTAACACACTGATTTTACATGTGTGAGTGTGAGACCGGCCTCGTGGCGTGGGCCCTCCCGACCAGAAAGCCATCCTGCAACCGCACCGATCCCCGATGTCACAGCCTTACGGCCACCATGGCCCAACATACCGATGGCCGGCCAGACCCCAACACGCATGCCCGGCCGAGGGAGAGAGAAAACCCCCCAAGCCAGACCGGGAGGCGCCGTCCCTGTCACACCTCTAGTCTCTTCCCCAAGGAAGGTTTCGATCGGCCACCAGGCCCCTGCTGAGCGGGCGCCTCGCCTGCTGGGTGTCTGGAGTCCCTCCCGGACCCACCTGAACAGATCAAAGGGCCGAGCGACAGGACGTCCCGACACACCGCCCCCAGGCACCAAGACCCCTCTCGGCGAGGACTCCGGACTTCAAAGAGGAGGGGGAGTATAACAAGGGGTGCTGAAGGGACGGGAGGAAGAGAAGACCTGACTGACGAGAGCCTGCTGACCTGGTCGCGGCTCGATCGCTCCCCGAACCGAAGAACGCTACCCGGACTCTGAACCACCTGAGCCCTGCTGACGCTGTCGCGGCTCCCCGAACTCTGAACCATCTGAGCCCTGCTGACGCTTTCGCAGCTCCCTGAACTCTGAACCATCTGAGCCCTGCTGACGCTGTCGCGGCTCCCCGAACTCTGAACCATCTGAGCCCTGCTGTCGCGGCTCCCCAAACTCTGAACCATCCGAGCCCTGCTGACGCTGTCGCGGCTCCCCGAACTCTGAACCATCTGAGCCCTGCTGACGCTGTCGCGGCTCCCCGAACTCCGAACCACCTGTGCCTGCTGAGTGACTCGCGGCACTCTCCTCCAAGGGAATCGGCAGAGATTGCCGAGAGAAGCAACATCCCCCCCAGCTCCAGGATTGAGAGCTGTGCGCAGGATACTCCGCAGAGACACTGACTCAAAGACTGTCCCGCTACCCCCATACCCCCATCACGAGATCGCCGCTGATTGTGGCACTGTTTCCATGCCTGCAGTTCGGATCATAAAGATCCCTTACATCTACGATAAAATATACTGTCTTACGAAGAACTACTGTGTGGTGTCCCTCTGTCAGAGAGTGCAAGCGCAGTGTGTGCGATCCTAGGTACGAGACCCTTCCAGGAAGGGCCTCCCCGCCCTTGCTCGGCCTAACTCTGGGAGAGGTGGGTCAACGGGTGGTCAGGAACGTATTCCGAAGCCCCCCGGAGAACGCCTTCCAACATTTGGTGGCAGACGACGGGATCCGAGCCGACACCTAGAGATCGTGCAGTAAACGACTGACGCACTACCGGAAAGAAATGGAAGGAGAAACCTCCCTAGGTACCGCAGGTACCAACACAAGCACGACATTCCGAGAGGACCAGTTGGAATATTATACGCACCGAGAACTAAAACAATTCTGCAAAGACCTTGAGTACTGGAACGGAGGTGGCGCAGGAACAATGAGGTCACTGCCCGCGATGCCTATAAATGGGCTAGAAGAAAATACCATGCAGCTATAAAGTCAGCTAAGAAAGCTCACTATTCACATGCCATCTTCATGGCAGGTCAAGGGCAAAAAGAAATTTTTAAGATAGTAAAGGATTTTATGAATCCATCAGTTCTTTTGCAGGAGATCCCTCCATCTCAAAATCTCTGCAATGAGATATCAGATTATTTTGAAAATAAAATCCTTGATATCGTGAGGACTTTCCCTCCAGTGCCCTCTATTTCAGGATATGTTGAAAGAATAGAGGGGGAGAAGTTCCCTACTTGTATGGAAACGTTTGTCCCTGTTTCCTTTGACGATACCTCTAAGGCTATTCTTGCCAGTAAATCTGGATCCCCCTTTGATCCATGCCCTCCTTTGGTCTTACAGACCCTAGTAGTAGCAATTAATCCTATCATCAATGGTATCATCAATTCATCTTTAACCACGGGTGATATTCCCAACGACTGGAAGCTGGCTGCTGTCAAGCCTCTCCAGAAAAAGGCTCTAGCCGACTCAACCACCCTATCTAACTTACGCCCGATCTCCTTGCTTCCAGTGATGTCCAAACTGACAGAGAAGTTCGTTAATAACCAACTTACGAGCTTCCTGGAAGAAAACAATATTTTACATCCAAACCAGTCAGGGTTCCGGTCAAAACATTCTACCGAGTCTGCCCTGCTGTTTACAGCAGAGACCCTTCGTATGGCCATCGACCAGGGAAAGAAGGCTGTTTTAATCCTACTTGACCTGTCGGCAGCCTTCGATACGGTCTCACATAACATCTTAATAGACCGGTTGGCTGCCGCAGGAGTAGGTGGGGTGGTTTTGGCTTGGCTTAGAAATTTCCTTAGCGACAGACGCCAAATCACAGTGCTGGGTCATTATCAATCTGAAGCTAAGGTCCTCAGCTCTGGAGTCCCCCAGGGATCGAGTCTAAGCCCTATACTTTTTAATTTGTATATGGTTCCCCTGGTAAAACTGATCGCATCTTTTCAGATCAGTACAATCTCATATGCTGACGACACTCAGCTCATCCTAGTACTGGACAGTGAGCGGTCTGGCGCGAAGGAAAATCTTAAGGAGTGCTTGGCAGCAACATTTAATTGGATGACTAATAATCACCTTAAATGTAATGCCGTAAAAACTGCAATCCTCCCATTTGGAAAGCAAAATGTGTTTTCCCTGAAAATCTGTTGGCCTGATGATGCAGAAGCCCCTCCTAACACCATTACATCTGCCCGAAATTTGGGCATTAAGTTTGATAACCAACTATCCTTTAAACAACAAGCGGTAGCCGTAGCTGGCACATGCTTCCATATAATAAAAGCTTTAAGGAAGTTTTTTGATCTTCTTCCGTTGCCAGCTAGGAAAACGGTTGCAGTGGCCCTAATCACTTCCAGGTTAGACTACTGTAATAGCTTATATGCTGGAGCTAATAAATCTGTACTTTACAGATTACAAATGGTCCAACATGCAGCGGTCCGCTTAGTACTACGTTGGCCCCGCAAGTCATCAGCCTCAGCAGCACTTAATGCGCTCCATTGGCTACCAATTGGTAAAAGGATTCTTTTTAAGATCCTGTTAATTACCTTCAGGGCTTCCCAACATCAAGGACCAAAATATCTATGTAATGGTTTTAGACGATATTACCCGACACGTTGCCTAAGGTCTGTGGGTCAGAATCTGCTCATAATCCCCAGATTTAAGTTCGCAACTAAAGGCGGCAAATCCCTCTTTGTGTTGGGTGCCAAGGCCTGGAATAAGCTCCCCCTTTCTTTACGATCCCTGTCTCATGAAACTCAGTTTAGGAAGGCAGTAAAAATCTGGGTGTTCTCTCTGACCGATGCAGCTTGTACAGCACTGGTGTAAATATGTAGTGTTTAGCGTGAATTGTCTCCTTTCCTTCCAACCCCTCCATCTGGGTTGGGTGAGCGCCAAGATACTCCCTGGAGTGATAGAAGCGCTATAAAAGTACTCCTTACATTACATTGGAATCGCTACCACCGGATTAAGCACGAAAGAGGATTTCCAGGGAGCATTGAAGACCTGGGTCGAGGCCGGAGCTTCACGGGCACAAACAGAAGGAGAGCCGCCAAACGAACCACGAAGCATCCCGGGGAGGAGCAGCGCCCCAGAGGGGGGCCTATCCCAGGAGGAGCTAGCGGACCGAGAAAGGGGCCGCAACCACGAACTAGAGCTAGCAAAACTAAAAATCGAGGGAGAACTAAAACTGGCAGAGAAGAAACTGGCAGTAGAACAATTACGCCTACAAGGAGAACTCGAGGAAAAGAAGCGACAGAGAGAGCACGAAGAAAGAAAACTCCAACTAGAACACGAACGCAGCCTGAAAGAGATCGAGCTCAAGGCTAAAAGTGAGGAGGCCAGACCCTCGGGAACTCAACCCCTCTCCTCCGTCGTGGAACCAAAGGTCTACATCCCCAAGGATGTGGTGAAAGAATATTACAAGAACGACCTCATCCAGCAATGGTTCAAGGCCTACGAAGTTGCCATGACCTCCCACCGAGTCCCGCAGAAAGACTGGGGGGCTGGGTTGTGGGGCCGGTTCCTGAGCGAGGGGAGAGATACCCTGCTAGACCTGCCCTTCACGGTGCTGAACTCCTACAGTCACATGAAAGAGGCCCTAGTAGCCAGATATGGGCTCACCCCCGAAATGTACCGGCAACGGTTTCGAGACTGCAAAAAGATACCCGGTACCACATGGGTGGAGTACGTGAACTTTTACAGCCGGGCCTTGGAAGGGTGGATCAAGGGCAGCAAAGTCTCCACCTTTGAGGAGCTGTTCGACCTAATCGCGTGGGAACACTTGTCCGCCAATTGCTTTGTGGAGTTACGCCAGCACCTCCTGGACAGCAAGCTCACTGACCCTCGAAAGCTGGCCGTCGAGGCTGACCGATGGGTGAACACCCGGGCCTCACGGGGTCCCGTGGGAGACTACGGTCGCCACAGTCAGGGACCCCCCCGCCAGAGGGGCGGAGGGAATCAAGGCCGACCAAGAGAATTTCCGGGGGGCTCCCAGCACAGTCCCCCCAGAGGACAACCTCCGCACTTTCCAGCCCCACCTCCGGCCAGCACCGGGCCACCGGGGAGGTCGGGACCCCGAGTGAGGATCACCTGTTTCCGCTGCCAACAGACCGGGCACTATGCCAGTGACCCTCAGTGTCCCATGTACCAACGACCCGCCACGACAACCCCTCCGGCTCGACAAATGGCCTCCGTAGCCCTGGGAGAAGAGATGGAAGACTCCGAAGAATGGGAGCCAGCCGCCATGGCCCTGGTCTCCCTAGGGGACCGAGAGATGGTCCCTGGAACACCCCTGCCCGCCAACACGAAGAAGTACCGACAGCAGGTGACGGTCAACGGTCACCGCGTCGAGGACCTCCGCGACACTGAGGCGAGTGTCACAGCGGTCCACTGCCACCTGGTCTCCGAAGACCAGATCCTGTCTGTCTGTGAAGAGGAGGCCACAACTCATTTTACCTGCCTAATCTCCTGGGGGCTGTCCCGTGTCCACCGTCTGTCTCCCTCCCGCCGCCGCCTTCCCAACGCGGCCGCTGTGTAGGAGGGGGACTACCTTACCCAGAATTCCCAGCAGCGGACGGGAAGCGGATCTGGGACCCGCCTCCTGTACTCTCGCGCCTGGAGGCGCTTAAGACCAAAGGGAGCCACCGCCTCGCGGGACCGCGCGCGGGCGGCGCCGGGCGAAGCCCGGGCAAAGGGCGGGCCGTCATCGGCCATCCAAGGCCGGTAAAGGCCGGGCTGGGCCCCCTCTCTTTCATCCCCGATACGGTCACCTCAAGTAAGTGACCCTGAAAGTACCGTGTTTGTTCCCACATAATGTTTTGTCCCAGTCCTATTGTTTTATCCTGTTATATCTCCTCTAAGGCATTTTGAGTCACTTTTTACATTTCCCATCCCGGTCTGTTAGTCATTTTCCTAAACACCACGATTCATGCCTGCAACGGGTAAAACCCCCTTGGTAAAAAAAGACCATCAATGGAACTTTGGATCATTTTGTTATCAGGACAATTCCGGACCCAGATTGGGAGGACTCTCTTGCCGTGCGGCGAGCTGACAGACGCCGCTCGATTGAGCATATTAAGAACATGCGTATGTCTCCACAACCAAGCACGTCGGTCCATGATGGGTCACATATAATTCCAACTGCTTGTGAACTGTCTAGCAGCGAAAGCACTCCATTGCTTCTCCGGGACGGCTCCAATCTGATAGATTCTATTACTGACCATATTGCTGACTCTATTAACGAATTAAGTGACATTATCTCTACCTCTCCCCGTGACCTCGTTTCGCCCGTTAAGTCCCGGGCGTCCACCTCGTCACCTGTGGTAGAGATTCCCCAAAAAACGAAACATACCCAGAAGCACAACCCTGATCCTCCCCAAGGTCCCCCGCCAACAAAAAGAAGGAGAAAGTTGGGAGGTAGAATGCCAAGGGGTAAATCAAGTAGGCTTATGCAAATCCCAAACCAAAATCCCGACCCTGTTAACATTCCCGTACTATCTACCCCGCAATTGCACATGACATCTCCCTCGCTTATCCCTCAAACCATTTCATCTAAGGACATCCCCTTTACTAATATCACTGGGTCCATCGAGCAAATAGTACGATCTTTTATTCTCCCAGTAATAGAGAGATTGAATACTATCACTCTCCAATTAGGGTCCCTAGAAGAGCTAGTTAGGGAGAACATAGTAGCAAATAAGACCCAACTTAACAGTGTTCCATCATCTGTACCCCTGGTAACGGCAATACCGACCCCTCCACCTGTCATCTTGAAGAAAGGGTCATTACCATCTCTGACATCTGTTCCATCAAAGCTTCCCGTTCCCTCCGTGGAAAAAAGCTTTGTCACAAATAATAATCGATTCCTCCCTCCTCAAAAGGGAGAGGTAAAAAACACCAAGCCTTCTAACCCAAAATCTTCCCAGTTAAATGTGTCTTGTATATCACATCCACCTTTTGAATCCAGGGTAAACAACACACAGGTGGGTGGGAATTCTATAAACTTAAGACCGGCCCTTGTTCAAGGTAACCATTCAAAACTTGATGTAAGGAGAGAGTCTAGGACTAGGTTAGTTGACCTCCCCCCGGAAGTGGCTCCGTATGTAGTCATTCTGACAGGTGTTCCTCCCTTAGAGGAAGGCAAGATGGAACATTTTTACCAACTAAAAAACAAAGTCCTTTTTTGGCTCTGTCAAAATCGGCCGCTCCCTCTGTATTTGAATGGTGAAATCATACATGTCAGGCGACTGCCTTGGCTGGGCTGTCGAACGAAAAACCTATCCGGAGATATTATTATTATCAATTTCTCAGACCGTAGAACTGTAAGACACATCCTAGATGAATTTCAGGAAATTGGGTCAGGGGGTATCATGACACGTGATTTGCTATTTTTCTACCCGAGATCTGCAGTAGAATTTACACCTAATCTGGGACCTTCAACTAGTTACCCTAATGAGCGTTCTATGTCTCGCCGTAATAACTGTTTGTTTAACAGCAATCTCTTTAACGGCTATAATCCATTCTATGGCCCTAAACCTTTCCAAGTTCCCTATAGATCCGACTATTCATCAGGTCTGGACACAAACGACTGACTGGTCCAATGTTCGCAGTCCTCACTTTGTCCGACCTGTCCACTTCCCGAAAAAGAAAACCAAGTACCCCAACTTTCTCCTTTCAGTAGGCCTATGGAGGACCATCAACCCACACCACAGGGTATATTGAACATTCAATTAGATCTAGGCTTTCCAAGGGATATGACTAAACCCTCAGGCGGCGATACTTTATTCGGGGGGGGTTCGGTTAATCCTGCCCTTTCCCACAAAACCAAACTTCTAGGCGACGAAACCCTATCTGGGGGGGGTTCGGTTAATCCTGACCTTTCTCTCAAATTTATATTCTGGAACGTCGCAGGTTTGCGCTCTAAGGCAGGACATCTATCATGGCTCTCTATTATTAGGGAGCATAACATAATTTGTTTGCAAGAAACGTGGTTAACAGCTCCCATTCATCTGCAAGGATATAAAACCTTTAACTCATTTGCCCAACCTTCATCATGTGGGAGAGCGAAAGGTGGCCTGGCAATTTATCTCTCATATGAACTCTTAAACATAGATTCCAAAATCATTAATAGCAACCCCTACTCCCAGATCCTTAAGATAACATCTAGTAAAACACAGCTGTTCTACATAGTTAACTTTTATAACAATTTGACTCCAAAGGATATACTCCCAGTCCTGGAAATTATTTACCGACTCTTATCAGAAGAACGACTCAAACATTCTAATACTAGTATTACCATAGTCTGGGGTGGAGACTTCAATCTCAATCTCTGTGTTTTAAACATCTGTGGTATTGTGGACAACCTGGGTTATAACGTAACGCATTTCCCTCATACCAAACTTGGGAATTTTCTGACCGAGATAATATTTAATTTAGATCTCGGTTTTGCTAACGATCTTGTTTCTCCCCCAGTTTCTTTCACTCCCACGTTCAATGGCAGGTGATTATCTAGTCTGATTGACTATGTTTTGGTTTCACAAATTTCCAAAGATCAGCTTCGTAGCTTTCGAAAAGTTACCGATCCTAGTAGCGATCACTTTCCTAATACTCTCGTGATCACTATTCCGGATATGCCAGAATCGTCCAGCAAGCAAACTCTTTTAACACAAGAAACCTTAGGGGTAAATAAACTGAACGGGTATGCAGTTAAATGGAATAAAGTTGATGCTGAAAAGATTACCTCAGCAGTGCTGAGTCGTATACTCCCACATATCGAAACGTGCTTAAACTCACAATCTCTCCCTGATCAGGTACTGGCTAGCTTTTCTGTTATTACATCTGAAATAAAGAGCAAGCTGTTCCGTAAAACCACGGGCGTTAACCAAACAAAAAAGGGATGGTTTAATCCCGCAACAAGGCGCGCCTACCTCACATTAAAGAAAGCTTTGACTAATACCGTAAGGGATAAAGTGGAAGTGATAAGATTAAGAAAATGCTATAAGCAAGCACTTAAATCTTGTAAGGTGGATATTAAGAAGGAACTATGGGCCAAATTACATCAGAGTTGTTCTTTTAAGGATTCGGCCACCTTCTGGAAAATAGTAAGAACACCTTTTCTAAACGACCAACAAGAGATTCCAAGGATCGAGGTAGCAGTGGGTGAGGCAGCTTGGGTTGGTCATTTCTCAAGGATTTTTGGTATTTCGGAGGATTCTTTGTCAGAGCCCCCCTCAGATAGTTTAGGGATGTTGACTACCCAAAACCATAGTAGACCATCCCTCTCCCCTAATTTTAACCTTTATTTTGACCACAACGAGGTACTTATGGCATTGCAGGCTTCTAAATGTGGTAAAGCCCCAGGCCCTGATGGGGTTCCCGTGGACCTATTCAAAAACAACTTAGAATTATGGTCACCTATTCTTACTAAGGTCTTCGAAGCAGCCACCAAAATCGGCCCACTAGAGTCCTGGACAACTTCCATTCTTCTTCCTATTTTTAAGAAGGGCGACCGTAATAGCCCTGCCTGTTACCGTCCCATCGCCCTCTTGGACTCTACTGGCAAGGTTATGGGTCGGCTACTTCTTAAGAGACTCCAGGATTGGGCTGAAAGCAATCAGGTGATTTCTGACCTCCAGTATGGCTTTCGAGAGGGACTTGGGACGGTGGAGCAGGCATTAAACCTTTCTTTATTGATAGGTAAATACGTATGGGCGAAAAAGGGGAGGTTGCATTTAGCCTACGTCGATCTTTCGGCGGCCTTTGATTGTGTTTCCCATAGTAAACTATGGAAACTCCTTCTGGCTATGGGGGTCGATCCCCCCTTGGTGAGCTTTATTCGGAATCTCTATACAGGGGCCTCAGCGAAAGTACGGTATGGTCTGGGGGGGGGAAGTTACAACATCATTCCCAGTACTTAAGGGTGTCAGACAGGGATGTGTACTGGCACCCTTTCTTTTTAATCTATACACAAATGGTTTAGAGGCTGCGATGTTGATAGGAAGCCAGGACCTGCCCATGATTGATCGTCGTCCAATACCCGCGTTGCTCTACGCGGACGACGCGGTGATCATGGCCAGGACCCCACGCCAACTCCAACTTCTCCTTGATAGATACTGTGAGTTCATGGCAGGCCTAGATCTAAAAGTAAACATAAAGAAAACGTTTGCCATGCACCTGGGGAAACGCCTTAAACATTCCGGCGGTATCCAGATAAATAATACCATTCTGGAGACCGCAACTTCATACCCCTACTTAGGTATTCTGATAGACAATACCTCTAGTTGGGGTCCTACCCTCTTGGCCAGAAAGATGGGGCTCCTTAGAACTACAACAGCTTTGGTCACATTTGCGCAAAAACTAGGCCAGCGCCCCTCCCGGGAGTTGATTCAGATCTATAGGGCTAAGTGCCGTCCAGTGGCAATGTACGGGGCTGGGGTCTGGGGCTATGTCAACACGGAAAGTATCCAAAAAGCAGAAAATGCTTTCTTTCGGTACCTTTTGGCCGCTCCCAATAGTTCGCCAACTTACGGTTGCCATATGGAGTTGGGGGAGGATTATATCTCTGATCTTATTGCAATCCAACCAATTCTTCTATGGCATCGACTCTGGGTTACTATAGAATGTAAAATGACTCGTCTGCTTATTTCTGACTGTCTTACTCTGGAAGGTTGGAAAAATATCCCGTGGCTGTTATATGTCCATAAATTCCTGAGAGATGTAAACCTGGAATCTCTTTTCATGCTCCCTGAGACCACAGTTGATATTCCACGCAAAAAGTTGAAAACCGCGTGCTTATCTCACTTACGTGAGCTCCGTCTAACAACTGAGATTTTAAAGCCTACAAATCTCCATCTTGCCGCGGTACAAGTCTCTTTTGGGATCCAGCCGTATTTACTATCCAGTGCTAATCATTATGAAAAATATCTTTTAACACGATTCCGGTTTAACACTTTCCATCGGTTGATAACTTTCCTGAAGACAAAAGATTGGTCTAGTAAACTAACTCCTTCTCCTTGTGATGGGCAATCAGAACAATCGCTATTGCACGTAGTCTTTTTTTGTAGTCACTATGAATTCCCACGCCAAAAGTGGATTTTACCTTTATTAAAATTCATAGGCTTACGCCAGTGTCGCCCGGCCCTTCTTGCCTTACAATGTTTGGACACTGAGTACAGCATTTTTCCAACAGCCTATTTTTTAAAAGCTTGTGTTAAATATCGTGCAAACTATGACCTATCATAAATCGCCAGATTGTAATTGTGATTTAAACTGAAAGAAATAATGTCTTATATACTTGTTGTATTTACATTCTATACATAAGAACCTTTTTATGATCTATATTAATTCTTAAGATTTTAAAGACTTGTTTTTAACCTTTGTATACTTTTATGGACACAAAATTTGTATCCGAATAAAGTTTTAATTGATTGACCAGATCCTGCCCGACGCCTTTTGTCCAGTCATATCGTCGGACAATTCCGAGAGCCTATGCCGGATGGCCCTAGTCCCCTTCGAATGGGGGGGGAGTCACCGGCAAGTTGAGGATGGCAGTCTGAACCTCCCAGCCCGTAGACAGCCTCCTGGGCAACGACCTGGAGAGTTCCCCGTGGGGACAAGTGGAACGAAGAGCCCATCTAGAAATGATGGGCCTACCCGAATGGGTATGCGCCACCACGCGCTCTATGACTCTCAGATTGCCTTCCTCCGAGGGAGGTGAGGCCATCCCGCTGAACACAGTCGCCGTCCCCGAGGTCCGGGACGCACTACCCGAGCCCGACGACCCTCTTCCGGAAGAAGCAACCATTCCTGATGACGGGTCGGTGCATCCAGATCCCGAACCACTGACCGAGCTCGGGGACCTGCCCGAGATGGCCCAGTGGCACGGCGAGGGAGGTCCCTCCCGAGAAGAATTCTGCCAGGAACAAGCCACCTGCCCTTCCCTCTTTGGACCCCGACAGCAGGCCGAGGCCCAAGCAGCAGGCGACCAGTCCGGAACCCACTGGGTATACTGGGAAAACGGCCTCCTGTACAGCGAACAGAAGTCGGCCGAGTTGGGATCGGCCCGAGTACTGGTAGTACCCCTGCGCTTCCGAAGTCTCCTCCTGGGCCTGGCCCATGATGTACCCCTGGCCGGACACTTAGGTCAAGATAAGACCTACCAGCGACTCGTTACCCACTTCTATTGGCCCAAGATGCGATCGAATGTGGAGGCCCACTGCAAGTCATGCCTCACGTGCCAGGCCAGCGGAAAGAGTGGGGGGAAGCGCAAGGCTCCGCTACAACCCTTCCCCGTTGTTAGTACCCCTTTTGAGCGGGTGGGAATCGACATCGTGGGACCCCTGGATCCCAAGACCGCCCAGGGCCACCGGTTCATCCTCGTCCTGGTGGACCATGCCACCCGCTACCCCGAAGCCATTCCCTTCCGCACCGTGATGGCCCCCGTGGTAGGCCGGGCCTTGATGGGGATCTTCTCCCGCGTTGGGTACCCTCGCGAAGTCGTGAGTGATCGTGGCACGAACTTTATCTCCAAATACATGAGGTCTCTATGGCAGCAGTGGGGGGTATCATACAAGTTCACCACCCCATACCACCCCCAAGGGAATGGCCTAGTCGAGCGATTTAACAGGACCCTGAAAGGGATGATCATGGGCCTCAAAGAACCCCTACGCCGGAGATGGGACGTCCTCCTCCCTTGCCTCCTGTTCGCCTACCGAGAGGTTCCCCAAAAATCTCTGGGGTTCAGCCCGTTCGAACTACTCTACGGACACCCCGTCCAGGGACCCCTGAGCCTGGTCAAGGAGGGTTGGGAAATGACACTCCGGGGGACCCCTCCTGATGTGTTCCGATACATCTTGGCGCTCCGCAACCAGACCCGGAAATTCCGAGAACTCGCAGAGACAAACCTCGAGGCTAGCCAGGAAGAGATGAAGCGCTGGTATGACCAGAATGCCACGCTGGTCGAGTTTCAGCCGGGCCAACAAGTCTGGGTCATGGCCCCGGTGAAACCCTGCGCCCTCCAAGACAAATGGACTGGTCCCTTCAAGGTGGTTGAGCGGAAGAGCCAAGCCACCTATCTAGTCGATGTGCAGTCCCCGCGGAACCCCCTCCGGGTCCTCCACGTGAACCGCCTCAAACCCCACTTTGTGAGGACGGAGTTGTTTGCTCCTGGCCACCGACGATGGGACTGAAGAAGACACCGAGCCCCTTCCAGACCCCCTGGGTGCTAAAGAGACCGATGGCTCCGTGGAGGGGGTGAGACTGTCAACCACCCTCACCTCCTAACAGTCCGACGACTGCCGCCGGCTACTAAGGCAGTTCACGGACCTCTTCTCCCTAACCCCTGGGGTCACCGACTGGTGTGTCCACGACGTAGACACTGGCGACAGCCCGCCAGTGAGACACCGAGCCTACCGGGTCCCTGATCGGGTCTGAACCTGCATCCAGACCGAGGTAGCTAAGATGTTGGCCCTCGGGGTGATTGAACCCTCCGACAACCCCTGGGCCAGCCCGGTAGTCCTGGTCCCGAAAGCGGCTGCCCCTGTTGTCGCCCCTGAGCTGAGATTCTGTGTGAACTACCGAGGACTCAATGCGGTCACCCGAGCGGACGCTCACCCTATCCCCCGCGCCGACGAGCTCATCGACCGCCTCGGGGCCGCTCGCTACCTCAGCACCTTCGACCTAACCTGCGGATACTGGCAGATTGCACTCACTGAGGGAGCCAAGGAGCGCTCCGCCTTCTCCACCCCGGATGGGCACTACCGCTTTAGGGTGATGCCGTTTGGAATGAAGAATGCCCCGGCCACCTTCCAGCGACTGGTGAACAGGGTCCTGTCCGGACTAGAGGGGTTCAGCGCAGCGTACCTCGACGATATAGCAGTATTCAGCTCCCAATGGACCGAGCACCTCCAGCACCTCCGACAAGTCCTGCTGGCTCTGCGCCAGGCCGGCCTCACCATCAAAGCCAGCAAATGTCAAATTGGACAAGGCTCCGTAATCTATCTGGGGCACCAGGTGGGAAGCGGGCAGGTTGCCCCCCTCCAGCCGAAGATAGATGCCATCCTGTCCTGGGAACCCCCAACGACCCAAACGGAAGTCCGGGCCTTCCTGGGCTTCACCGGTTACTACCGGAGGTTTATTAAGAACTACGGCAGCATCGCAGGCCCCCTCACAGAGCTAACCTCCAAGAAACACCCGAAGAAAATACAATGGACTCCCCCGTGCCAAAAAGCGTTCGACGCCTTGAAAGCCGCTATATGTACTGCTCCGGTACTCAAGGCCCCCCGACTACTCTCAGGAGTTTGTGGTCCAGACGGACGCCTCGGAACACGGCATCGGGGCAGTCCTCTCACAGTTCAACGACAAAGGCGTAGATCAGCCCATAGCCTTCATCAGCCGAAGGTTGCTACCTCGAGAACAGCGGTGGAGCACCATTGAAAGAGAGACCTTCGCAGTAGTCTGGGCCCTCAAAAAGCTACGGCCCTACTTGTTCGGAACACACTTCCGAGTTCAAACAGATCACCGACCCTTGCGGTGGTTGATGCAGATGCGAGGAGAAAACCCCAAGCTGCTACGCTGGTCAATCTCCCTCCAGGGGATGGATTTCACTGTGGAGCATCGCCCCGGGACGGACCATGCCAACGCGGACGGCCTGTCCCGATTCTTCCGCTTCAGCGAGGAGAACCCCCAAGTGGATGGGTAGTTCTCCCTGCCTTTCAGCTGGGGGGGCACGTGTGAGACCAGCCTCGTGGCGTGGGCCCTCCCGACCAGCAAGCCACCCTGCAACCGCACCGATCCCCAATGTCACAGCCTTCCGGCCACCATGGCCCAACATCCCGATGGCTGGCCAGACCCCCAACACGCATGCCCGGCCGAGGGAGAGAGAAACCCCCCCAAGCCAGACCGGGAGGCGCCGTCCCTGTCACACCTCTGGTCTCTTCCCCAAAGAACGCTACCCGGACTCTGAACCACCTGAGCCCTGCTGACGCTGTTGCGGCTCCCCGAACTCTGAACCATCTGAGCCCTGCTGTCGCGGCTCCCCGAACGAACTCTGAACCATCTGAGCCCTGCTGACGCGGCTCCCCGAACTCTGAACCATCCAAGCCCTGCTGACGCTGTCGCGGCTCCCCGAACTCTGAACCATCCGAGCCCTGCTGACGCTGTCGCGGCTCCCCGAACTCTGAACCATCTGAGCCCTGCTGACGCTGTCGCGGCTCCCCGAACTCCGAACCACCTGTGCCTGCTGATTGACTCGCGGCACTCTCCTCCAAGGGAATCGGCAGAGATTGCCGAGAGAAGCAACATCCCCCCAGCTCGAGGATTGAGAGCTGTGCGCAGGATACTCCGCAGAGACACCGACTCAAAGACTGTCCCGCTACCCCCATACCCCCATCACGAGATCGCCGCTGATTGTGGCACTGTTTCCATACCTGCAGTTCGGATCATAAAGATCCCTTACGTCTACGATAAAATATACTGTCTTACGAAGAACTACTGTGTGGTGTCCCTCTGTCAGAGAGTGCAAGCGCAGTGTGTGCGATCCTAGGTACGAGACCCTTCCAGGAAGGGCCTCCCTGCCCTTGCTCGGCCTAACTCTGGGAGAGGTGGGTCAACGGGTGGTCAGGAACGTATTCCAAAGCCCCCCGGAGAACGCCTTCCAACAGTGAGTACTTATGCGACATTGGGTCAAGCCTAATAGGTCACCGGCAACAAGGACAGCGACATAATCATCTTCCTCAACAATACAACCACACACCGGACTGGGATACCAGTGAGGATGACTTTGATTTGCTACATAGATGTTCAGAAGCTGGGGGTTACTCTACGCAGTGGAGCCTGTAGACCTCATCCTCGTACACAATAAATCAGCATGTGACACAAAGTGATGTGCCCATGCCTTTTTGCGGCCCCCCGCCCCATCGGTACCTAGGCAACGTCTTTACATCCTCCCTCTTGATGGGTCAACATGATTATGTATTTTGGGCATGTGGTGTGTTCAGTTGGTACTTACAGACAAGCAATGAATTTCCGTATGCGCCATTCTGGAAGCGCTGGTTTATGATGCAGTGGTGGAAGATGAATGCATCATGCACACTCCCTGGGAATTTGGCAATGACATTTGTGAACAGTCCGCGGTGGTCCACTAATACCTGCACATTCATTGAATACGTGTGCTTCCTGTTGCGGTATATGTGTGCGCTGTCCGCAGAGGGCACAAATGATACATGTGTGCAGTCAATTGCACCCACCACCTGCGGGAAGCCAGCGATGGCATAGAATCCTTGCTTGATGGCAATCTGCTCCTGCATAGTGTTGGTGAAGTGAAGGTGCTGGGGAATCAAGCTAAGTATGCCTTCCAAGACAGTGGGGAGGAAGGTTGAGAAGGCTGCCTGTGATACTCCACCAACTCTGGCTAGTGTTGGTTGAAATGTCCCAGAGGTCAAAAGAACAAGTTACTTATCTTCGGTAACGCTTTTTCTGGTGGATACAGTATCTGCCTGTGGATTCCTCACCTTGTGAATATCCCCTGCGCCAGCAACATTCGGAAACTTTTGTAGTAGTCCACGCCGATGGGGTCGAAGACGACGTCACAGAGACACGGCTCCGCTCGCGACTCCGCTGACGTCACCGGCTCCATAAGAAGACCTCGTCGGCGTGATGACGTCAGTTCCGCACTTTTTTCCGTGCCTTCGAGGCACACGGACAGACTGACAACAATATATACACCGTACATGATATGCAAAGCAACACACACAGTATGGAGAATAAATAGCAAGGCACAAGAAATAACATAATGCCTTTGACAGTAACAAAACACATTTGAAACACCATCAATAGAATTACAGGCATAGAATTACAGGTATAGAAGGATGGACAATGGGGAGGCGGGTGGGTCAGTGAGGAATCCACAGGCAGATACTGTATCCACCAGAAAAAGCGTTACCGAAGGTAAGTAACTTGTTCTTCTGATGGATACATCTGCCAGTGGATTCCTCACCTTGTGAATAGATTCCACAGCAGTCCCTACTCCCGGAGGAGGGTGTCCACCCTTCTATACCAAAAAGTCCTGAAGGACGGATCGCGCAAATTGACCGTCCCTCCTCACCTCGGTGTCTAAGCAATAATGTTTTGCGAAGGTGTGGAGGGAGGCCCAAGTTGCCGCCCTACAAACGTCCTCCACAGGAACACCCCTAGACAAAGCAGACGTGGAAGACTTTGCTCTAGTGGAATGAGCTCTCAAACCGGAGGTTCCTTACCAGCCAGGGAGTAGCAAATCTTGATCCACAAGACAATCCACCTGGAAAGGGTGCGCTTGTGCACCGTTCGACCCTTCCTGCAGCCAGCAAAGCCCACGAAGAGCTGGTCATCAACCCTGAAGTCCTTTGTCCTGTCCAGGTAGAAGCTCACCGCCCTCTTAGGGTCCAAGCGGTGAAGTCTCTCCTTCTCCTTGGAAGGGTGAGGGGGGAGGATAGAAGGAAGGAAGGGTAATGGACTGCCCCAGATGGAAGGGAGTTACCACCTTAGGCAAAAACGCAGCCCTGGTCCTGAGTACCATTCGTTCAGCATGCACAGTCAAGAATGGGGGTTTTGAACTTAAGAGCTTGAAGCTCACTTACCCTCCTTGCCGAGGTGATTGCAATGAGGAATACCGTGTTAAAGGACAACAGCCTCAAGGGACATTTGTGTAAGGGCTCAAAGGGAGAACCCATAAGATAAGTTAATACAAGGTTTAAGTCCCATTGAGGCATAATAAAAGGAGTTGGAGGAAACTTGTTTGTAAGGCCCTTTATAAAACGAAGAACAATAGGTGATTTGAATAATGACGGCTGATCCGGCAAACAAAGGAAAGCTGACAAAGCCGATAAATATCCTTTCACAGTAGCCACAGTAGCCACAGCAAAGCCTTGCTGAGCCAGAGAAAGGGCAAACTGTAGAATGTTAGACAGACGAGCCTTCAAGGGATCAATGGACCTCTCTCCGCACCAAAGCACAAATTTAGACCACCTATATGAGTATATAGATTTGGTGGAGTGTCGCCTGGCCGATAAAATAACATCCACCACATCTGGCGGGAGAGAGAAAGAATTCAGGTTGCCCCGTTCAATCTCCAGGCATGAAGGTGTAAGCTCTGGAGGTGGGGGTGTAGAACCTGCCCCTCCGACTGCGAGAGGAGGTCTGCCCTCAGAGGGAGACGGAGCGGAGGGCACGAGGAGAGGTGGAGAAGATCTGTATACCACACCCTTCTTGGCCAGTCCAGGGTGACCAAAATAACTTGGGCCCGGTCTTGGCGAATCTTCCTCAGAACCCGAGGAATCAAGGGTATGGGAGGAAACGCGTAAAGGAGTCGTGAGCCCCAACTCAACTGAAACGCGTCCCCCAACGCTCCCTGCATCGGATACTGGAGACTGCAGAATGACGGGCAGTGAGCATTCTCGTGAGTGGCGAACAGGTCCACCCGAGGAGTTCCCCACATCCGGAAGACGTGACGAACCACCTCCGGATGAAGCCTCCACTAATGGTCGGCGGAGAACTGCCAACTGAGACTGTCCGCACGTATGTTCAGAACCCCGGCCAGATGATTTGCCATCAGACAAATCTGATGGTCCTGAGCCCAGGACCATAGACGCAGGGCCTCTCTGCAGAGACAAAGAGACCCCACTCCTCCCTGTTTGTTTATATACCACATCGCGGTCGTGTTGTCCGTCAGGACTTGAACAGACTAACCGCGAAGGGAAGGAAGGAAGGCCTTGAGCGCCAAACGTATCGCCCGTAACTCCAGAAGGTTGATGTGAAGCAACCTTTCCTCTGGAGACCAAAGACCCTTGATCTCCAGATCCCCCAGATGAGCACCCCACCCCTAAAGTGGATGCATCCGTTATCACCGTGGCCACCGATGGAGGTAGATGGAAGGACTTTCCTTGGGACAGATTGCCCTCCACGCTCCACCAAGATAGATCTGCTGCAGCTTCTCTGGAGATCCTCACAGACTCCCTGAGATCCCCTTTGTGCTGATACCACTGCTTGCGGAGGCACCACTGGAGCGCCCTCATGTGCCAGCGTGCATGGTTGACAAACAGGATGCAGGAGGCGAACAGACCGAGCAGGCGAAGGACCTTCAGAACTGGAACGACCGCTCCGTTGTAAAATAAAGGAATCATTTCCTGTATGTCGAGAATCCTTTGAGGAGGAGGGAATGCTCGACACACAGTAGTGTCCAGTACCGCACCTATGAACAGGTTGCGCTGAGAGGGCACCAGGTGAGATTTGGGCACATTTATCGAAAAACCCAATTTGTACAACAGCTGAGTTGTATCCTGCAGATGACATAGCACCTTCTCTGGCGACTCCGCCTTGATCAGCCAGTCGCCCAGATAGGGGAAAATCGAGAACCCCGACCTTCTGAGATGGGCTGCCACCACTGCCATCACCTTCGTGAAGACTCGAGGTGCCGAAGTAAGACCAAACGGAAGGACCGCAAACTGATAATGTTGCAACCCTACCGTAGACCGGAGATACTTCCTGTGTGACTTCAGGATGGGGATGTGGAAATACACATCCTGCAAGTCGATCGACACCATCGAGTCCTCCTGATTCAGCGCTTGAAGAACCTGAGCAAGGGTGAGCATCTTGAACTTCTCTTGTTTTAGAAAAAGATTCAAGATTCTGAGGTCCAATATCGGACGTAACCTGCCGTCCTTTTTCGGAATCAGAAAATACCGGGAGTAGCACCCCTGACCCCTCTCCTGCTCTGGAACCACCTCTATCGCACCTTTCTGAAACAACTTCAGGACTTCCTCCTGCAGGAGAAGACGGTGGTCCTCCGAGCAAGCTCCTTGGCAAGGAGGGTAATTTGGAGGAAATTCCCGAAAGGGAAGGGCGTACCCATTCTCTACAAGATCCAGAACCCAGAGATCTGTAGTTACAGATTCCCAATCTTGTAGAAAATGGGTAAGCCGGCCTCCCACAGGACCAGCATGATCCGGAATGTCGAATCTAGGGCTGCTTTGCGGTGGTGGGAGCGGCTGAGGAAGAGGAAGAGGAGGAGGAGAGTTGACGGCCACGTGAGCGACCCCTGATTCTTCCTCCGTATCCCTTGGACAAAGAACCTTGCTGTTGTTGCTGCTGCTGTTGCTGGGTCGGTCTATAAGAGCGAAAAGTCGCCCTTCCAAAGCCCCTATATCTTTTGAAAGATCCTCTCGGCTGGGATTGAAGACCCAACGACCTAGCCGTAGCCTTACTCTCCTTGAAGCGTTCGAGAGCAGCATGCGCCTTCTTACCAAACAAACCAGACCCATCAAAAGGCAAGTCCAATAAAGTTGACTGCACATCCGAAGAGAATTCTGAGGACTTTAGCCATGCACCCCTCCTGGTGGCGACAGAAGACCCCATGACTCTGGCAACTGAGTCTGCTGTGTCCAGTCCACTTTGAATGACTTGGCGTGCAGCCGCCTGGGCATCAGTCAGAACTTCATTGAAGCCGGCCCTATCCTCCTCCGATAGCTTTGGTGCCAACTTCTTCGCTGAGTCCATGAGCGCGTGGATATAGCGCCCCAACAAACACGTCGCGTTTGTCGACTTAAGAGCCATACTGGCTGATGAAAAGACCTTTTTGGCCGATTGGTCTACCTTTTTGGCCTCTCTGTCCCCTGGAACCTGAGGAAAGGCCCCCTTGGACCTTCCCGAACAAGCCGCCTGAACTACCAAGCTCTCAGGCGATGGGTGCGAAGTTAAAAACTCAGGGTCCCCTGGAGCCGCTCTATATCTCCTTGCGACTGTCCTGGAGACCGCAGGAGCTGAAAAAGGCTTGCGCCATACCTCTAGTACAGGGTCCATAATGGCCTCATTAAAGGGCAACAAAGGCCCCGAGACTGCAGTAGGCGAATGCAGTACCTCAGTAAGAATGTTAGACCTGAACTCCGTGGTTGGTAACTGATGGTCTAACAACTCCGCAGCTTTCCTGATGACCGCATGATACGGCGCTGCATCTTTAGAGGGCTCATCTGATGGTGGAGTGATTTCCCACTCTGGAGACAAATCCAGTCCACTTGCCTCCTTTAGCTCTTCAAACACTTAATCAGATTCAACTAACTCTCCCTCTTCAGCCTCTTCCAAAAGAAATCTTCTCTCATCCACCACTCTCTGTGCTTCCCTTCTGGAACGAATCCGCACCAGCGGCGTCTGCGGCGCCGTGTTCGAATCCGACGGCGCTGCCGTCGAACGCGGATCCGCAGGAGCAGCCGGCGTCGAACGAAGTCGAGTCGGCGCCGGTGAAGAGGGAAGCGGCGTTGATGTTCGCGGCGCCGGTAGCTGCCAAGACGGCGTCGCCGGAAAGAATGGCATGAATGGAGCTTGAGGATAGACCTGCGGCACTGCCAGATTAAAAGCCATCGGACCCACAGGTGCACCAGAGGTATACATGGCCCTTGAAAACACCCCGTACATGGCATTTAGATAATGCGTGGGGTCCTGACCTGGACCAGGGAATGCAGGATACTGGTCAGGTATCACCCGACTCGGGCCTGCCGGCGCCGACGGTGGAACAAGTGGCGTCACAGTCTCACCCGGGGCTTAAAGATCTTCAACCGGAGCTGGAGAATAAGCTGGAGCCAGAGATGGAACCGGCGTCGGGGATGACACCGGCACCGGAGATGTAGCCGGAGCCGGCGAAGTCATCGGAGAAGAAGGAGCTGGAGGTGAAGTCGGGACTGGAGAAGGAGACACGGACTCTCTCCGACGTCGAGTAGGCGACTTCGACTTCGGAGCCGAAACTTTATCGGAGTGATGATGTGAAGAATGACTCCTCTTCTTCTTATGCTTCTTACTTCTCGAAGCATGCCCCGAAGTCGATTTGGACGCCGACCTCGACCTGGATCTAGACTTCCTTCTTCCTCTTTTTTCCTTCTTCTTCATCCGAGCGATGAAGAGCTTCGCCTCTCTTTCTTTAAGAGCCTTCGAGCTCATCTTGCGGCAGCTGGAACAACCATCCACATCGTGGTCGGATGAAAGACACCAAACACAATCTTCGTGTGGGTCGGTAATAGACATGTGCTTGCCACATTCTCGACCGGGCTTGAAAGCCAACTTCCTTGTCGACATCTTCCGGAAGAAAGACAGATAAATCCAGAAAATACACAAAGTAAGAAGTGAAGCTACTAATAACGATTCCCGAAATCCGTTGGCGTCGTCGGAACGGAAAAAAGGGAACTGACGTCATCACGCCGACGAGGTCTTCTTATGGAGCCGGTGACGTCAGCGGAGTCGCGAGCGGAGCCGTGCCTCTGTGACGTCGTCTTTGACCCCATCGACATGGACTGCTACAAAAGTTTCCGAATGTTGCTGGCGCAGGGGATATTCACTAGGTGAGGAATCCACTGGCAGATGTATCCATCAGAAAGTGCAGCACAGCAAGCAGTTTTGTCTGCAGAGGGATGTTGGTTCTCCGCTGTGTTGGTGGCGTCAGCCTGTGTGCCATCAGGGTCAGGATATGCTGGATGGATGTCCTTTTGAGCCTGTAGTGGGCTATGACTTCCTCTGGCCTTAAGTCTGCGAGGCAGACACGTCTGCGCAGTGCCCGCTGTCTTCTTCGTCGCTGCATTGGTGGTGGTGGTGGTCCTGGGGGTGGTAGCATTAGTTGTTGTTGCCTTGGTGGTACTCCAATCTGCATGATGACTACCTCCATGGCTTCTGTGGCTGTTCTGGGGAGCTCGGGCCTAATCTCCCTTATATACACCCACTTATCTCCAGTGTAAGTCAGGTTTTTATCAGGTGTTAATAACTGGAGATAACGGGAGTTAGCGTGACTTTTTTTGTAGCTAAGCAGGTAAGCCATATCATTTATAATTGTGCGAAGCTGTGTTAGCAACTTTTTTCGTGAAATTTCAGTCAGGAACGCCTACTTTGCATGTCATTAGCGTTGAATATCGCTGCCGTGCAAGGCGATACATTTCCGGTCGCTATCGCTGGAAAACTAACGCTAAAGGGGGTTAGCGACGCCTTATTGATAGGGCGATAAAATTATCGGCGCTTTATCACCAAAAACTGACGCTAATGCGGCAATAAATCCCTTGATGATATGCCCCCAGGTTTTTTGACTGATTCTGCTGGTTTTTCCACTGACAGTGCACTGATGCCTGCTAACCAGACCTCAGTGCCAGCACTAGGACCCAAAAGAGAATGTCAAATTAATTGTACCCAATTGGAAATGTTTAATTTACCTCCAAGTACTCAGTAAAGGGTACCCTGGTATCCAGGGCATGTGAGTTACAGGGCTACCCCAGGGCTTGCAGCACTGATTATGTCACCCTGGAGGTCCCCCAAGTAAAACAAGCACCCCCCCCCCCCCCAGTCCACCACTGCAAACTGGTAGAGGAGTCATGCACTGCTAGCCTGACCATGCCATTGAAAGCAAAGGTAAAGCCACCACTTAATCTGTGCATATGTGTGTGGGTCTCCTCTCGGACAGGCTACTGGGTGCAACATATCACACAAGCAGGACATGTACTTTACACGTTCTGGCAGTAAAACATGCTAAACTACAGTTTTACTGTGGAAAGACTTGGTCGCCCAATTGAAGTCAAGAACCTACCTGTCTGGGACTCACTTCAAAATTGAAACCAACCACAGACCCCTCAAATGGATAATGCAGATAAGAGAACACCAAGTTGTTAAGGTGGCCCATTTCCCTACATAGGATGGAATTCACAGAGGAACAGACCGGAGACTGACCATGCCAATGCAGAATACCTTTCCAGGTTTTTCCACTTAGATGATGAGAATCGCCCGGAAAATGGTTAGTTGCTCATCACCTTTCATCTGGGAGGGGGCCATGTAAGGAAATGCCGCTTTTGTATGGTCACCCCCAAGTTTTACGACTGATCATGCTGGTTTTTCGACTCAAGTGCGCTGAGGCCTGCTAACCAGACGTCAGTGCCACTGCCCTGACCCCTAAAGTGCATGTGGAATTGACTACCCAATTGGAAATGGGTAACTTACCTGTAAGTCCCTAATAAATGATACCTTGGTACCCACGGCAAGTAAGTTAGAGGGGTACCTCAGGGCTTGCATCACTGATTTTGCCACCCTGGTGGTCCCCCAAGGAAAACAAGTCCCCCAGTTTACCACTGCAGACTGGTAGAGCAGTTGTGAACTGCTAGCCTGACTTTGCCACTGAAAGCAATAGTAAAGCCACTACTTCCCCTGGACATATGTGTAATCCACTCCTCTAGTAGGCCTGCCGAGTCCCGAAGGCAGGGTGCAACATATGACACAGGCAGGACATGTACTTTACAGGTCCTGGCAGTAAAATATGCAAAACATTCGTTTTCCTGTGGAAAGACTTGGTCGCCCAATTGGCAAGTAACGTGTTACATGCTGATAGAGAGGTCTTGCCATCTTGGGAACGGGCAGAATAGTGCATCCTTGGATAGCCAGATGTCGCAAGCCTTCGGAAGTGGTCACTAGGTGGGAGGGAACCTGGTAGCCCATTGGCTACCGACCGTATCCTACCAGGAGGGCACTTTCCGAGCTAAAGGGGGGCACCCCTGGTACCCAGACTCCAGATCTTGACGGATTGGGAAGAAGGACAGAAGAAGGACTATCCTACTGCACAGAGGGACAAACAAAGAGTCTGCCCTGATGAGGACTGGATCTGCGGCATCTTAAGGCTAGTGAAGAGAGGGACTGTGTCTGCCATGTCCTGCTCAAGGAGAAGTAATCTCCAGACCTCATCCAAGTCAAGAGAACACCAATGGCCAGCTGACTGACCTACTGTTATTTTAAAAAAAAAACATACTTTATTGAGTTATATTTTCAGTACATCAAGTCTATATATGCCTTGGTAAGGCCTGTATATGTATTACCAAGTCACAGTAACAGGAGTTGATGTGTATCTTAACTTACATTACACAAACAAAACAACATTCCACTCTTCCTTCTGTCTCTCCGCCCCCCTCGAGTCTAAGCCATAATACATGAAACACATCGCCGTCTAATTTGGGTCGTCCAGTGATGCTATTTCTTGGTTTATCCCATCTGACTACAGTTTTGGGGGAATCACCCTGGTAAGAGCTAACTGGGGTAGCTTGGTACAGAGTGTGCACAGTTAGTGTCAATACATTTAATCATGGTTTAGAAGGGGCCAGGGCAGTAGAGTGTGCTTGTGATGGTGCAGGAGAGCTCGGCTCGGGATTTTGTAAGCAGTCCATTATTGTTCCCCAGGCTTGCGCAAACTCCATTGAGTGCAGGACTCACTTTGTCCTCCTAAGGAGCACTTCCTCTTCATATCCCGCCCATCTTTCTAGTTCCTTGAACGAGACAAGGAGGCCTTCCAGTCTTAGAAGCAGCTCATAGCCTTTTGTTTTTCGAGTTTTATATAGTACAAACTAGACCCAAAGGCATCAAAGTGCTTTACATGAGCACCGGTTGCATTACAGACAGACACATTCATTTTTTGTCAGGCAGAGGGAGATTAAGTGATTTTTCCAGAATCACAGGATGTTGAGCATCCCTTCCGAAACCCAAACTAGGTTCCCCAGCTTCGAGGTCGACCGCTCTAGCCATTAGGCCCCATCCCCTCCTTATTTTTGGTGGTGTGTGGAAACCAGCTCAATAAACAATTGTCGGGCATGCAGGGGAACCTCCCTAGAGGTGGCTGTCGCCACAACCTCCGTCACGTCTCTCCAGTAGTCTATCAGATGGGGGCATGTTTGAGCTGGGTGCCTACCATCTCACATCGTGGGCAAGCCATGTCCACTATATTGAAATACTTTTCTATATGTCCGGGGTAAAATATGCCCTGTAGAGTAATTAATCACTTTAAACCAGGTGCTTCTCGAAACGTTTGGTATTCTTTCAAGGATGTAGGCCCAATCTGCTTCTGGTATTGGGAACCTCAGGTTCTCCTCCCATCATTCTGAAAATACAAAGGTATGCTGTTCCTAAGAAGGCTATTAATGATTTAAGAGATGTATGAGTCTGCAAGGTCAGGAGGAGATTCCTCCTTAAGGAAAAAGACCCTCACACATCCGGCAGACTAGCTGTCATATTTCGTCAGCGTGTGGCCCAGATGTCATGTTTCATCATTAGGTCTGCTCCGAATCGGGGCGGCGCTGCAATCCCTGATCGGCGACCTTAGTGGCGCCTTTTAGTGGAGATCTTTATTCCTTTAACTGCCGGTAGGTGAAGTGCAGGTGAGGGCCCTAAGGTGAAGTGTGTGTTGGGCAGAGTGTGTTAAAAATAAGTAGTGGAGATCCTAAATAACAAAGTTTAATGAGGGAGGTCCCACTCTTAATTAAAAGCAATAACGTGCGTAATCTTACAGTAAAGGTGTCTGTATTACGCTATAGTGAATAGTGGTCAACATGTTTCTTGCAAAGGTAAAACTAACTGCAATTCTTCAGGACCAGAAAGTTCACACACTTATTGGTAGTGGTAGCAACTGATAAAGCACTTACCACTGATACAGCACCCTAATAAGTGGTTACTTATAAGGATAAGGTAAAAACGCCTGTAAAAAGAAATACAAGGGGACAAACATACAAGTCAAAAAACATCTTACTAAAAACAATCTTTAGTAAAATCGCCTTATTTACTGCAACAAACTGGTGTCATGCAGTATTCGTGACATGATAGTATTTAATTGTGTAACAAACGTATTAGTGGCTAAAGGAAATAGTTCCCTTCATCTGACAAACGCTGATGCAGAAATCATAAGTGTCTTAGTATTAGAGGAACACCGTGACTGTAGAAATTGTTAAAAAACCTTTTCAGTAGGTTCAACTCACCCTGAGGTGCAAGGCTTCAGGTTCCAACGAGTAGGCGCTGGATACTGACACTGAATAGTGCAGTGTCCTGTTAGCAAAAAGGAAGGAGAAAGAATGCACTCGCGTAGGTCTCGTGTATGTTTCTAAGAACTCATAAAGTGTCATTCTAAAGTAGCGGTTTAACAAAGATTAGGTTGTCAATGTTTTAATCCTGTTAACTGCACAAGATTATTGATGTGTGGAAAAAGCGAGAGCATAGGTCTTGTGCATGTCTCTACGAACTCGTAAAGTATCGTTCTAAAGTAGCGATTACCAAAGATAAGTAGTCAGGGTTATAATCCTGTTAAATGCACAAGATTGTCGATGTTCAGAAAGAGCGAGAGCTCGCCAAAGAGTATGGGGTTACTTACAACGGTCCGCAATGTGGGATGCCTTGAATCCTACCCTGTGTCCGCGCCAGCTCGGGGGACAAAACCAATCACTGGCGGGTAGAATACAAAGGGATCGGGAGCCAATCAGCGGCGCGAACCAATCTACTCGTGGAATAGAGGAGTGGTGCGCGAAGTATCCTTCCGGTGGTGCAGGCTCAAGTGTTTACGTGGTAACGTTGTTGAGTCATAGAGCGTGCCACGTCATATCCTGTCAACGATCAAAAATACGGGAGTAAGCTAGAGTGTAGACCAAATTGTTGGGTCGTGGTAGTTCACTCGGGCTCATCTCCTAGCATCAGTCACCTAACAGAGTAACGTGACAGGTAGTGTAACCATTCAAACATAAAGTTATAGTAGCCACAGAGGGGTGGCGCTCGTGCCCTACTGGGTCAAAAATACAATTAAAGCTATTCCACGAACAGTTCAGGTACACAAAAAGAGGAAAAAGCCAATATCTTGCTGTATAATTTACCAAAGGAGGTAGACAGAGCCCTTACCCCGATCATTCATTAAAGGTGGATTCCTATTATGTGTAACCCAGTGATTGGTCCATCCTCTGGTTCAGATATTAAACAGGCCACCCCAAGGAATGTCTTCATTCAACCCTTCCAGGTGGGAGTATAATCTCATTACCCGCCTCTGTTCTAATGTAAACAATTTAGCCTTGCTAATGTTTTTAAAGGATTGGAGAACTATCCAATGTAAAGAATCGGGGGAATTTTGCTTCTCAAAGAAATGTGTTGTCATTTTCGTGTTCACTCTATTGCACCGAAAATTGCTCCGATGTTCAATAATTGTAGTTTTTACTGGTCTCGTAGTCATCCGTATGTAAGAGAGATTGCATGGGCACGAGATTAAATAAATGCAATTTGGGGTGTTGCAATTGGTGTGTGTTCTGCATTGCCAGGTGAACCCATTAGAAAATTCGATGTTCTTAGTAACTTTGGTTAATGGGCAGGCTACACACGAGCCACAGGGGTAATGGCCCATTACAGGAGGAAGGTTCCATAATGCCTTCTGACTGACCTCCTGTTCGCAGCACAGGGACACAACAGTTGACGCCTGCTGGGGCAAGTTGGTAGCCTAAAGTCTTCAAGCTGCTACCACCACAACCGTACAGCACCGAGGACTGACACCCGATGAATAGAGTTGCACTTGAGTTTACTGAACCCGTGAGAACTGTTGGAGAGTTGCTGGGACCCTTCGAAGTAGAGTTCTCAACTCAGGGAGGATTGGCCTGTAACCACGACAACAGAAAGTCCACAGATGGCTAGACTTTGATCAGACTGGAGAGGACTTTGTGGGACGTCGACCCTGCAACCAGGACCACCTCACCATATTCGTGGACCGATGAATCCCTGCAGGAGGACACCCGTCGACCGCGTTACATCCACAGCATCTTTCATTCCTTGCATCAGGACCACACCATAGGAATCCATTGCAATGCCAATAAAGTACCTGGAACTGCTGAAGGACTGCGTTCACTATGAAGGTAACTGTTCTAGAGGACCTTGCTGGTCCTCCAGACTAGATCCCCATCAGAGTTGGTCACCACAAGTACTTCTAACCAACTGCATTGACACTTGACAAGTTCTCCTTGAAAAGGTTTTTGAATGTCTAATTTGTTAACTTTGCCAAGGCTTGTTTGTGGTTGAGTGAAATTGCTTTGATATATTATTGCTTGTAAAATCTATATCTCCAAAGCCCTTAGGTGGATCCTTTTCATTCTAGTGTCTAAATTCATATAAAAGTACAGTCTATTATTATAAATTGACTCCGGGGTAGCTTTCAGCATGGCAAAAAAGGAAATATAAAATGATAATAATGAGATGTTATTATAATTTTATTTTTCTGTGCTGGGGCAGTTTTGTTGGGTGGGGCTAGGCTGTGCAGGGGGGAGGAGTGGTGGCACCCCCAAAAGTGTGCATAAATGTTCTCCACCCACGCTGCAGTACAGCCTGGGTGGAGAACATGCCCAGGCTTCCATTCCCCATCTGAGTGCTGAACCACGGCGCTCAGATGAATCACAACGCTGCATTGCAGCATCGTGATTGGCTCAGCAGAGCCTGGGTGCTTACCAATCACAACGCTGCATTGCAGCATCATGATTGGCTTAGGGGAGCCTTTCGTGCTTCATGTTCCAACAAAAGCCAGGAAGAGGACAGAAGAGAGGTGGCGGCACCCTTCCCCATTCCTCTACTGATTCGCAGGAGCAGCTTCTACCGGTTGGACATCTCGAGTTTTGTGTCAATTTCTTCTACAGTTGTTTTGGTGCTGTTTAAATGCTTTAAACGTGTTCCTCTGTGTAAGCCTTGCTCCTCAGTGCCACAGCTACCCAGTATTGAGCTGAAGGTTTGACAGACAAAGCGACCCCGGGCTTGAGCTGAGGGTTTGAGAAGCAAAGCCCAAGAGTCCTTAAGGGGTTGGTAAGTGTATTACTGAGGTTGCCCAACCACACCATATAATGCACCCCATTTCCTCACAAGATTCAACTCCATATTAGGTGGATATCACTGTTTCCATAAAGCATGTCAATTTCAAGTTCAATTTATTTTAGGTAAGCCAATGTGGGTTGAGTATTTTCCACCGCCCTCCCAGCACAACGCGGGAGATATTGGATAGAGACTTCTAGCTGCTGCTTCCTTAGCGTCCCTGGGCATCAGCGTGGATCCAGAGAATCTTGAACAGAACCTCTGCATGCCGATAGGTGGCACGGAACAGCTCAGCATCCATGCCGGATGTGACGTGCCCTGTGCCTATAAAGGCTCCTCCCCAGTGCGTTGACCTTGATTCCTTTCTTTCTGAGTCATCGGTGTGGATACATAAGAGCTCCGTCAATAGTTTTTTCAATGTTTTGTCGACCTTTATGTTCCTGGCGTAGAGGTGTACCTTAAGAAACCTGTAAGTTTTAAGCACTGTGTAGCCAGTCACAGGAACATGTCTGTGACAGACCTGCACCTGGTTTGCTTGTCACCCCAAAGGGATCATGGAGCAGGAGATGAAGCTCCTGGCCGCTCAACACTGGAAGTCTCCGCACCGCTCCAGGGTCCCCTCTTGGAGTAGATACCACTAGTCGTTGTTGCGACAGGAGTCATCATCAGGTAAGTCCCACAAAAAAAAGGAGACCAAGAAGTTGAAGGGCTCTTCAACTTCGCTGTGCCAGTCCAAGTCATCAGATAAGGAGTGGGATCGTCACAATTCTAGGCCCCACATCCCCATGGAGCTTAAGCCCAAGTTCACTCCGCGTCTCCCTGAATTTCCTGGAGCCTGAGTGACCCCAGCCAAACTCAAGGAGTTCTGTGAGGCCTTACACCTCATCTTAGGGCAGGAGGATCACTCTGGAGTGCCCTTGGGGTCCCATGGGTTCAGGAGGTGCCTCAACTCGGTTACCGCCTACAGATTCACCATCAGCGCCACTCAGGCCCTCTAGATCTGTTCCCAGATCCAGACCGACTGGTTGCGAACCCTTGACCTTAGCTGTGTTTTGGTCTAGTGGTGCTATTCCCGGAACTTCCGTTGTCCTTTGGAGGCACTGACCCCATAGTCATTCCTCAATCAAGTATGGAGCGGGTCCAGCATCCTCCAACGTCGACTCCTATGCTAAATGGACCACATCCCTCAGGGTCCGAGACATTGCCGCAGTTTTCTGATTAGGCCGGTAAGGAGTATGACTGGTGTGGATTTGAGAATCCTTAGAGCCTACCAACTCCCTTGAGGGATTGTTAGCCAATGACAATTGGTATAAGGACCTTGCGGGTGTCAGTGGTCTTGACACCTCACGAGACACTGGCCTGGTCTCTTCTCCTAGGGTGGCTACGGAGGCAGGGGCCTCTTTTGTCATAGTGATGTGGAGGGCAGTTGAGGTCTTCGACCTCATGCTACCCACAGTGGAAGTCAAGACCAATGTCTTGTTGAAGGTGCTTCAGCCGGGGGTGGGGGGAGGTGGGGGGAT
The DNA here is from genome assembly GCF_964204655.1 of Triturus cristatus. NCBI lineage: Eukaryota > Metazoa > Chordata > Amphibia > Caudata > Salamandridae > Triturus > Triturus cristatus. Next base: position 631,629,122 of record NC_140590.1, on the reverse strand, counting down.
CCCACTCAGAGCCACTTCTACCCTTTAACAAAAACCTCTCTGATATCCTGTTTGGGGCCTGGGCAAAGCCCTGCACGGGCACTCTTGTAGAGAGGAAAATCACATGCCACCTCTGTCTCGCTCCTGGGGACCCACCTTTCGACAATCAGCACCCCACCCCTGGGAGCCTGGTGGTGCATGTCTCAACTTCAAATGTTAACCCTGGTGCACTCCCTACCATTCCACCGAATAGGGAATCCAAGAGGCTGCATACTTTCGGTAAGTAGATTCTCTCTTCCACCAGCCTTTCACTGTAGTCGGTGCACACTGCATGCCTCTTGGGCCGATATAGGCACACAGTGTGGGACTCAGTTGCACCGTGCTGCCCATGGTCTCAGAGGAGGCCCGAGTCATCCCCGCTAATGCCAATGGCAGGGCTGCAGCCATATTCACTATCAGATACAGGCTGGACACGATACACTCACTGGGTAGGGCTATTACTTAATCAGTGGAAGCTTTGCCACAATGCCTGGGTGAGATTAACTGGCTTCTCAGGCGATGTTAAGGCATCCTTTATGCGGTACAAAAGGGGGTGGTGATGGACGAAGCATCAGAACCAATCAAACACTCACACCCAGTCAACAGATCTGGGTTTGATCCATCACCATTCTTTAGCCCACTCTGCCACCCCAGTTCAGACATGGCCATATGCAAATCAGTCTGACCCTGTGCCTCATGGGAACAGTCCAGCCCGAACTGCCAAGCCATGCCTTCCCTGGACCGGAAACAAGCTTCCTAGGACCGGTTTCTGGCAATCCTTTATGGACATACCCTTCAATGGCACTCGCCTCTTCTGTGACACGGCAGATTCAGGACTTGAGCACTCTAAGGAGAGTAAGGTCACCCCCTAGTCATTGGGGCTCACCAAAGCCCCACGTCAGCTGCACTCTTCTTTACGCTCCTTCTGTGGCTACAGAAGGGGCTACTAGCTGTGTCCTTTCCAATCCAGCCACCATGGCCAACAGGCTTCAAAGCCTTTTTGTAGCCATGGACACAGCTCCCACAAAGTCCATGAGACTCAAATCCAGAGACTTGCACAGTCAGTCACCCTCATCCTCCCACTGCAGCTGCTGCCTTCCAGCCTTTTTAGTATGCTTTCACATCAAAAGGGGCACCCTGTTGGTGGCAGGATCAGGCACCATCCGCCCAATGGCATGATATAACTTTGGACAATTGGTGCTTCATTTTGTCCGGCGGGGTTAGGCTCTTCCATTTCAGAAACCACGTCGTCCCTGCCATCATCCTGAGATTGGCTGATGGAGGAATAACTTCTCCTTATTACACAAGGAAGTGCAGGCACTTTTGGCCAAAGGAGCCATTGAGAGGGTGTCCCCATCAGAAGTAGGTTGTGGTCGTTATTCCCACTACATTCTGGTGCCCAAGAAGGACTGAGGCCTCCGCCCTATCCTGGAACCTTCATCCTCGCAATGCCTTCCTGAGAAAGAAGAAATTCAAGATGCTGACGCTTGCTCAGGTCCTGTCTATGCTTGACCCTCGAGACTGATTGATAGTGGTGTACCTGCAGGACACCTATATTCACATCCCAGTGATGCAGGCCCAACGCAGTTACTTGCGGTTCACTGGGGGCCAGGAGCATTTCTAGTTCACTGTACTCTACTTTTGTCTTAGCAATGCTCCTCGGTTGTTCACCAATGTAATGGCAGTAGTTGCAGAACATCTCCGGAGGCTGGGGGTTACAGTCTTCCCCCTACCTCAACGACTGGCTGCTGAAGGCAAGCATGCCTCAGGCAGTATAATTCCAGTATACGGCAGACCTGCATTCAGTGGGGCTCCCTACTAACATCTCAAAGTCACATCCAACTCCTTCGCAATGCTCCCTGAGCCATTCTGGACCTGATCCAATTGCACACCTACCCTCCGGAGCAAAGTGTCCAGGATCTTCAGGCTATGATCCAGAAGTTTCAACCTCAGTCCTGGATTTCGGTCTTCATCTGATGGCCTTCAGCATGCTACTGCTTAAGTACACTTAACAGCATATGTGGACTTTGTAGTGGGATCTTAAGTCCCAGTGGGCACAACACCAGGGGAATCTCTCTGACCTGTTCCAGGTTTCAAAGGGGACGGCAAAAGATCTGCAGTGGTGGTTAATGGACCATAGTTAGGTCAGCGGCAGAACCCTCTCTCTTTCCGACCCAGAGCAGACAGAAGTGACCAATGCATCACTTCTGGGCTGGAGTGGCCATCTAGGAGAGGTGGAACTCAGAGTCCTCTGGTCTCTGGTGGAGAGTCGGCTCTGCATCAGTCTTCCGGAGCTGAGGGCAATTCACTTGACAAATAAAGCTTTCCTGCCCTCCATCAAAGGGAAGCTGGTCCACGTGTTAAGGGACAACACTACTGCCATATGATACTGCAACAAGCAGAGTGGGTTCGTGGACCATGTGCCAGGAGGCTCTGCGCCTCTAGACCTGGCTGGAATGTAAAGACCTATTTGTGGTTGTGTAGCACCTGGCAAGATCTCTAAATGCAAGGGCAGACAAACTTAGTCATCAATGCCTCACAGATCACAAATGGTGACTGCATCCAGAGGTGGCCCAATGTCTCTTTCAGGACTGGGAGAACCTTGGCTAAATCTATTTGAAAACGCTGAGAATAAACTATGTCAGTGCATCTGCCGTTGGAGTTTCCAAAGCAGCCAGGAGACACATTCAGACTAGACTGGAATAGAGGACTCCTATGGGCCTGTTCTATAATACCTCTCCTTCCTTGGGTTTTCAAGATCGGAACCAACTGGGCCAAAATCATCCTGGTGGCTCTGCATTTGGAGGATCTCCTGTCACAGCAACCGGGCCAGCTTCTGCACCTGAACCAGCACACTCTAAATTTTCATGCATGGAGGGTGAGCAACAACCAATTCACAGAAAAGAGTAAGCAGCGGTATGCCCTCCTAGAAAGAGACTGTTACCGTGAGAAATACAGCAGATACAGGTAGAAAGCACAATTAGTGTTCTTGCATGAGAATAAACATCCAAATAGTCACACCTTGACTGTCAAAGAAACCCTGTGAGAGTGCTGAATGGAGGGAAGATCATCCTATAGAAGAGAAAGCCTCACACACAAAATTGTATCATGCTTCATCATCAGCAACCTCACCCCACCCTGGAAGGACAGTACCTCCAGGGCAGACTCAAGCTACTGTTGGACCCTGCACAGCAGGGAGTACTTGGATAAAAGCTACTGGACAGTGAAGGTAACCAAGTCCGTGAATTAAAAATACCTTAATTTATCCCGGGCTATTTGTCTTTATTAGTGGGTACATTAGGTAAGGTTAAAAAAAAAGTTGTGAGGCGGTAATGTGAAAGCATGAACTCACACCACCATAAAAGTTAGACCAACATGTTTCTGTCCATCCTAGAAGACCATACGGGTCTGGGGCATTCGTCAGGGCCAGGAATCCCTAACTCACTCTGGGGAGCCTATTTACCTGCTGTATAAGGTGAGGGGGAAAATAGTGAAAGATTACAGACAATATACTAAATGTGCTTACAAGCGTGAATGGCAGCAATGAATGTTATCTAAGGGCCAACCATTGTGCTGTTAGTAGTGCGTACGCTTAGTGATGGCCTGGAGACATACTACTCCTTTTCTCCGCCCAAAAAGCTGTTCCTTCCTTAAAATTGCAAACAAAGTTTTTTAAAGTTTTTTTAATTTGACATGAAACTGTTCCCTTTCCTATACAATATTAAGGGAGTTATTGCAAAATAAAAGGATAACACAGGGGGGAATGGAGCGGTGCAGGACAGTAATGAATTAGACCTGAACTTGAAGTTATAAAGATTATTGGCAATAAATCTGGCTGTTACTTCCTCACCTTTCTTCGTCACAGTCCCTCCTCTTTGCTGATGTACCAAGCATCCAATTACTCGACTATGCAACCAGAGTAAGAGCAGTCAGCAGAACCGGGTCACTCATCAGGACACAGCACTAACCAAATACGCCCAAAGCAGTCCACAGAGTAGGACGAGTCCCATGAAAGCAGAACTAAGAGGCAGTGTACTATAAGACATCAAAAAACCAACCAAAGGTAGGGGAAATTACCTTCTCCCCAATACTAAAGTGCAAACAAAATCATTCCAACCGTACCACAGAGTGCAAAACAATGCTCCAGTGGGATGATTCAGGGGACAGATGAAGTAATATGAGAGGTACTGAGAGCAAGTGTAGAAGAAGTAAGGCAAATAGCATATCAGAGTGCATGCCCCTCAAGGAGATACAGGTCCAAAGAAACCCCAACATGCATACCAATAGGGCTCACCCTGAGCTCATAAGAATGCCCTAGAATACAAACCACTGCAAGTGCACAGCAGAGAACCAAACCAACGCAGCTGTCTAACAGTAGACAAGGCACCAAAGCCCACAAGACTGCACACAGGAGACAGAAACTGGTCCAAACCAAACATTACCAGTTTGCAATCACTCATCAAAACAACAAGTATGCCAAGTGCAGCCACACTGGCCTTCAGTACAATCCTTGACCAGCTAAACAGGTCCAGAAAAAAGGCAACCAGGACCACGTAACCCCAGAAAGAGCCAAAGACAAACCTGAGAGACTACTCAGCCACAGAACAACACTAAGAAGTGAAATGAAAACCTAACAGCTGCCTCATGACCAACCAAGGGTTGTAGACAACTGGTGAAAGCTGCAGCATGGCCAACCAAGGGTTGGAAACAACTGTCAGAAGAAAGAGGCAGACAAAAGGCCACCACAAAGCCTAAGAATAACTCACTTCCCATTCCCTAGCACCGAACCAAAACCAGGGTCAGCGAAGGAACAAGAATAGTCAGAAAATATAAGATGGCTGGCTTGAACACAGCCAGGAGCAGCTTGCGTAATATATTGCAGTGGTTACGATTTTGAATTTCTCGTTTAAAAAACTAATTTAGAATCACATGTCAAGAATTCGATGCAAATCATTAAACTTCGGGTCAAAAAGGAAGTATGTTAAGTAGCAACCCTTTGCTTTCTCCGTCCTAGGTGCTCACCCTATAGCAACTTGTAAGAGAAGAGATTTTATGTTTCAATATGTTTTTATTGGTTTCAGGTCCTGTAGCAAGAGTAACAATGTGGCTCACAGTTTGGTTCATGTCTGCTCCGACACGCATCAAGGATCGTCTCTCTAAATCTGAATGGATTGGTGCGATTCTGCTCATCGTAAAACCCTGAGGTTACATGCACAGGCGTATTCTCCACAGTGGATACCATGAGGATGCTTATGGCCTCTCAGTACCTCTAAGAGATTAAGGCCCAGATTTATCAAAGGACTGTGTTGCCCTTGTGTCGATGAAATCCTTAAATCAGATTTTTCAAGCCACGTAAAGCCACTTTGCGTGGCAGTGTGTGGCTTGGTAAATCTGGAGTATCGCAGGGCAGTGCAAGTCGCTGCCTTGTGTTACTCTGTAGAGGGAAGGATTTACAGGGGTGGAGTGGGTGTTGCCCTGCATACATCTATGCTTTTTGACACCTTCTGCAGCACACTTAGGAAGAGGAAAAAGCCTCTAGGGATTATATTGTCCAGGAAGGGGTCCCTTCCTGCACCTAAAAAATTCCTGCCTGCAACGCAAGTACCCTTGCACCAAGGAGCAAGGGTGACTACGTTGGTGCTAGGAGGCACGGAGTGCGCCAGCTCAGTGAGAGGATCCGAAATATGCCATATGTTAGTCAATAAAGTGCATTCCTGCCCTCTTCATTTGACGTAGCACAGCCAGTTGCTTTTCTGTGTTGTGCTGCATCTCATAAATGGCAAATCTGGCCCCAAGTTATTTTTCTATTCCCAGTATAAATCAAATGCTTCTATATCACTCATATTAATGTGGAGCAGTTGTCACCTCCCCCCATCTAGCCATTACAGCTGCGTGGCACATAGTTGAAGCATATTAATCAGAGAGGCTCTACGCTTCAAGCATTCCCACATCCACCGTAGCAGGATACTTTGGGGTGTCCTTGGTATTTTGATATTAGTGACGACACACTGTTTACGGGCCCTATACTTTGCTAAGTCTATAGCCAACCTTTCTAGGTCTCATGTATAGACAATTTTAGCTGTATTAAATACAGACAGGGTGGTTCCTTGCTTATGATTCAATCACATTCATGTCTAGCTCTGCCCCCTACTATGACCGTTTTCCTCCCTATTTGTGTTTTTACTCCATGCTAATATCCTTTCATAGTCGCCATTTTTAGATTCGGCAAGTTAGTGCCTTCCACTGCTGAGGTCAGGACATTGCAGTGCACAAAGAATTATTTTCCAATTCTGTTTCTCCTTACTTTCCCCCCTAACTTTGAGGACCTCTGCTCTCCTGTTTAATTATTGACCCCCCCCCCCCCCCCGCACGTTGATGCAGAAGAAAAAGAATTCCAAAAGGGCCACTGCACCTGCATGCACACATACATCGTCTATCTTTATTAGAACAAATAAAATCCCAACAGGTGAAGCATACTGGCTTTGTCAATGTTTGTAACACATTTAAGCTCCAACAATGCAGATGTGAGAGCTTACTTGTTTAAAAAGAAAGAAATTGGTTGTACATTTTTGGGAATTTAGGGAGCCAGGCTTTGTAACTTAAGACTTAGTTTACATTAAAAAATAATCTGATAAAACTCAGAAGTGGCAACTGTAAGGTATATGGATGATTTATAAAAATATAGTACAGTGTAAATGAATGGCACTGTTTTGTTGGCCTTTAGTATGCCATAGTGGGTGAGACCGCAAACTTAATATAATCTCATCTTTTGTAGACAGAAAAAAGCAGGAAGATGTTGCTCGGCACTGAAAGTCTCCAACTGGTAATCCTTGCATTTCTGCTTAATTTTCCATCCCGAGGTTCAAGGGTGTAATTGCGCGCCAACTGATGTTGGTTGGCTGTTTTCAGCTAAAAGCCAAAATCACCATTTGAAACACAACCAAAATAAAAATGTATGTATATCTCAGAACCCCTACAATACAAATAGATACAGAGTCACTGGCGCTCTCGGGATTTATGACTTCAAGAGTTAATATATAATATACATGTTGGCTTGTATTGCATGGAGAGCTGTGTGGGAAGTACAATTTTAGCACTACACAGAAGAATTGTACAACATATAAAGGGAATTCGGACTAGAGATACTAACTACCCCACTTGCACAACACTTCCAGGCATTCCCTGTCATTGACTCTGTGGTACATAAGGACGACTCCTGGTGGCGCCCCGCTCCAAAGCCCACGGACCATGCACGCAACCTGGGCTTCATCCAGGACTCCTCCCTCACGATGACCAAGCAAGTCAACGCCATCTCATCATCCTGCTTCAACACCCTGCGCATGCTCCGAAAGATCTTCCGGTGGATCCCCGCCGACACCAGGAAGACGGTCACCCTGGCCCTCGTCACCAGCCGACTGGACTACGGCAACACCCTCTACGCCGGAACCACAGCCAAACTACAGAAAAGACTCCAGCGCATACAGAACGCCTCTGCACGACTCATCCTGGACACCCCCCGCCTAAGCCACATCTCTCCCCAGCTGAGAGACCTGCACTGGCTCCCCATCAGCAAGAGGATCACGTTCAGGCTAATCACCCACGCACACAAGGCCCTCCACGACATGGGCCCTACATACCACGACAACCGCCCCACATTCTACACGCCCACCCGCCAGCTCCGCTCCGCCAGCCTCGCCCTCGCCACTGTCCCATGCATCCGCAAGACCACTGCTGGAGGAAGATCCTTCTCCTACCTGGCGGCAAAGACATGGAACTCCCTCCCCACCCACCTACGTCTGACACAGAACCATCTCTCCTTCAGGAAACAGCTCAAGACCTGGCTCTTCGAGCAGTAGCGGACCCCCCTCCCAGCGCCTTGAGACCCTGCAGGTGAGTAGCGCGCTTTAAAAATGTATTTGATTGATTGATTGAAGGGAGGAGGAGACGGGGAAAAGAAAGAAAAAATCACTACACAGCTAGAGTTCGGATACATATTACAATTGGACACCAGAGTTCCGAATGAGTTGAAGATTGGTGAAGAATTACATGTGCACTTATAATGAAAAATGTTAAACTAATGTAAATGTTATGCTGACTGACTTAATTACATGTTCCGGATAATGTCTAAATAACAAGTTACTTACCTTTGGTAATGTTTTTTTTCTGGTAGAGACTCTAACTGCAGATTCCTCACCTTAGAATATTCACCAGGCATCAGACTAGATCCAGAAAACCTTGAGTAGTGCCTGTGCGCGCAGGTAGGTGGTGTCAATCAGCTCCACATCTATGTTGACGGCGTCAGAAGGGACATTGCTGTACCAATACGTACGCCACTCTGGAACAATGACATCAGTTTATTTTAGGACTATTTACCTGCCAGAAACGCAGAGCCACATCACAATAAAGTTTGACCAGTGTGCAACATCTATCGGGACCTTTTAGTTGAAGAGCCCGGTTCACCTTAAGGGTGAGGATGGGAGGGACCGTGAGGAATCTGCAATTAGATAGAGTGTCTATGAAAAAAGTATTACCGAAGGGAAGCAACTTGTTTTTCTGATAGAGACCAACTGCAGATTCCTAACCTTGGAAAAGATACCAAAGCAATACCTCCCCAGAGGTGGGTCTGCAAACTAGCTCAAATAAAAAACTACTGGACTGAAAGGGCGAAATGCCCTCCCTGATGGGCCCGACTATCAAGGCAGTAGTGCATCATGAACATGTAGAGTGAAGCCCACGTGGCAGCTTGGCAAATAGCAAGGACAAGTACAAGGGGCACTGAAGCGGTTGTAGAGGCCTTGGCCCTGGTGGAATAAGCACACAATGCCCTCAGTAGGTGATTTTTAGCCAATGCACAGCCAATCTTGACACAGAGGACAATCCATCAAGAGATGGTCTGCTTCTACACCACCTGGACCTTTTTTGCTTCAATAAACCCAATGAAGAGCCGATTGTCCAACAATGCTCTTTGGTACAATCAATTTAGAAAGAGAGCTTTCTTTGAATCCAGATGGTAGAGTCTCTCCTCCTCCTTAAAGGATGAGATAGGGAAAAAAACGATTGCAGCATGATGCTCTGACTGATATGAAAGGTAGTGACCACTTTCAACTGAAAAGAGGCTTGTTTCCAATCAACCCGTTTGTCCAGGTAAAAGCTGGTGTACCGATGGTGAACCGACAGAGCTTGAAGCTCGCTGAACCTCCCACGCGATGTATTGGCCACTAGGAAAACTGTATTGACTGGCAGCAACCGCAGAGGGCATCTGTGCAAGGGCAATGGGATCAAAGGGAACACAGAAAACTAAATTGAAATCCCATTGGGGCATAACAAAAGGAGTAGAAGAAAACAAAAGGTGTAGGAGAAAACAAATGTGGCATTTCTTTGATAAAATCCATCCTAGCTGGTGACTAGAATAGGGAGGATTGATCCAGCAACCAGAGAAAAGCTGAAATAGCTGACCGGTAACCCTCAACAGTGCCCAGGGAAAGGCAACGCTGGGCTAATGACAACACAAACAGCAGCACCTCCAAAAGAGATGTACAAAGGGGGCCCACTTGCCATGAGGGGCACCAAGCCACAACTGTGTCCCAGTGGCAGACGTATACAGTTTTTGATGAGAGCTGTCAGGATAACATCCCAGACCTCAGGGGGAGATCAAAAAGTCTCAACTGTTGTCACTCAAACTCCAGGCATGAAGGTGGAGAGCGCACAGTTGCAGATGCGGGACCCCTGTCCTGCTGTTTCAACAGAAGATCATCCCAAAGGGGCAGCCTGATCAGAGGATTGATGCTCATGAGTTTGGGGTACCAAGCTCTATGTGCCCAATCTGGAGCCACAAGGATGGCTTGGGCCCAATCTGTTCTGATCTTCTTGAGAACTTGGGGCAGGAGTGGTATAGACAGAAAGGCATACAGGAGTCCTGGGTTCTAGTCTGGGTTGCCATTTGTGATCCCCAAGGCATCAACTGCTACATTTGTCCGCTCTGGTGTTCAGAGATCCCGCCAGGTGCTGCACAACCAGGAAGATGGCCTGGCACTCCAGACAAGTCCAGAAGCGTAGAGCCTCCTGACACAGGGTCCATCACCCCACCCCACCCTCTTTGTTGCAATACCACATGGCGATGGTGCTGTTTCTGAACACCTGCACCAGCCTTCCCTTGATGGATGGGAGGAATGCTTTCAATCCCAAGCAGATAGCCTTCAGGTCCAGAAGATTGGTCTCTGGCAGATTCTAAACTCCACATAAAAGTCCTCGGATCTCTACCTCTTTGAGATGGCTGCCCAAACAAAAAAGTGATGTATCGCTCACCATTGCCAGCTCCTGGTTGTGAAGGGAGAGGGGTTTGCCACTGATCCAATCGCTGTTCATCAACCACCATTGCAGATCTTTTGCATCTCCTTCAAAATCTGGACCAGGTATTAAATATTCCCCTGATGCTCCCACTGAGACTTCAGGTCCCATTGTAGAACCTGCATGTACCATAGGGCATTCTTCACCAGCAGGATGCAGGAGACCATCAGACACAGTAGCCTTACAGAACAGGGATGTGGAAATATGTGTGCTGCAGTCAAACGCTACCATTCAGGCTCCAGGACAGAGAGACACAACCTGAGCCAAGGTGAGCATCTCAAATTTCTCTTTTTTCAGACAGACGTTGAGAGGTCACATATCTAGTATGAGGGCAGAGGACACAATCCATTTTTGGCAACAAAAAGTAGCTGTAAAAACAACTTCTACTGCCCTCTTGATGGCTGCTTTGGCCAACAGAGCCTATACTTACTGACAGAGCAAGTAGAGATGGTCCTCCGTCAGCCATTCTGGGGATAGTGGCAAGGATGGAAAGGACTGTTGCTTTGGTAAGGAAGCCAGAGAGAGTCCCTGGGATCTGGTGGTGACCCGGCTTTCACGAAAACACTCATGTGCTGTGCCAGTCTGCAAACAGCTTTGGTGGTGAACTGCCACCGTAGAGGCGATGGCTCTGCCTAGGGAGTCCATGGTGTCCAATCCCCACCTGTCTGTGAACTTAGCTATGTCCTGACCGTCCATCAATGCTTTGTTTGGGATGGCTCCTCCCTCTTCAGGAAGAATGAGCAGCAGCTGCGCAACAGAGTCCCTTAGAGCATGGGAATATCGGCCCAAGAGACATGAGGTAATCACCAATGCAAGGCCAAGCTGGTGGAAGAGAATATTCCTAAAAAGTATATAGCCTTTTGGATTCCCTATCCGGTGGGGTGAAAGGGAATGTGCTTGGGTTGACCGCTGCTGTTCAGGCCTGCACCACCAGGCTCTCAGAGCAGGGATGCTGGGTGAGGAAGGCTGGAACTCCTGGGGCAGGATGGTGGCGGGCAATCATTCAGTACACAGGAGCCCCTGTGTAAGGTTTAGCCTGGGCCCCTGGAACAACATCTGCTAAGGCTTCATTAAAGGGGAGCAGAGGCTCGGCAGAGCTTACCCCCTAGATGAAGCACCTCCGTCAAGATATTGGTCTTGACCTCAACAACTGGCAGTTGTAGGTCCAGGTCCTCTGTATCACGGTCACAAAAGATGCACCTTCCTTCAAAACGGGGCCTGGAGAAGAAAGCATACCAGAGTCTGATGTGTTATTCAGGCCACTGGCGTCACCCAGTTCCTCATACTAGTTTTTGTCCTGGTCGGGGTCCTCCTCCAAAAGTCCATTCCCATATCCTTCACCCCCCCCCCCTCACTTCAGGGAGGAAAGGCCTCCCCCCCCCCCCCCCCTTCCCAAAGGGTCCATACTCCTTTTCTTCATTCCCCTCTCCTCCCTCAGGTAGTAAGGGCCTGTTCAAGGGTGGCAAGTCCAGGGGCCCGTACAGTGCCAGAGTCTATGTTAAACAACATTTCCAGCTCAGAGTTGGAAATCGAGATGGGCTCATCGTCTAGTGGTACTGGTGGCATCAGGGACTGTGCCTAGTGGATTCGAGATGAAGCAAAATGAATTTATATAAAACATATATAGGCTTTCCTGTTTTCATTTTAAATTTTTTGTAAATTCTGGTGGGGTTTTTTCCAGTATTTTCAAGTGATTTCAATACCTTAAAAACAACAGTGGTTACACATTTTCACGCCATTAAAAGCAGAAACCGTGTTTTTCCGGTGTTTATGGAACATTTTGCTTTTATTATTGCTTGCTTTCTTCACCGATAGTGCATGGTTTATAGACCGTGTATGTACAGTGTATACCAGGTCCAAATACATTTTTGCAAATCAAACTTATTGTAGTACACAATACAATACTTCTTCAGTGAGTCTTTGGTCATGTGCGCTCACTCGCTCTTGCAAACTTTTTTCTGTGAAAAGGCCCTCTCAACATTGTCACTTGAGACAGGCAACCCCAAAACAGCCAGTACACAGTTTGCTAACTCTGGCCACTGACATCGCTTTCCATGCCAATACTGGTGTACTTGAAAATTGCGATTCTCTGGGCAGGTTCTGCAACATTTGCGTTAAAATGGGCGCTTATGCCCTCAGAGTTATTGAAGCGGTCAAAAATGAAGCAGCATGTTTGAAACTACGGAGAAGATTCCCTTTGCGAGTACCACAGTGAGGTTTCATTGACTTCAAATGCCATGGTTGGTGAAGAGACATTTCTATGCATCATTGCAAGCCATTTCTCATACATTGTAAAAGAGCTCCTAAATTGCTCTTCAACATTGCGTTGCTTACCTAGTGGCAAGCATTCTAACATGGAACATGTTGTAGTGCCAAATTCACTAAAGGTGTCACCCAGCCTACTCTCAAGGAGATGTTTCATATCTACTTACACCAAACCAAATATACTGAACACTTGGCAGACAAGAGTGTTTTCAGACTCTAATTATTTTAATATGTCCACTACAGCAGTTATGTTTCCCTGTAAAAAATCTAAGTATTCAGCAGAGTTTTTTTTTCACATCACTATCAATATGTGAGAGGGCGTGGCTTGCAGCCGATGAGCGGACGCTCCCCCATAATCAATTATCCTGCACCCCAGTCGCAGCTGGGGACACTTGCTTTTAAGCCCGGGGAATGCTGGAATCTGTGGGCAAGCAAAGGTGACCCCCAGATCGCCCTGGAATGCTGATTTGAGGAGGTAGTGGGAGCTGTGGAGATCGGCGGCGGCAAATCCAAGATGGCGCTAGCGCCGTGAACGGGGCCGCACAACTAGTACAGACCGCGGATAGCTAGCAGGAACCTGACAGGGGCACACAGCTTGCATCCCAGGAGACCCCCAGGCATGACGAGAGAGCAAACTGGGGACAAGCGGGCTAGCAGGGAGCACGAAGACCCTGAAACTGGGACGACCCCTAGCTTGCAGGAAGGGCAGGCAGGGAATTGAGGAACCTGCTGGAAGGTGAGGAGTACCGGAGCTCCCCGTTGTGACCCCGAGCAGGCGGACCCCTGAATGCAGGTGGAAGGCCCGGAGCAGCGGGGACGTCCTGTCGGATGGGCGGCGACGTCCGCTGACGGACACCAAGAGACCAGCAAGGGAATACAGTGCGATTCCCAGTGGGTCATTTGGTACGATAACAGTGGCAACAAGGGCCAAGAGGACCAGCGGAGTGCATGTAAACCCTGGGGTGAGGCGAGCCCGACACTGAAGAAATTGAAAAGAAAATGGCGCCCGCGCCATACTGAGACCTACATACCTGCCTTGGGGAGCTGTTGATGAGGCGACACCTAGATTACAGTGAGTGCCTGCAGGGAAGAACAAGTTACTTACCTTCGGTAACGCTTTTTCTGGTGGATATAGTATCTGCCTGTGGATTCCTCACCTTGTGAATATCCCCTGCGCCAGCATTCCACGGAACATTTATTTCCCAGCACTCCACGTCGACGTGGGCGAGGTCATAATGCATCAGCTCCGCACGCGACTCCGTACGACGTCACCGGAGCCATAAGAAGCCCACGTCGGCGTGATGACGTAAGTTCCACCCATTTTTTCCGTGCCTTCGAGGCGAACAGGTGAACCAACGACAACTCCAAGTATACACAGTATACCAACATATATACAAAGCATACAGATAAAAGAAATGCTAAACAAACTAGCATTGCCCACAAATGCACAAAAAAATATCAAAACATTCTCACAAGACCTCTTTCATGGTATACAAAGGTGGACAACGGGGAGGCGGGTGGGTCAGTGAGGAATCCACAGGCAGATACTGTATCCACCAAAAAAAGCGTTACCGAAGGTAAGTAACTTGTTCTTCTGATGGATACATCTGCCAGTGGATTCCTCACCTTGTGAATAGATTCCCACAGCAGTCCCCACTCCCAGAGGAGGGTGTCCACCTTCCTATACCAGAAAGTCTTGCAAGACAGAGCGCTCGAAGTGGCCCTCCCTCCTCATCTCTGAGTCCAAGCAATAATGCTTTGCGAAGGTATGGAGGGAGGCCCAAGTCGCGGCTTTACAAATGTCTGCCACAGGAACACCCCGGGCCAAAGCAGATGTAGATGACTTAGCTCTAGTTGAATGAGCCCTAATACCCTCAGGAGGGGTCTTACCAGCCAGGGCGTAGCAGATCTTGATGGCAAGGATAATCCATCTCGACAATGTGCGCTTGTGCACCGCTCTTCCTTTGGAATGTCCAACATAACCCACGAAGAGCTGATCGTCCAGACGAAAGTCCTTCGTTCTGTCCAAGTAAAAGCTTACAGCTCTCTTTGGGTCCAGGCGATGGAGCCTTTCCTCCTCTTTGGAAGGATGAGGAGGAGGATAGAAAACAGGGAGAGTAATGGACTGCCCCAAATAAAACGGAGTGACAACTTTTGGCAGGAAAGCAGCCCTGGTCCTGAGAACCATCCTTTCAGCATGCAAGGTTAAAAACGGGGGTTTAGAACTAAGAGCTTGAAGCTCACTCACCCTCCTTGCTGAGGTTATGGCTACAAGAAAAACCACCTTAAAGGACAACAGCCTCAAAGGACAGCTATGTAGAGGCTCAAATGGGGACCCCATCAGAAAGGTTAAAACAAGATTAAGGTCCCACTGAGGCATTACAAATGGAGTGGGAGGAAACATGTTTGTAAGGCCCTTGATAAACCTCAGAACAACCGGAGATTTAAAAAGTGACGGTTGATCTGGAAGGCATAGAAAAGCCGATAAGGCCGAAAGATAGCCCTTGACCGTGGCCACAGCACAGTCCTGTTGAGCCAGGGAAAGAGCAAACTGAAGCACATCAGAAAGATGGGCTTTTAAAGGATCAATGGATCTCTCTCCACACCATTTAACAAACTTAGACCACCTGTAGGAGTAAATGGACTTGGTGGAGTGTCGCCTGGCCGATAAAATAACATCCACCACATCAGGCGGGAGAGAGAATGAACACAGGTTGCCCCATTCAATCTCCAGGCATGAAGGTGTAAGCTCTGGAGGTGGGGGGTGTAGAACCTGCCCCTCCGACTGCGAGAGGAGGTCTGCCCTCAGAGGGAGACGGAGCGGAGGGCACGAGGAGAGGTGGAGAAGATGTGTACCACACCCTTCTTGGCCAATCCGGGGCGATCAATATGACTTGGGCCCGGTCTTGGCGAATCTTCCTCAGAACCCGAGGAATCAAGGGTATGGGAGGAAACACGTAAAGGAGCTGCGAACCCCAACTCAACTGAAACGCGTCCCCCAACGCCCCCTGCATCGGTACTGGAGACTGCAGAATGACGGGCAGTGCGCGTTCTCGAAAGTGGCAAACAGGTCCACCCGAGGTGTCCCCCACGTCCGAAAGACATGACGAACCACCTCCGGATGGAGCCTCCACTCGTGGTCGGCGGAGAACTGCCGACTGAGACTGTCCGCACGTACGTTCAGCACCCCGGCCAGATGATTTGCCATCAGACAAACCTGATGGTCCTGAGCCCAGGACCATAGACGTAAGGCCTCTCTGCATAGACAAAGAGACCCCACTCCTCCCTGCTTGTTGACATACCACATCGCGGTCGTGTTGTCTGTCAGGACTTGAATCGACTGACCGCGAAGGGAAGGGAGGAAGGCCTTGAGCGCCAAACGAATCGCCCGCAATCACAGAAGGTTGATGTGAAACAACCTTTCCTCTGGAGACCAAAGTCCTTTGATCTCCAGATCCCCCAGATGCGCACCCCACCCTAAAGTGGATGCATCCGTTATCACTGTGGCCACCGATGGAGGTAGATGGAAGGGCTTTCCTTGTGACAGATTGCCCTTTACGCTCCACCAAGACAGATCCGCTGCAGCTTCTCTGGAGATCTTGATTGACTCCCTGAGATCCCCGTTGTGCTGATACCACTGCTTGCGGAGACACCACTGGAGCGCCCTCATGTGCCAGCGTGCGTGGTTGACCAACAGAATGCAGGAGGCAAACAGACCGAGCAGGCGAAGGACCTTCAGAACTGGAACCACCGCTCCACTGTGGAATAAAGAGACCATCTCCTGAATGTCGAGAATCCTTTGAGGAGGAGGGAACGCTCGACACACAGTAGTGTCCAGTACTGCCCCTATAAACAGGTTGCGTTGAGAGGGCACCAGGTGAGATTTGGGCACATTGATCGAAAAACCCAAGTCGAATAACAGCTGAGATGTCACCTGCAGATGACGCTGCACTATCTCTGGGGACTCTGCCTTCAGAAGCCAGTCGTCCACGTAAGGGAAAACTGGAATCCCCGACCTCCTGAGATGAGCAGCCACCACTGCCATCACCTTTGTGAAGACTCGAGGTGCGGTAGTAAGACCAAACGGGAGGACCGCAAATTGGTAGTGTTGCGACCCAACCGTAAAATGGAGATACTTCCTGTGTGACTTCAGGATTGGGACATGGAAGTACGCGTCCTGCAAGTCGAGCGACACCATCCAGTCTCCTTGCTGAAATGCTTGAAGAACCTGCGCAAAGGTCAGCATCTTGAATTTCTCCTGTCTCAGGTAAAAATTCAAGATTCTGAGGTCCAGAATCGGATGCAATCTGCCGTCCTTTTTGGGGATCAGAAAATACCGGGAGTAGCATCCCTGACCCCTTTCCTGCTCCGGAACCACCTCTATTGCACTCTTCTGAAGCAAGGCTAGAACTTCTTTCTGCAGGAGAAGCAGATGGTCTTCCGAGCAATAACCTTGGCAAGGAGGGTAAGGGGGAGGAAACTCCCGAAAGGGAAGGGCGTACCCAGTTTCTACGAGGTTCAAAACCCAAAGGTCGGTTGTAACAGATTTCCAACCACGTAGAAAGTAGGACACCCGACCCCCCACAGGTCTTACATGATCCGGGATGGGGGATCTAGGGCTGCTTCCCTGAAGCCTCATTTGGAGCAGAGAAGGAGAAGGAAGAAGAAGGGTGGCGCCCAGAACCTCTCCGACCCCTTTGCTTCCCTCTATAGGACCTATAGAGGGGATTCTGCTGCTGTTGTTGCTGCTGCTGCTGCTGTTGGGGCTGTCGGAAAGAGCAAAAGGATGTTCTTCCGAATCCCCTAGACTTTCGAAAAGCTGTACCCTTAGCAGGAGCCTGCAGACCCAAGGACTTTGCCGTCAATCTGCTGTCCTTAAATCGTTGAAGGGCAGAGTCTGCCTTTTCCCCAAACAGTTTCTGTCCGTCGAATGGCAGATCAACCAAAGTGGCCTGAACATCTGCTGAGAATCCAGAGGAACGGAGCCAAGCCTGCCTCCTTGCGGCTATAGACGACCCCATAATTCTCGCCACCGAGTCCGCTGTATCTAGCCCAGACTGGATCACCTGCCTGGCAGCCGCCTGAGTGTCCGCATCAACCTCCAAAAAGGGCGACTTATCCCCCTCAGGCAACTTAGGGGCCAAAGATTTAATAGAATCCATCAAGGCATGAACATAACGCCCCAGCAAGCATGTGGCATTAGATGATTTCAGCGCCATACTTCCTGAGGAGAAGGACTTCTTGGCCGCCTGATCAATTTTCTTTGATTCCCTATCAGCCGGAGACTAAGGGAAAGCACCCGAAGCATGTTTTGAACATGAATCCTGCACAACTAGGCTCTCCGGAGAAGGATGCGTAGACAAAAAATCCGGATCTCCTGGTGCAACTCTGTACCTTCTTGCCACCTGTCTGCAAACCGCCGGAGATGAAAGAGGTTTCTTCCACACCTCCAACACCGGTTCCAAGATGGCCTCATTGAAAGGCAACAAAGGCTCCGAAGCTGACGTCTGAGAGTGCAACACCTCCATAAGCAGGTTAGACTTGTACTCCACAGAGGGCAGCTGGAGATCTAACAATTCTGCAGCTTTCTTAATCACCACATGGTAGGGTGCCAATTCCTGTGGAGGAGAAGATCTTGCAGAAGTATGCTCCCACTCCGGGGTGGTATCCAAACCACTTGCTTCTTCTATCCCTTCAAACTCATCCGAAGAAGAGTCGACTTCACCTTCTTCCACCTCTGCTCGATATCTCCCTTCCTCCAATACCCTTTGGGACTCCTGTCTCGACCGGATCCGGGGAGCCGGCGTCGTCCACGTCGTACGCGGCGTCGGTGGAGCCAGAGGTACCGGAGTCGGAGGCGCCATAGGTGGAGTCGGCGGCGCCGAACGTGGCGCCGATGGAGTCGGCCTCGGGGAAGGATCCAAAGACTGATGGTCCATCCGAGGTCGCGTCGGATCCCCAGACGGCGCCGGAAACTGCCAGGAAGGCGCCATCGGCATAAAGGGCAGAAAGGGGGCCTGAGCATAATGCTGCGGCACCCCTAGCGTATACGCCATCGGACCCACGGGACCAGTTGGTGCTCCGGATGGGAAGGCCGCCCTATTAAAAATACCATACATGGCATTCAGAAAGTTTGAGGAATCTGTACCTGGAGCCGGGAATTGGGGATAAGGGACCGACCCTGTATCCCTTTGTGGAGTCACCGGCGTTGGCTCCG
This sequence comes from Triturus cristatus, assembly GCF_964204655.1. Classification (NCBI taxonomy): domain Eukaryota; kingdom Metazoa; phylum Chordata; class Amphibia; order Caudata; family Salamandridae; genus Triturus; species Triturus cristatus. The sequence continues at coordinate 631,610,275 of NC_140590.1, read as the reverse complement.
CAGTATCATCCACTGGAGCCGCAGAGTCATCCGGCACCGGAGCAGCCTCTTCCTGTTCTTGCTCATCCAAAGGAACATCAGACTCCACTTGACCCGGAGTCGAAGCCTTAGACAGAGCCGGTGTCGGGGAACGAGCTGGAGCCCGCTTCAGCGAGGGAGACTTCGAAGGAGAAGGAGAAGGTGACAAGTCCTTGCTCCGACATCGACGGGGCGAAGCCGACCTCGACTTCCTGGACTTCGAGGACCGACGCCGAGAAGAATGCTTCCTCTTCTTGTGGTGTTTCTTCGACTTCGACGACCTCGAAGTCGATGACTCCCTCCTCGACTTCTTTTTTTTTCTCCCTCTCTTCTCCTCACCGATCTTCTTCATGAAGAGCAAAGTCTTCCTCTCCTTCAGTGCTTTAGGATTCATGCTCCTACAGCACCCGCATTCTTCCATATCGTGGTCTGAAGAAAGGCACCATAAGCAGTCCTGATGCGGATCCGTCATGGACATCAGGCCTCCACATTCCCTACAGGGCTTAAAGCACGACTTCCTAGTCGAAGACATACTGAATTTTACACAGTAACACAGCTAAACTACAAAGTAGCTAGAGAGCACTGGAAAAAAAAACGTTGCGCGTCGATGGCGCGGAAAAAAGGGAACTGACGTCATCACGCCGACGTGGGCTTCTTATGGCTCCGGTGACGTCGTACGGAGTCGCGTGCGGAGCCGATGCATTATGACGTCGACGTGGAGTGCTGGGAAAGAAAAGTTCCGTGGAATGCTGGCGCAGGGTATATTCACAAGGTGAGGAATCCACTGGCAGATGTATCCATCAGAAATTAGGAGCCTGCTGGAGTGGGCGGGGTACTGAGATTGCCCTGGAGGGCACCCTGAGTGTTGAAGCTGCGGGTGGGCAGACCCCTGAAAGAAAGACCCAGCGGGAAGAGGGCCTGGAGCTGCGGGAACAGCCCGCCGGAAAGTGGGCGGCAGCTGCTGAAGAAAGTTAATGTGTTACAGAGGGCTGCTTGGCGCCATAAAGGAGCGGGGAGACCAGCAGTGCATAGGACACCAGAGTTGGTGCGGCCTTCAGCCCCGCGGCCAGGACCCCATCGGAGCGTGTGTAAGGCACATAAGGCGGCCGCAGGCCAAACAAGCAGACACAGGCCTGGACAATAAACAGTGGGAGCCTGACACGCAAGTGAGACAAGGAAAGTGGGCTCAGTCAACCCTGATCGCAGAGCCAGAGACCTCTCTCTTGAGGGAGAGCAGCGGCGGGGCACTCAGAGGATGGAGACCAGCTGGAGATCCACCAGGAGGGCAACCAACCCTAGAAAGGAGATAACTGTCCCAATACACATTATCCGATGTATTACCACGAGAGGGGCCACACACAGTGGCACAATATTCCGGCGGCTACTACGTGCTAGTGAGGTACATCTACAGTACTGGGCCCTAGCAGCTCAGGAGGCGCAACACAGCCAGGGGACAGAAGCGTCCTGTAAGCGCCCAAGCAGAATAAGTGCTGTGAGCTGGCCGCAGTAGAGGCGTGCTGGGGTTCCCTGCTAAGGCCTCCCCCACTGATGGGGATTTCCTTACAAGCGACAACCCTGCTCCGGAGCTGCGGACACTCTGCGAGGAACGTGGAAGAGCCCCAATGAGGGGATAATCTTCTGGCGAGATCACAGGGGCCACGTGAGAGCTGCAGACCTGCGACGAATTGAACTAAGCCAAGACCAGAGAACAGTTGCGCTAACTCGGCCCACCCTCCTGCCTGTCGGACCTGACCGTGCATAGTCGAATAGGCTCAGTCATTGTGCAACAATGGGGAGAACCCAGAAGAAACGCGGGTTCAGTGCCCTCAGCATAGACGCCTCCGTAGCCCAGACTGATGACGAAGAAGAGGTGTCGGAAGCAAGTAAAGATACTACTCCCCAGAAACAGACGCTGGTCGATATCATGCAAGCCACCACAGCCTCAAGAGAAGTCCTGGAAGGGAAAATCGATGCAAATGGAACGGATCAGAGCCTCCTAAAAGATGCCCATTGGAAGCTCAAAGAGAAGGTTCTAACGAGAAGGAACTGGGGGGGGCATACTAGTGCAAGTGGCCGACATACAGAAGATGCTTGCAGAATTAGAAACCAAAGTCAAGGTGCTGGAAGTTCAAGCCAAGGCCAGCGAAGTGTGATCCCGACGACACTACATTCGACTGATCGGAGTGCCTGAAAAAGGTGAGGGCGATAACATGATCCAATTTGTGGAGGACTGGCTGCGAGCAGAGGTGGCCCCGGAGGGGTTGTTCTCATTTTACGCTTTGGAGAGGGCTCACAGGGTTCCGGGGAGTCCGCCCAAGCCAGGCGTCCCGCCAAGACCGATAGTGGCGCGCCTGCTACACTTCAGGGACAGGGATCACATTCTACAGCAGGCCCGCCAAAAGCAAGGACTAAAAATTGACAATAGTGCGGTCATGATCTTTCCAGATTTTACTTGAGAAATCCAGTGCAACAGAGCATCCTTCTTAGCAGTTAAAAAGAAGCTAAGACAACTGCAACTACCGTACGCAATGATATTTCCGGCACGGCTCAGAGTGGCAGACCCGGCGGGTCGCGGTTCTTTAACACTCCCCAAGAGGCCTGGGACTGGCTGGACATGCGACGACTCCCTGAGAGGCGTAGCTCCCCAGTGGAATCGCCTCTCAACAGTCCTGGTAGCAGCAAGTTGGGGCCCAGGGCCCCATCTCCCAGAGAGCTTAGCCTAGAGAGACGAAGAGTGTTGCAGGAAGTAGGAAAACATAGCCTCAACAACTCTAGCCCTACATCCAGTAAGAGCGGAATGGATGGAGAACGATCGGATGGTTCGCAGGCTATCAGCAAAAACGATGTCTCTGAGTCTGAACTCCCAAGGGTAATGCCACAAACGGCAGATGACATTGTTTGAGTATCCAGACCGGACTGTCCAGTCGATGAGCACCTGGAACGTGGCAGGCTACCCACCTGAGGGAACAAGCTCTAGCCGCGGCTGCAGGCGACATGGAAGGAAGAGACTTCAGAACGCTGAGCTGGGGTGGTTAAGTTGGTACAGGTATTCGGGGGGAGGGCGGCGGGTTAGGGATACAGGATCGGAACTGTCGGCTGATCACCCATCTAACCAATAGTGGATGGTTATACAGTTAAAAGACGTTTGGATGGGGGCTAGTTCGCAAGTACCTGTTCGGGGGAGGGGGTGTGGGGTTTTTTATTTGGTTTTAAGGGTATGTTGGGGCAGGCGTGTCACTAGGGCAGACTTTCAGGTGACAATAGCTTTACCATTCCAATGGGATCCTCACTAGACCTAAAATGTGTATCTTGGAATGTCAGAAGGATGCATGTGGCGTCCTTATATGGGTGAGGGCGAGAGTCCCTTTACAGTGCACACAACAAATCATAGACCCAGATGGCAGATATGCAATAGCTGCTGGGAGGCTAGATGAAAGGCACATAGTCTTGGGCAGTATTTATGCTCCCAACACAGAACAGGCCAATTTCTGCTCCCACCTGTCTAGGAAGCTAGCCTCTGCACTCACGGGGTCAGTGTTACTGGGGGACACTTTAATGGCAGCCCGGATGTAGCCCTTGACCGCTCCCATCCACCGCTTCGTGATGCGCCCACACATAAAATAGCACACGTACGAGGGACTTGTCAGCAAAAATGGGGGTTAGTGGATACTTGGAGAGCTCAACATGATGGCACTCGGGATTACTCCTTTTTCTCGGCGATAGACGAATTGCATGTGCGGTTAGACGCCATCCTGTGTCCACCCGATGTACACCAGGGAGTAGGCAGTAGTGAATACCTCACTCGGACAATCTCCGACCATAATATGGTGTTGATATGCTTGAATTGGTCCCAAGCTAAGCCCAAAATACTCATGGGACGGTTGCGCCCGGATGCCCTGGAAGATCAAGTGTTCCACGCCACAATAGGTAGGGCTATAGGCCAAAATTTGCGTGAAAATGCTAACACGGCCACGGACCCATTGATAGAGTGGGATGCGTTTAAAGTGGTCATCAGGGGGAGATGCATGGCAGGGGCTACGGGCCTAGGAAGAAGCAGGGATCTCCACTGTTGGAGACCTTTATGAGGATAATACCCTCCTACCTTTTAATGATCTATCAGAGAGATATGAACTTCCTAGGCGGGACTTTCTCTTGCATGCCGCACTGACGGCAGCCATTCTTAAGCATTGGAAGAAGGGGATGGTGGAACCACAGACTTCTTTACCATGTCAGAATGTGGTAATGCAGCCAAGACGGTTAAGGCGGTCACTTGCCTCTATAGGCGGCTCACCCAGGAGATCAGGCGTCCCTTGGAGAGGCTGCGTACTAAATGGGAAACCGATCTTGGGATACCCATAGAGGGAAAGCCTAGGAAGCAATGGTGGAAAGAGCGTGGAAGTGCTCCAGAAATGCGCGATTCCAGCGTATCCAATTTTATGTCCTCCATAGAGCATATCTCACTCCGCACAAGATTAATTAGTACTTTGGAGCCCGAACAGCCTGCCTGCGATGCAAATTAGAAAATGCCAAATTTCTGCATATGTTCTGGGAGTGTCCTAACAGAAAGAGACTGTGCACTGACCCCGGGGTATTGCCTACTACACTGGTTCCCTCATACTGCCCGTAATAAAGTTACCAACAAATTCATAGACTTGGGGTTGGTCCTAGCTAAACGAGAAATTACCAGTCACTGGAAGGCGACCAGTGCACCTAGCATGTCAAGGTGGTTGCGAGAACTCACAATGTGGGCTGACTGTGAAGGGATTTTTCGATTGCAAATGTCCCGGAAAACAGGTAACGAAAAAATGCTAGACGTTGCGAGAGCATGGGAGGCGCTGGTAGAATTGCTCAAGCACCCGACTGATGATAATGAACCACCCCTTGAATAAGGAGCACTGTGTGTGGGGATTGAAATGTTGCCCCATCTGGGCAGGTAGCTTGGGGGATTAAAAACCTGTATTATAAAGCGGCTCCCCCTTTACGGATATCATTCTACTTGACTTAGTGAACCCGATGCCTTGCATGACTAGACCCTATTCCCCACAGACACAGATGTCTGAGCGACATGCCTGAGGGAGGGGGGTGGGCAGAAACTGAATGGGGGGGGAAGGAGAGTTTCGTTATTTTATTGTATTGTTGAGATTGCTATGAATGAGTACTAGAATGGACAGTTGAGATGTCGATCTATCGGCACAGGGATATAGGGCACGGCACTTCTGAGGACTCTGATTGGACCATTGAACACTGTTACCCTCATGTGAGAAGGCCGCATGAGACGAGAAGTTGCACATAGAAATGAGCAACCCACAAATATGAATGTTGATAAATGTTAATAACAGCATAAAGGAAGCTCTATAATAATACCACTGTATTGCTCCTACTTGATCTGATAATTGAATAAAATCTGTTTACAAAAAAAAAAAAATCAGGGGGAGATGCATATCAGAACTGGTGGGGACCCGGAGGGTACTCCTTCAGGATGTACAAAGGGCGGACCACCAACTAAGGGAGCTGGAAAAAGAAAGGCCAGAGAAGATAGACAAACAGGGAGAACTACTGGAGGCTAGAGAAGTGGTGGAAGTGCAGGTGGAACGCCTTTGTTGCTTTGACTATAAGCAATACCGGACAGGCCCACTCTGAGAGGGATACATCGGGAGCTCTCCTAGCCTGGCTGGCCAATCCAGCCAGAAGGGGCACGACCATTTTAGAAATCAGAGACCAAGCCGGTGAGACGAGGTATGGCCAGCAAGGCATAAATGATATGTTCCTAGAATACTACACCGAGTTATATAGGAACAGAGTGACCCCAGGGGAGGAGAACTTGGGCAGGTTCATGGGAGGCCGGGAACTACCGGCTCTAGACGAGAAATTAGCAGATGCATTGGGTCGCGATGTGGAACTGGGGGAAGTAAGAGGGGCCATTAGGACCTTAGCAAGAAACAAAACCCCAGGGACAGATGGGCTCCTGAGTGAATTTTACCTAAAATATATCGATCTATTAGCACCCAAGCTGGTACGACTATTCAATGAGGCAAAACAAGTGGGACACCTTCCCATCTTAACTAGAGAGGCAATCATTATACCCTCACTTAAACCGGGGAAGCAGCCATGGGACAGAACGGCGTACTGCCCACTGTCTATGCTGAATATAGGCTACAAGATCCTAAGCCGCATACTAGCCACTCGGTTGCTACCGCAGATGACAACATTGATCCACAAAGACCAGTCGGGGTTTATCACCACCAGAAACACAGCTCTTAACATCCATCGCCTACTAAGAGTGCTGGGGGCAGACACCTAAGAGAAGGATTTGGGGACAATCTTTGCGGTGGACATAGAAAAGGCATTTGATAGCCTAGAATGGACATACCTGTACCATGTGATGAGAAGATTTGGGCTGGGTGACGGGTTTGTCGACTGGATTGCACTGCTATATTCAGGCTCCACTGCTCGGGTCAAAACGGGTGGCCTAATATCAGATGTCTGCGAGGTGGGGAGGGGAACAAGGCAGGGATGTCCCCTCTCTCCGCTGCTGTTCGCCCAGGCAATTGAACTGCTTGCCACTCAAGCTAGAACGGGAAATCACTATCGAGGCCTGGAAGTCAATGGGCAGATGCACCATATTGCGTTGTACGCAGATGACCTTTTGATGTTCCCAGCAGATGCGGGAGAGGCAATTCGGGGAGCGAAATCATTACTCCAGGACTTGGGGGAAGTGGCGGGGTTGAAAGTGAACTGGACAAAATCCTGTCTGTTCCTGACAAAAGAAAGCAGAGAGGGCCCGCTATACACTGAGGAAGTTCGATGGAAAGACCGATGCAACACATACCTGGGCGCCCAAATATATCACGCTCAGGGCGACCTACTGGAGGGTAACATAGGTAGGGCCATAGGGGGAACAAAAGGTAACTGAGTTCTGGAGTGGATTGCCACTTTCGGTGGCTGGCAGGGTGGCCCTCCTCAAGATGGTGACCCTGCAGAGGCTACTATATTACTTTGGCAACCTACCAATCTGGATACCGCCACAATATTTTACCCAATTCAGATCCATGATCACGGGGTTCTTATGGGGAGCAGGCAGGAGGAGAGTGGCGCTTAACATGCTAATGAGGCCACAAGCAGAGGGGGGTTGGGCGGTACCCGACTTTGAGGCTTATTACCTATCGGCACAGTTCCAATGGCTCACAGAGTGGGTGGCGGGGCGCCTACGAGGAGCAGGGTGGCGACCGGATGACCTTAAGGCTCCTATGGAGTTGGCTACAGTGAGGCGATGCTGGCACAGATATCTGAGATGGCTCAGAATCAGGAGTCCTTATGCCCCTCAGCATGGTCCGGGTTGACTTCGACGTCGAGGCCTTGTGATGAGACGAATGCCTCCTTTTCTTCTTATGCTTCTTGCTCTTTGAAGCATGTCCCGACGTCGACTTGGAAGCCGACCTCGACCTCGACCTGGATCTTCTTCTACCTCTTTTCTCCTTTCTCTTCATCCGGGCGATAAAGAGCTTTGCCTCTCTTTCCTTAAGAGCCTTTGAGCTCATCTTCCTGCAACACGAACATCCTTCAACATCGTGGTCCGATGACAAACACCAAACGCAGTCGTCATGCGGGTCAGTAATGGACATGTGTTTGCCACATTCATGGCAAGGCTTGAAACCAGACTTCCTTGCCGACATTCTCGAAGAAAGACAGAGAAACTTCGGAATAAACACAAAGTAACAGGTAAAGCTACCAGTAACGATTCCCGAAATCCGTTGGCGTCGTCGGCGCGGAAAAAAGGGAACTGACGTCATCACGCCGAGGAGGTCTTCTTATGGAGCCGGTGACGTCAGTGGAGTCGCGAGCGGAGCCGTGTCTCTGTGACGTCATCTTCGACCCCATCGGCGTGGACTGCTACAAAAGTTTCCGAATGTTGCTGGCGCAGGGGATATTCACAAGGTGAGGAATCCACTGGCAGATGTATCCATCAGAAATCCCGTTGCTCATGTGCGAGGCCTTGCAACACAGGGGTAACTGGCAGAGATTGGAGGTCTGGGCGGACCAAGGGTTAGCCACAATGGGAGACTTATATGAGGAAGGGGCCATGATCCCCTTCAACAACTTGAGGGACCGGTATGATCTACCTGGGGGAGACTTTTTATTGCATTCTGCCCTCACTGCGGCCATACAAAGGCACTGGGGAGGAGGACTTACTGAACCACCAACGTCAAGGGGGTGCCAATTTGTGGTGATGGAAGCCGGCACCTTTAAAGCAGCATCTGTCTGTACAGGCGGTTTACGAGTGAGGCATTACCTCCCTTGTCGGAGCTGTGCCTCAAATGGGAGGTGGACATGGGAGAAGACATTCCAGAGAAAGCCTGGGGAGAGCTAGTGGAGAGGGCCTGGAAAAGCAGCAGGAACGCGAGATTCCAACTGTTGTATTTTTACATTCTTCATAGGGCTTACCTCACGCTGGAAAAAATTAATAAGTACTTTGCGACTCACACAGCGGCTTGCCCCCGGTGTAATCAAGAGAATGCGAACTTCTAACACATGCTCTGGGAATGCCAACACTTGGGTAGCTTTTGGGAGGATGTGTTGGCGGTGCTAACCAACACCACCGACAGGGAAATTGAGACATCTTTTAAGCGCTGCTTGCTGCACTGGTTTCCACATACATCCAAAAACAGTCACCAGCAAATTTCTGGACATGTGGCTACTTTTAGCCAAAAGGGATATTACCATGCACTGGAAAGCCAAATGAGGACCAAGCACAGCCAGATGTAAGAAGGAATTCATTAAGTGGGCAGAATGTGAGGGTATAATTAGGCTGCAATTAGCTAAAAGAACGGGATGCGAGAAGGCATTAGATGCAGTTAGAGCATGAGAAGCATTAGTAGCGGCACTCAGAGACCCAACCGCTGACGAGGAGGAGGAGGAATCCGTAGTAGAGCCCCCAGCAGGAATAGGTTAGAATCCAGACAAAGGAACTGCATGACGCGACATAAAGGAGGGGATCCCTAGTAATACCTCAGCATTGCCTTCACTAGTAGAGGGATCATATACCAAGGTCATAGAACTTCTACGTAACAAACATTGGAGACGTAATGGATTGCAAGTTGGAGCCAAATAGACTAGTGGCACGCCTGGGGGGAGGGCAGGGAGGGGGGATTGTTTCAAGTTGAAGGACTTACTTAAGATAAAGGGTCAGATAAGGAAAACCAACAGAACACTTATAGTCGCCTGGACTGGGTTTGAACAGGGAAGGGCGGGGGGAGCAGAGGGGTGGTGGACATTATCCCTTCTCCTGGCACCGTGCCCTCGACATCAAGAATATGGGAAATGTAAATGTGAATCTGAACTAGGACTATAATTATGAGCAAAAGAAGGGGTACCCTTGAAAATGAATATTATTCCTAAATCTGGGAGAAAATTACAATTGAATACAAAACATTTAGGAAATGAAATACTAAGTGGACAACGAAGATTTCTCCATACATGTAATATATACCAAATGCTACTACTATACAAAATTGTTTTTATTCAACAATAAATATTTTTTCATTTTTTTCCATCAATGTTTTATAAAATTGGTACTTCTATCTCATTGTTCATGTTCAAAAATTGAATACAGCGCATCTCATTTCATTCCATTGGTGTTATTGTTTTAACCAAATCCTATTCACACTCTCTTTCACATTCATACACTATTTATCTAACAATGTGAATTAGTACAAAAATTCATAACGTGTTCTATTTTGGGATAAACCACTGTTTGTCCAATCTTTTCATTGCAAATCAATGATTAATGTTATACATGATTCAAATTATGGCCTACTATGGAATATATGACAGTTTACTAAGGATAAGTTTTCACCATTAGGAATGTAGCCTCTGTTTCAATTGAAGATTACAATCAATATAATCATGGCTAAGATCAGTCGTGTCCTACGTGCATTTCGGCTTTGAGCCTTCATCATGAAGCCATGTTTAATGTGAATCCTTACAACTAGAGCTTGTAAATGTGGTTCTCCTTTATCTGCTACGAAAGTGCGATTACTGTGGGACGGCTCGCCGGTCCCGAATGTTCAGTCAGCTATGGAGTGCCATGAATTACAGCCTGGAGATACGCCGGTACTGCATGTAACGGGCGGCTCGATCTTCCCGTTTTGTGGTGGCGGTGAACTAGGACTACACACTGTACTATTGCCTATTTACAATGCATGTCAAAATCAATAAAGTTTGTTTAAAAAAAAAAATCACTATCAATATGTGACCAAATATCCTCACATTTCTTGCCTTTGGCATCATTACTCATCAAAAAGTCTGTAAACGGTTGCCACATGGATAATATAGCATTCGCAGCCCCTTCCCTTGGACTGAGAACCATCAGCTAAGTGAACTGAATTGATTAACTGTTCGATTAATTAAAATCATTACAGTAAGAACAAACACTGTTAAAAGAATAGTAATTGGACTTAACAAAAGTGCCACCCTCCTTTCCCAGGCACCCTCCCGATCCAACCCACACCTGGATTTGCAGTTGACCATGTGTCCATAAACACACTTTTGCAGTCCCGAGTGTTCTTTAAAACTCATTTTGATTAAAACACCTCATTAGAAATTTAAAAGCAGTCTTGAAAGGACTTGTAAAATGGGGACGCTCTCCTCAGTGCCTGTCATGGACCAGTCCGCTTGCTTCCGCAGGGTTTGGCGTACCCATCGCCAAAGTCTGATTGCGATCATTCGAGGCCTTTAAGGCAACCCTGATCAGATGTATGAATTTCCCCAGTCTTGCTTAGGTCATATCATTTGTTTTGGAAACGCACAAGGCTGACGCTTCACTGCAGGTCTTTGCTCCGTTGGCAATACAAATCGGGTGCAGGAGTCGCCAGCGTTCTGTGAAGATTGGGGCAGCAACAAAGGAGGTACAACCAGGATTCCCTCGTGTAGGAGCACAGCCTGCATTTTATGTTTTCCCCCTTGCGGGCCCATGCTGGATTGAAATCAGCGATACCTAATGTGGTAAGTCTCATAAAGAGTGTTTTGCTTCGAGCTTGTGGTGTTAGGGCCTTGTTTAGGTAGGGTTGAGCTATGCCTGGCGTGTACGATTTATTTAGTGGATCAAGATTACAGCTTGAGCGGAGAGACTCGGTGTCTTGAGCAAAAGATATTTCATGCACTTGTCAATTTATCGCTGTTTTCCAAGCATTAAGTTGGATTTCCAGTGACTCTAGACTTGCTTGCTCTATCTTCGCCAGACCGAACCTTTCTCCTCGAAGATTGATCTCCGCTGGTATCTTAATGAGTCGACTGGAGCCCTCAGTATCCTGAGATGTAACTTTATGAGCTCCCCCTGACATATCAGATCAGGCCTCGCGAGGCCTAGCTCCAATCTCAGCCTTGATTTCCTAGCTGACCACGGGATAAGGAGCACTGATTTATGTGTTTTAACTTGAGCGGAGTTTAAAAAAAGTGTCCAGCGACCCTGGGAAAGCCATAACTAATAGCAGGAAGCAGTTTCGCTTTTAGGACAGTCAATATTGGTCCGGCGGAAAGGCTTATCAGATGTTGGCTTGGTTGCTTTAACAAATGCGTTACGTTGCTGGCCTTGGAGGTCAGATGTTTCAGATGAATGTTCGCTTTGGCCCGTTCCATGGGCCGAACCCCCACATAATTGTATGAAGCCACTGTGCTGATTTGCAGATCCCCCCAACAGCCACTGTGTTCTTCTTTTGAGATTGCAGCGCCTGAAAATAATTACCTTGGTCTTCCCCTGGTTCACGGACAGGAAGTTGTCCTTGTTAAAGCGGTTCAGTACATTTAGGGCTCTTTGTAGGTCCACTTTTGTATGGTCCATTATAGCTGTATCATCAGCAGATTGTAATACCGGCAGCCCCACGCTAAGTGTAAGTGACACAGTTGGGATGACTCTTTCTCTGATGCCACACAAAACACAAAAAGAGAAATATTTGCGTTTTAGTTCAAAAGCATCAAAATGGACTAAAAAGTCAAAAGCATTCTTCATTAACTCTGAAGATTGTAAGGATGTTTTCAGTATACCATCTAACAAGTGGCAAGGATCTCTTACAGGGAAGCACTTCAGCTCAGGTATCAGTTTTGACAGGTCATTAAACAACTTTTTCATATAGGTAGCTGAATCACTGCAAATACAAACAATATCACTTCAATCTTTGTTGAACTTGGAAAGAACCTTTTTGCAGCAGCATTTCAAGTGACACTGCGTTACATGTTTTCTAAAAATCTGGTGTCATGTTTTCACCACTATCCCAGATGCTTGGTGATAGCACTCTTTTCACATATACTTGTCACTATACCTTGCATTGAATGTTTAAAGCCTGACGTGTTGGCAATTCACCTACTATCAATCCTGACTCACTAGAAACTGGAGGTTTATATAGCAAGGGTGATGGCACATATTGAGAAAGATTCTTCTGAAACCAGCCATTTTACCTATCAGTGAAAGAATCAAACGCAGCCAAAATATCAAATGTGATTTTGATATTTCCTGATTCTATACAGTTTATAAAATAATTAAACAAGACCTAAAACATGCTTCTAAACCCTGCAACCTAAGACTAAAGACCACAAAACTGAAAAAATCTAAAGGAAGAAACAATATTTTAGTCACAGCTGTAAACAAAACTCAAGCAGAATAATGTTAGCCATGTCTTTCTTGCTGCTACCTTGTATAACAAAGTGACATTGTATTGGGCACTTCAGGAAGAAAAAAATGACTTTCGCTCTCCTTTTCCTTTCTTTGAATGACATGGTTTGTGGCTGTGCAGGTGTTTTTTCAGTGTTTATATATTTACACTGGTGAGGGCTATTTCCCTCTTGTGGGGTTATATCAGTTATTATAGGTTTAAACCTAAAACCGGACAGCCTAAACATCTAGCACAAGCATGTTTTGTATTCGGCACTTAAGTAAACAAGTCCTGCCTGGGGAGGATTTGTAAGCACAGAGTCACTTTGATTAGAGGCTGATATTGGCACATAATAGGGAATGTGGTATGCAATAAGGGATGCAGACTTAGATGCATACCGGGCATATATATGAATTAATACAAATAGATGTGGAAAAGGAAAAATAAAAAGTTGTAATATCCAGGTATAACTTTGTGTGCTTTATGTATCAGCGATGCCTTAAGCACTTGTCAATTTAATTATTTTATGCCTGCATGAATCCAGATGGGGTGGATCTTGTGAGTTTTCAGAAATTGCATATTTAATAATATTTGCACAACAATGAAAAGTGGAGTGTGAATTTATTTGCTGAAAATATAAAATTGCATTTATGCTATAATTTAGTTGATAATGGGTATTTATACAGATACATTGTTGTGTCAAGACAAGGAGGCATTTTTTTGTAATAAGGACAAAACAAGTATTTATACAATCGTTAATAGCATGTTTGTATAATTGGATAGTCTGTTGTCCACTTCTATGGAACATTGTAAAGCACTGCCACTTTATAAGGTTCGATCAGTAAGTCCAGCGTTGTCATGTGATCAAGACTGGCAATGGTCGAAACAAGTAATGGCGGATGGAGTTCAATAATTAAAGAAATATTATTTGCATGGAACTGTGGTCCACACTCGTTTCCTGCAAGGAGTGTCCTATGTCGAGAAATTTGGGGAGATATATATATATATATCCACACGCTTCTTCCCAGACCACGGACCCTTGGAAGGTGGTGCGTACGCCGACTAAGCCAATCAGCCACTTAATCCAACAAGGTAAATCCCGCCCCGGGAATATACGCACTCTCAGGACAAATCCACACAACACTGGAAATGGTGCTCAGGTAAGTTTACTGGCTTCCAAGCAACACGTTTCGACTGACCTGCAGCCTTGTTCATACGTCTGAACCAGGCTGCAGGTCAGCCGAAACCCGTTGCTTGGAAGCCAGTAAACTTACCTGAGCACCATTTCCAGTGTCGTGTGGATTTGTCCTGAGAGTGCGTATATTCCCGGGCGGGATTTACCTTGTTGGATATATATATATATGGAATATGATACTTACCAGTATGCATCTGTTCTTGGCATGTAGGGCTGCAGAGCTACACACTTGTGCATAGATCTCCATCTAGTGTTGGGCCCGGATGTTTGCAGTTGTTTTTCCTCTTGGAAAGTCTTTGGAAGTTACGAGGTCGGTGACTCCTCCTTTGGATCGTATTGCGCATGGGCTTCGGCTCCATCCTCAGATTGTTTTTCGCCAACAGGGAAAGATGGAGCCTAGTAATAACAGGAAAGATGCCCATGTGTGTTGTATCTAAATAAGATAAACTGGAACAGATAAAGGTAACCAGGGAGGCGGGTGGGCGTGTGTAGATCTGCAGCCCTACATGCCAAGAACAGATGCACAGATGCATACAGGTACTTAGCATATTCCGTTCGAGGCATATGAGCTGCAGATTACACACTTGCGCATAGATTATATAGCAGTACCCACCCTTAGCGGCGACCACCTGTATCTGTTGCAGTGGTTTGAAATAATGTTTTGAGTACAGCCTGGACAACACTAGCTTGTTGTTTAGTTTGCACATCTACACAATAGTGTTTAGTGAAAGTGTGCGGTGTTGACCATGTAGCTGCTCTGCAGATATCATCTAATGGGATGTTCCCTAAAAATGCCATTGAAGCCCCTATTTTGTGTGTAGAGTGGGCTTTAGGGGGAACGGATAGCGTTCGTTTTGCTTTGTGGTAGCAAATCTGAATGCATTTGACAATCCACCTAGCTATTCCCGACTTGGAGATGGGGTTGCCCTTGTGTGGTGGAGAGAAAGAGACAAACAGCTGTTTGGTCTTGCGGAAAGGTTGTGTTCTCTGTATGTAGTAGAGTAAAGCTCTTTTGACATCTAGTGTGTGAAGAGCTCTTTCTGCAACGGTTTGTGGTTGTGAGAAGTAAACTGGTAGTTCTACCGCTTGGTTTATGTGAAAGGGAGAAATGACTTTAGGGAGGAATTTTGGGTTGGTACGGAGAACAACCTTGTTATGGTGCATTTGCAGAAAATGTTCTTGAATGGTAAGTGCTTGTATCTCACTGACCCTTCTGAGGGAAGTGATGGCTACAAGAAAAGCGGTTTTCCATGTTAGGAATTGGAGTTCAAATTTGTGCAGAGGTTCAAAGGGAGGCCCCATTAGTCTGGTGAGAACGATGTTTGGGTTCCACAGAGGTGAGGGTGGCAGTCTGGGTGGAATTATCCTTTTAAGGCCTTCCATGAAGGCTTTAATGGCAGGTACTCTTAAAAGTGATCGATGTTGCCTGTTTTGCAGATAAGCTGCTATGGCTGTGAGGTGCAGTCTAAGAGAAGTATAGGCTAGATTGCATCTTTGCAGGTGTAGTAAATAGCCTATGAAGTGTTGAATGGACACATCTAGGGGACTAATGGTATTGTTGTGACAGTAGACAACAAAACTTTTCCACTTGGCGGCGTAGCACACTCTAGTGGTGGGTCGCCTAGCTTCTTTGATGACGTTCATACAGTCAGGGGGAAGATTGAGGTACCCGAATTCTAGGATTTCAGGAGCCAGATCGCTAGGTTGAGCTGAGCTGGGTCCGGGTGTCTGATCTCTCCATGGTTCTGGGTTAAGAGGTGTGGAGAGAGAGGTCTAACTTTTGGTGTGGTACTACAGATAATTCCAGCAGTGTGGTGTACCACGGTTGTCTGGCCCAAGTTGGAGCTACTAGTATGAGAGTGAGGGAGTGTTGTAGTTTGCGCGCCACTAATGGAATGAGTGGGAGAGGCGGAAAAGCGTACGCAAATTTGCCTGACCAGTTCATCCATATCGCATTGCCTTTGGACAATGGGTGTGGATATCTGGCGGCGAAGCTTGGGCATTTGGCGTTTTCGTGGGTGGCGAAGAGGTCTATCTGTGGATGCCCCCACAGTTGAAAGTACGGGTGAAGAACTTGTGGATGTAGTTCCCACTCGTGGATCTGTTGTGTCTGTCTGCTGAGTAGATCCGCCATAGTGTTTTGGACTCCTGGGACATGTTGGGCCAGGAGAAAGATTTTCTGGGGTATGGCCCATCTCCATATACTCTGTGCTAGCTGAGAGAGCTGTGGAGAGTGCGTGCCGCCTTGTTTTTGTATGTAGTACATGGCTGTCATGTTGTCTGTGCGGACTAGGACTGCCTTGCCTGAAATCTGTGTTTGGAAGGATTTCAGGGCTAAGAATATCGCTAGTAATTCCAGATGGTTGATGTGGAGTAACTTTTGTTGAGGTGTCCATCTGCCCTGCATGGTGTGATGTAACAGGTGAGCTCCCCAGCCGGAGAGCGATGCGTCCGTTGTCAGTATTATCTGAGGAACCGGGTCCAGGAACGGTCGCCCTTTGGAAAGGTTTTTGGTGGTCCACCACTGCAGAGAGCGATGGGTACGACCGTCTACCAACACCAGATCTGTTAATTGATCTTGGGCCTGGTTCCCTTGGCACGCAAAGCACTCTTGGAGAAGACGCATCTGGAGTCTTGCGTGAGGTACTATGAATGTGCAAGAGACCATCATCCCGATTAGTTGCATAAACACTCGAGCTGGAAGGGAGTGTTGTGCTGTAAATTTTGCACGTAGAGCCTGAATGCTTGTGATCCTGGCCGGACTGGGGTAGGCTAGCGCTTTTGAGGTGTATATGGTGGCACCGAGGTATTGCTTTACGTGGGACGGTTGCAGATGGGACTTTGTGTGGTTTACCGTGAAGCCCAGTTGGTGAAGTAGCTGGATAGTGGCATGCGTGTGTTGTACACACTGGTTGTATGAGCTGGCTTTTATTAGCCAGGCGTCTAGGTATGGGAAGACATGGATGTGTTGTCTCCTGAGGTGTGCTGCCACGACTGCTAGGCACTTGGTGAATACCCGTGGTGCTGTTGTGACTCCGAATGAGAGTACTTTGAAATGGTAGTGTTGGTTGTCCACTACGAATCTGAGGAACTTCCTGTGAGGGTGGTGTATAGGAATGTGGAAGTAAGCGTCTTTTAGGTCAGGAAGTCGTTTTGGGAGAGCAGGGGAAGTACCTGCTGAAGTGTTACCATGTGAAAATGGTCTGAATGTATGTATGTGTTTAGGGGCTGGAGGTCTAGGATGAGCCATAGAGTCTCGTCCCTTTTTGGTATGAGAAAATATAGGGAGTGAACCCTCAGATTTCGTTGGTTGGTAGGAACGTGTTCTATCGCCCCTTTTTGTAGGAGGGAGATTACCTCCTGCTTTAGTAATGCTAGATGTTCCTGTGACATTGGGCGTTGCCTGGGTGGAATGTTTAGGGGGTAGACATTAGCTCTAGGCAGTAGCCTGACCAAAGTATTTGTGTCACCCATTTGTCTGAGCTGATGGTAGCCCAGACATGAAGGAAATTTTGGAGTCTGCCCCCGACCGGAGTGGGATGGTCTGGGGGGAATGGAGGGAAGTCATTGGGTAGGTGTGGAGGCTGAGCGGGCGGTGTTTGTTTTGCCTCTGCCTTTATTATTGTTGCCCCTGTAGCCGCCTCTTTGGTAACCCCTAGTGAAGGTGGATTGGGTAGGAGCTTTGTATGACGTGGAAGCGGTATCAGAGGAGTAGCCTCTGGATGTGCTCCGAAAGGAGGAACGGTGAAAGGAACGCCTGGGAGGGTGTGATTGTAAGGCTCCTATCGATTTCGCCGTGTCGGTGTCTTTTTTCATTTTTTCTAGGGCCTCATCCACTTTTGGGCCGAACAGATGTTCCTGGTCAAAGGGATGGTTCAGGATGGAAGCTTGCACTTTGGGTTTAAATCCTGAGCCAGGCATGGTGACGGAGGAGGACGCTAGTATTGATGGCCCTGGAGTCGGTGTCTGCTGCATCTAGGGCACAACGGATGGAGGTATTAGTGATGGTTTTTCCCTCCTAAATTAACTTGTTTGCCCTGTTTTTGTATTTGTCAGGGAGGTGTTGCATTATGGCTTCTAACTCTTCATAATGGGCCCTGCCATATCTAGCCAGTAACGCTTGTGTATTGGCGATACGCCATATGTTGGCAGCTTGTGATGCAGTGAGCTTGCCGGATGCGTCCAAGAGTTTTGCTCTTTGTCAGGTGGTGGTGCTTCGCCTGACGCCTGGGAGTTGGCCCTCTTCCGTGCTGTGGACACTACCAGGGAATCTAGCAGTGCTGGCCCTCTGATGTAGGAGGGATCTGTAGGGGCGGCTCTGTATTTTTTGTCAATGCGCGGGTTAATTACCCTGGCTCTGACTGGGTCTTTAAAGACCTCTGGCGCATGTTTTACAACTCCTTTGAGCATGGGCAGGATGGAGGTGGCCCTATGCGTGGTGTCGAAAGTATCGAGGAGGAAATCCTCCTCCACGGGGTCGGTATGGAGATCTACCCCGTGATAGTGTGCAGCCCTTTGGAGTAAATGGTTGAACCCCAATGAGTCTTCTGGTGGGGATGGTCTCGAAGGATAGAGAACATCTTGTGGGACATTAGGGATGTCGGGGATGTTATAGTCGTCCCATGGGTCTGGGGAGCCTGTGGGAGTGGGGTCCCCTGTAGGTAAATCATGGGGCACGTCCCCCATGTCATCATATGTGTCGTCATGATCATCATCATCCGGAGGGGGTGTTGGGGAATGATGAGGAGGGGGTGGAGAAGGAGAAGGTGGAGGGGGAGAAGGTGGAAGAGGTGGGGAAGGCATTCTGAAAGGTGAGGTAGTAGAGTCCTTCCTCTTTGGAGGTGGAGCTGGGGCAGGTTTTTCCAGCTGTCTCTTTTTGATGCTGAGCATAAAATGTCCGGTTTTGGGATCCTTCGTCAATGTATTTTGCAAGGGATCCAGTGTAAAGAGTTCTTCTGAAGATGGTTTATCCGTCGGCGCCGAAGGTGTTGGGCCGTTGCTTTTTTCGCTTTAGTGTCCTGTTTGGAAGTATGCGGCTTGGGAAGGGCTTTTTGTTTGGTCGGTGTCGAGATGGGTTTCGGCTTCGAGATCTCGGTGCCGGTGGCCTTGTGTGCTTTTGTCAGTTCCGGGAATGGAGTCGGTACCGAGGAGGTGGAACTGGGTTTCGGCACAGAGTGTTTCGGTATGGGGCTTGGTGCCGAAGAGGAGGCAATTTTCTTTTTCGGTGTCGGTGCGGAAGAGTGTTTGTCGGCACCGACGGTGGGCTGGCTCGAGCCCGAGCCGCCGGAAGGCTTAATCGGCTTTTTTACTGGTCCCGAAGGTGCGGTGTGGGAAGCAGTGTCTTTGGTCTTACCTAGGCCCGGAGGCGAAGGCGTGACCGAAGCCTTTTTCGGTGCCGGCGAGGGTGTGGGGGGGTGGGGGAGGGGGGGGGGCGGGCAAATTGGTACTCATGACCCTCTGTGCCGGAGTGACGTCCTCCACATCTGAATCGTCGGCTTCGGAGGTGCTGACGAGGCCCTCGTCGGTGTGGTGTTCTTCTTGAGCGTCGACGCCCTCTCCGAAGACGTCATCTGGAATCGCCGTCGACGAGTGCGCCATGGTCCGTCTTGCTCTTCGGTCTCGAATCGTTTTCTTCGACCGGAAGGCCTTGCACGCCGGACAGTCTCGAGCCTCGTGTTCAGGGGAGAGGCAGAGATTACATACTTCGTGGAGATCGGTGTGGGGGAATTTGGACCCACATCGAGGGCACTTCTTGAAGGGAGTCCTTTCCATGAGCCAGGACCGGAGCTTGGGTAGGCCCGAAGGCCGGCTTCGACGACTGGAATCGAAGGTCTTGATCGATGAGAGCCGTGTCGAGTGTGGAGATCGCGATCGAAACAATACCGCGAATTGGGGTGAGGATTGCGCGTCGATTGAACTGGAAACCTGCTCGGAACCGATCACATCCGAGCCCGATGGCGGAAAATAACAATCTGAGGATGGAGCCGAAGCCCATTCGCAATACGATCCAAAGGAGGAGTCACCGACCTTGTGACTTCCAAAGACTTTCCAAGAGGAGAAACAACTGTAAACATACGGGCCCAACATCAGATGGCGATCTATGCACAAGTGTGTAATCTGCAGCTCATATGCCTCGAACATATATACATATATTTGTAATTACACAAGAAAGACTAAAATATATATACATTATGGGAAGGGTTACAATTGCACAAGAAAAATGAACTTCTTTTAACAGAAGAGATTCAATACTAAAAAAATATTTAAAAAAAGAATATGAGGTCCATACTGAATTTTCTTCCTAGTAACAGTGTCAAAGATGTTTTGTCATCAACAGTTGCAAAGCACATATTTAGCATGTGCACGGTACGGCCCAGAATCTATGCAGAATTTAGTTTTCTCCTCAGGTGGTGAAAGCCCCCACTCATTTAGCCGGCCACACTTTACATGATATCTTCTCTAATTCTCCTACCCGGACATTTAATGAAACCATCCCGCAATGCGAGATGCCTGCACTGTCATCTGTGGGGGTGGGACCAGGATTGTCTAAACCTAAGTAAGTTCTTGACAGGAACTGGAGTAGAATTACATCAGTAGTCCTTGAACAGGCACTCAATTTGGTTCATAGCCCTGCAGGTACCTTGCCTGTGCTCTCGGCTGAGGGACATTGAAACTGGAAAGTGGCTGCCCTTGAAATTGTTCCCTCCCCCGACAAGTAGGTGTTGCAGTAGATCCAAACCTTCTGCGCCCTGGTTTACAGATGATCTAAAAAACCAGCGGCAAATTTGTTGAAGACAAGGATGGAAATGGCTACATAATCACAACCCCTGCCAACCTAAAATCCTGCAACTGGCACCTGATTGCTATGCCAAATCTTTACAGCATTTACTCAATCATACCCTTGATTCTGGGACTTTCCCTCAACCTTGGAAGGAGGCTACTGTAATCCCTCTTCAAAAAAAGCCTAACATTGATCCTGATATGAAGAACTTTCATCCTATCTCACCTGCCAAAATCCACGAGAAATACCGTAATCAGGAATTAGCGAAGCTCATTCAGAGATGTGACATTCTTGACTCTTCACAAAATGGCGTCAGAGGTGGTCACAGCACAGAAACTGTACTGTTGGCCACAGTGGAGAGACTCAGGCGCCAAGAGCATCAGGGTGGGGCAGCTGTCGTGGGGCTGCTAGATTTGTTTGCAGCCTTTGACACAGTCTCACCTGTGCGCCTGGCACAATGCCTTCATCAGGCAGGTGTCAGAAGGAAAGCCAACAGGGCGCGGGTTGCCAATTGTGGGGACTTTAAAGCTAAGATCTTTAGCCTTCCCTGTGTGGTCCCTCAGGGATCTTCAATGAGACCCACTCTTTTTAATATGTATTTTGCTCCTCTCACTAAACTAATGAGTTCATGCAGCACTCTCATATGTCAACGACTCACAGATTATTGTATCCGTCTCTTAAAACTTGCCCTCAGTAGCTAAAAAATTTAATCTCTACATAACCAAGATTAACATCTGGATAAAAAAAAGAATTCTTAAACTGAACACAAAAAACTGAGGTGCTGGAGTTTGGTGCACAAGAATCCCTCTGGTCCTGCTGTTGGTGGCCTGAGGAATGCGGCTCTTTACCTACTCCTATTAAAGTGGCCAAAATTCTTGGAGTAATCTTTAACACTTCGCTAAACTTTGACTCACAGGTCAATCATATCACGAGTACCTGCTTTCACATAATCAGGACTCTTGGGAAGACCTTTCCTTGTATTCCAGTTGAATTGCGTCACTCGGTGGCCATTACTCTAGTCTAGTCACGTTAATGCATGGTTGAATACCACCGCATTCCACTCTGAAAGAATGTCAGACTCTGATTATCCAGTAACACGGCAACGCATGGTTCCTGTCACCACAGCGTTCCGCTTAAGGACAACTATTCAAGCATTAATATCCTCTTGCTCTGAAAACGCGTGGTTCCCTTCACCACCGTTACCAGCAAAGAAATAACCAAGACCAAATGTTAAGATTCCCAAAACACTCACTCCAAACACTCACTCCAAACACAGCAATGTGTAGTTCCAGTCACCACAACATTCCGCTTTGGGGAAACGCGCTACCTAGATCCGAATTCGACTAGCCGCCGAAATACCTGAGCCCAAGTACGGGAACTCTCCAGCCGATCATCCCCGTTCTCTGAAGCAAACGAAAACCTTCACTCCAGCGGACCGCTCTCTTCACAACGAGAGCAAGAAAGGCTTCATTTCCGGAAGTACCTCCTCCCCTCAAGGCATCATGGGAGATGTAGTCTAGGTACATCTGGACCAATGTGCTCAGATGAGGGCGTATGCACTGCGCAAAGACTGAAGCAAATATTTTGAGCTCAGAGTTGATAAGAAAAATAGGGCGGTAATCAGAGCAGCGGTCAGAGGGGGGCTGAGATTTCGGAATCACCACAATGGTGGCCAGATCCGTTTCAGGATGGAAAAAGCCGCGGTCTGCCGCCTCTCAATACAGTGCCAAGAGATGGGGGGGATGAGGCGTGTCCAGGTATGACGCATAGAACTCATGCGGGAGGCCATCTGGCCCGGCGTCTTACCCGCTGCCATGCAGGAGATAACGTCACTGATTTCTGCCGGAGTAATCGGGAGATCAAGGCCCTCTGCTTCAGCGTCAGTGAGCCGCGAGAGGGGGAATCGGTCACTCCGGAAGAGCTCTGAGAGAGCGAGGACTGGGGGTTGGGCAGAGTACAAGGAAGCATAATATGAAGCAAAACATTGGGCTACCACTGTGGGGGCCTGATGGGTCACCCCATGGGAATCCATCACCTCGGGAATAATACGGTTAGCCATAGGATAAGTGGCCAAGTGGTGGAGGAGCTTCCCATTTTTATCTCCCCACCCATACACCCGTGCCACGGAGGACCTCCACAACAGCTTAGCGGACTCCATGGAGGCCTGTCTGAGCTCATCCCTAAGGAATGCGAGCTTCTGATCCTGAGCCTCTGTTCATTCTCCAGGCGGATGGGCCTCCAGCCGGTAAGCTTGGGCCTCCAGGAGCGTGAGCTGGGCCTCCTGTTAAGTGCTTTGTTTTTAAGGCTATTTGCTTAGTCTTTCTTGCTCACCATCACAAAGAGTCCAAACATCTCTACTCCCTCTTCAGCTGGTACACTGCAAGCAGGTCATTTAGATGCTCTTCAGCTGGGAAAGTCTCCATGCGCAGGTTCCGGAAAGTCAGATGGGGTTGATTCATTGTCCCATGTTGTATGCTGTGGTGGGTGGAAGCAAATTGTGACTGACTGATGAAAAGACCAATGAAACCAATAAATAATAAGTTTTTTTATTTAGGATCTTATTACATGAGCCAGGCGAAACATCTAAAACCATCTCTAGGCCACACTTAAAAAGGAAGCAGTTGGAGCCCATGGAGAAGTAAGAGGAGGACATGAGCAATGATATGTAGAACAGTTTTTCTTCGTTTGTCAAGGCTGAAGAATTTCCACAAATAAATTGTGTGAAAAGGTGGGTTGAGCACAATAAATCAGACACCTATTTACTAGTTTACTTGATAAAATCTTTTATTTTATGGCAATATCCTCTTGACGTTTTTACAATCTCATAACTGTCTTTTAGCACAAACATGTTCATTTGTATATGAAAAGTTCAAACAAGTTATGTACATCTTTAAAACAGAACCACAAAATATCTACAAACTAGCAGCCTAAACCATTATTTCGTAGTAATGTATTAGTTGAAATAGCACATAGTGTTATTGCAACATTAAATAATTTATGTAGAAAGACGTATTTGCTGATATGATTGAATAGATTTATCAAGCACTCAATCAAAGCAAGTGTTGGAAGCATTTAGTGAAATCATTGTGGTTTCATGGCACGATTACAGTCAATTTATGACAACACATACCGATCAAGCATTCATTCATTAGAAATAAATACGTAGACATCTGACTAATTTTGAAGATCATGCGCTAACTCTAGGTTTGTTGGAATGAGACATGAAACTAAACACAACTTTATTACTATTAAGCCAGAAAAAGAGAAAATAGAAATGCTCATCCTTTCAAATGTACAAGACTTGTCAGCTCTTTCGGAGGTTTCTCACTTCGATCTCATGGTATCCTCCCCATCACACAATTATTGGACCGCCACAAAAAGGATAAGTATAATGTGACTAGCCTCACCGTTTTCCTCCTCTCCTGCAATGTGCATATACATTTGAGAAAATAAACTCGTCCCAACGTTCACCCTGTTGATGTGCCTTTGTAGTTTTAGTTCTAAAAATATTGCTTGCCTGGAAATGTTCCTCTGATGGCTGCCAGTCTCCAAGGGGTTGCCTAGAAGCTATGACAATTAGCAAATTGCGTGCCTGAGAGGTAAGGGAGCCCAGTGTGAATTGCGCAAACATCCCGAGATTAAATATCCCTTAGTCAAAAAATAGGAAATGTTATCCAAATCGCAAAAGTAGTTCCTTAAGGCCTTCTTCAAATAATAACAGCTGGGTGCCAGGACACTTTGTAGAAAAATAAGAAATTGTGACAGAGCAATTTTGTTTGAAAGGTAAGAGGATAAAGGCCCGACCACATTCAATACAGACCAGGGACATCCCGGTGAACATGAGATGTCCAATTACCCCGGGCTGAGATAGAGAAACCCATGGCACACACTGATATCACCAACAGGCCTTTGAATAGAACTAGTAGTTGGATGAAACATGGTACATGTTCGTAATGGTTGCTGGGACACCGAGGAAGGCCAAGTACGACTTATTTTCCCCACTCAGATGGGGCAGCGATGCAGTGGGTGAAGGAGACAGTTGCCCAGTGAGTGAATGGGCCAGGGACCAGGAAGAAATAGTATTGGACTGAGTTTGATTGTTAGAAATTAGAAAATGAGGAAAAATCTCCATCTTCAGTATAGACGCGTTTAGTGAAGATAGAATTCAGGGTAGCAGAAACGAAACCAACAAAATCTATTGGTATCAAGGTATGTTTATTGAAGCGTAAAACTGAAGGCATGGAGGAGCAAGGAAGAGACCGTGAACTCAAGGACACAGGAAAAGGTGCCTTGAACCTATTGGATAATAAAATGGAGGCTTTAGAGAATGACTGGAGGGTGTCTAATATATGTAGTGGGGTTTTCAGCTCATTATCACTGAAACAACAAGTCTGAAGGTGATGTACATATTTTAATGAGCATTTGGCTCCCCAGGAAGTGAAGGTGCTTCTCTTTTCTGAGTATGGTGACCCAATGTAATGGAGGAAGAAAAGTTTCAACCAATGTGCAAGGAACTACAGGGACCTGGAATCTAAGCGGTGGTGAGGGAACCCTGTCAGACTCAAAACATGGACCAAACTTATGTCTTCTCCCAGGCGGAAGCAGCCTGAACCTGTAACAAGACCATAAAGACAGATGGCTGTATTGGATGAAGACACTTTGACCTTTTACGTGGCTAGTATTTTGAAACGATGCCTGCATCGCTTGCATTTCTTGATTTTCCCTGTAAGTCAAGAGTAAAAGTGGCATACGCCTGGGAAATGCTCCAACATGGTGTTATTTTGCTATGTTGGCGGCTGGGTTGAGGGGGCATCTTTGACCTTCTTCCTGAATTCCTTGAGTTGTTCTTTATCTCTATGCATTTTGTACCGCTCCTTCAAATCCTTTCCTACCTTGAATGGTGGTTATGTATTGAAAAGTCACTCCTTGGGCTCTTACATGATCTCAATGGGTAGAGGGACACATTTACAGCACGGGTTGGGAGAGCGACTGCTATGAAAGCAGGTTTTGATTTTCTCTATACTATGAGGTTTTAGCAGGTTTTTCCTGGTCCGGTCAGTTTTTTGTTTCGTAATGTTTCAATACATATGATTTAAGTCTTAACCAGCCAAAGAGGGCAACAGATGCCCACAAAGGTCATCTAACGTGCCAAGTCAATAATAGAACAAAATATTCCCTTTTCTCCTTCTTACTGGAGAGAGGGATGTGTGAAGAAAGAATGCAATTTCCCCTTCTTAAATGCATTCTAAAATATCAGTGAAATTATATAGTTGTGTGCCTATGCACATACATATTGTTTTTGTGTTACAGGTGCAGGGATCTATTTGTTTGTTATCAATTAATGTACGGACTTGAGTGCTTGCACACCCTAGCCCTACACGTAGTGCTGGTTGCATTGCCTTAGGTCTGGTTCTAGCAATGTGTATGAAAAGGCCTCAGGAGTTCGGACCATTGTCTCAAGGCAGAAAAAACAGAAGGTGACAGGGTGCTAAAACAAACCCCTCTTTCAAATAATTTCCATTAAACATTATCACACCAAGTCTGTACTTTGTCATACACTAGGCCATAAAGTTGTTAAAGTTCCTGGAGGAGGAAAATAAAACAATGCGTGACAATCCTTTATAAATTGAAGCCACTATACCAATGCAATCCAGCGAAAAATGGTTGTGACAGAGGTTCCAGTGCTCTTCAGTATGTGGAAAGAGTAATTGGAAAATGAGGAAAGGCACAAAGGAAAGAGGAGGGGGGATAGGTAGGCCAGAGGGTAAACAGGACTGATCTGTGCGTTACCTGGCCACATGTTATTAAAACCTCAAAGCAGTCTTCATGATTGCCCAAAGGTTTCAGAGTTCCAACACCAGGGGAAAAAAGAGGGGCCTGTTGAAGTGCTATGGAAATTGAGTTTAATATTTATTGTGGGTTATATTTATAAGAAGGTAACCCACTTGAAAACGTGCAGTCACCAAGTGCGATGGTAATAGTCTTCAAAGATAGGAACTTTATGAAGAATACGTTCCTGACTCTCAACATTCAAATTGGTCAGACACAGCAAACGACTGAAATCTGAAATAATTTAGGAAATAAGACATTTCTATTCTGTGTACGAATTCACCAGCAAGTACTTAATGTAAGTATAAAAGAATATATTTTGAATCAAAAATCCTAAATTAGATAGTAAAAAGCACGTCAGATTTATTAATGGCAAACTAAACATTTTTATTTTATGAAAGCCTACTTAGGTCCTAACTTACAAAATTATATTTCCGAAAAATAGGTCTTTCTTGCAGGATGACTAGCGGCACTTCAAGGGGTTTTCTTTTACTCTTAACAGCTTTTTGTAGAAGGGGGTTCAGCCTAATACATAATCCAGGATTGGTATTTTTTAGTTCCAAGTGTTTTGTTAGTTTAACAGTACTTTGAATTTTATGATTTTGTAAAATAAGGGGTAAACAATCCGAAAAGCAAGCCAAATATAAAATTTGACTTCGAAAGGCGAGCATAATCATCAAATATAGCACAAACTGAAGGCCAATTCCCACATAAACCACATCTGAACAATAGACCTTAAACGCTAAATGCAAAAGATGAACGATTGGTTGAAACTACTCCATGCTAAAATCTGTCTCGTAATTGAGATATTAGTATATTTAAATCGGTTTAGTTTGCCACTATCACTTCATTTTTGAGAATTGTCATGTTTAAAATGATAAAATGGAACATTTCATGTTCTTTCAAGTAAAAATGGACGTTAGTAGACCCCTTAAAACAAGCTGACAAATTCAACCAATTTACTATTGCATACCAATCTTGTGCGTCGATGTTTGAATTTTACAAAACAAAAGCTGAAATCGAGACTGTCTTCCACATCCTGCGTTCACTGTGACGTCAGTCATCTATGTACCCATTGTACCACTCAACAAACAGCAAACAAACTGCCCTCATCATTTCATTTTTTGACTGGCCATTTCACCCGTAACTCATGACTCACTCACTAATGCCGTAGATTATTTGGCACATCTGGTAACAAAAAATGTCTACTATTTTACACAGCACATAGTAGGTTTGAGAAGTTAATATCTACAGAACTTTTCAAAACACAAAGATGTAAACATTTCATCACTGTGTTCAATTTAGAGAGAGAATGACTTTCTTCTGATATGAGATCAGAAAAGTTGCTTGCATACTTATGACCCGTGTGCTTTAAACTCTTAGCATGCTACCACTTCTTGAATAAAACATATTCAGGTTTTAAGATCAACATTTTCTCTTAGCCAGCCTCTACCAGATACAAGTGCTACAACATTGTGCAATCATACTGGGAAGAAGTCGGTCATATCAGAGTTTTGCTAGATGTTTTAACAAATCTAATCTCATACAGGACAAATTCAACAAAGATGCTCAGTTTAGACGATATTCAACTACAGGTAAGTGATGTTTCTATGTCTACACTCTATATCGCCAAACAGTCTCAATTGTAAAGAGATTCTCAAACTTACAGCATGGGAGTGGCATTTATGGAGCACGAGCGCCCATGCCAGGGCTCCTATCTTATTGCAGGTGGATAAGCCAATGAACAGATATGAAGTCTTGATCTCCCTGTACCTAGAACCACGAGTGAAGCTTTATTCACAGGCCTGTAACATGATGAGCCAAGCAGTGGGCGTCAATGGCAAAGTACTTATCGAGTTGAAACAATCTTAGTTCTGCTCTTCACATTCATCATGGTATGTTACACGTCACAATCCCACTTGCTGAAATACACTATACATGCAACTATAGGACAGAATAACCACATTCACAATTGGCTCAGGCAAGTAACATTCTGTTCCAATCGCACCAGCATCAGATGGTTCTGGACCCCTTTTATCAACTGCTACCCAAGACGAGGTGAGATAGATTTATTACTGGCCGTAGGAGCACCCATTTTTACTTCATTTATATAGGAGACAAAGTCTTGGGAAAAACACGATCAGCCTAAGGTAGACCCTCAGACTATGCTGAAGAACCAAACTGCATTTCAGCCCCGCCCTAGCATGCATTACAAAAGCAAATGGTATGGTCATACTGTCCTGTCAAATGCAGATATCTGGGACTCAGGCTTATATCTTTTACATGCAATCTAGTACGCGGAGTAGTCAGTGGAATATTAGTCTGCACAATAAACTGATGTTTAAAGTGTTTTGCTTTACAAACACAATGCCATTGCTAGTCTCCAGTGCTTCATGTTTGACAGTTTTAAAAAGCCACCTAGCAGCAGTGTGGCATTAACAGCAGGAAGTATTTTTCTGTGGCCCAAAACAACAGAAGCTTGCATTTTAACCTTTACTATGCTAAAGTCACACCAGTACCAGCACCTAAGAGCGCTTTGTTGATGAAATGTGGTCCATAAAGTACTTTTTGACATCAAGTGTCAAACTTTTCTCTTACAAGTGTTAAAAAGAATTCAGATTTAAGAACTCAATATAGTCACTGAAGAACCTCCCCTTCAATTTTCCAGTCATACTTCTGACCATGCGCACCTCCAATGCACGAGTTTAAATGTGTGCAAATTTGCTTTTCCAAGGGATGAGTAAGGAGAAGTCTGAATCTAATGGGAGCTATTAAGATCAAAGTAATGGCACTCCTGATGGCACCATATCACCATCACTGAAATTCCTCCATGATGGCAGGGGATTTGTCTGTGTCCTCCAATATATGCACCAATATCAAGCGTGTTGATGGAAGTTTCCTATTACAGGAGATGGCTTTTGCTGTACTGGAATGATGCCATCTGAAGCCTTCTCTTTAGCCGTTCTGCCTCCAGCTCCCGGAAGAAAGCATCATCATCATTTTTTGTAATAATTTCCTGTAGTTCCCGAATTTCTTTTTCCATCTTGGCCCGCAGGCCTCTCTTCATTTTGTTGAGTGACTGCAAAGAAATAAAGTCATAAAACTCATAAGTATGAAAACTGCCATTAACTAAAGTAAAATTTACATTTGGGAATTTGTACTTACATTTTCTTGGGCTTTTTCTCTGGTTTTTATTTCATGACGTTCCCGAGAGACAGCCTCCGCTAACATAGCAAACTAAAAAAAATAAGATAAAAATGAATACAGAGACCAAAACAAACAGTCTCTGGTTTCAAGGAGCAATGGTAGAGACTTGTAATTTTTGTACCCAGACCTCCCACCCCGTTCCAGAAGCCAATGATCCATACCTACCCATTAACAAAACTTAAATTCTCTGACCTAAACCACGACATCGCCTCACTGAGATCACAAAGCTTCTCATTGCAACTCCAGCTTTCTCCTACTTAGATCATAAAATATTTTTAATTTGGATTAGAAATATACATTTTACCTTTGTGCTGCAAAACCAAACTGTGACCTGGAAATAGGATGGTTGAAAGCCTGCTGTGCTAGCTGCCAACCCACATCAGATCTCACTTAAATGGCTACAGGTATTGGCTACTTCCCTGTCTGAAAGCAGGAAGAGTACAGTTTATTTCATTTTCTTCAGTTTGCCTTGAACGCTCTATTCTAAGCTTATTATCTGTCAGCCCCACTATCACCACACCAGCCATTTTTACAACATCTAATTCCCCTAAAAATGTAAGCAACTACCTTTGGAGCAAATCTACTGTTAAAGTTACTGCAAGGTTTGTTGTAGTGTTTTCTGTAGCAGCGGTGTGATTTTACCATTAAATGGATTTTGAAAGGGCGATTCATGCAAAGCAATTTGATACTTGGGAACAGGGCAAATACTTTCAGGACAGCTGATAGGTGGTCCATTTAAATACTGAATTTACTTGATGGTTGGGGGGAGGTTAAGTATAGTTGGGAGCCAATAACTACACAGAAGATCTTTTCACTTGGATTGTGGTGGGATAATAAACAAGTGCGAGCTCCAATGGAATCTAGTTGCTCAATTTGCAGCTCTTGCTAGGAACAGCACCTCTGCTTTGATACCATTGAAGGACACACTGAGTGAAAAATGTTGTCAACGCAATGTTTGATGTTGGGTTAATTCCCATTTTCGAACACGAGAGAGTGGCACTTGAAAGCCAAATCTGGAAGCAGTGGTAGGCTCATTCCCCTCGGATATACCATACAGGTGTTTAAGCATTCAAACCATTCAAAGAACCCTTTATCTATTCACTCACTTCAACTACTATGGAGTCAATTGATCCATTCCAGGCACATGCTGAAGATTTGCATACAATTTCCTTGTTTTTTTGACTGTCTTGTAATCATGTAGCCGCCATATTGTGATGTAAGGTACTGTTGAATAAAGGTCATGGCGCTTTGAATTTTTGATGCATAAGAGATTAGTGCATTTGGAATGTATTCTAATAGATTTTATATATTACTTAAGTCTGGTTCAATGTGGTTGGTCTCTTGACCGGTATTTTGGATAATGGGTCCAACATAAAGATGGACAGAATACATTTTTGATATTAACTATGAAAATTGGGATATTACATTTGAGAAGTGAATTGACTTTGTAGTGGAGGCAGCGTTTTAGATGCATACATTGCTAAGTTAGCATAAGCACGTTAGATGTTAGAAACGCCATCTTGCCACTTTTGCTGCTTTTGCACACGACACTGCAGAAACATATTATTTGAAAACTGCTTGCTTTCCTTTTCTTCACATGAGAACTGTCTGTTGTTCACATCCCTAGACGTGCACTGCGACCTTGGTCTGAACATTGTGTGCAGAAACAGTCTGAGCCACCAAACAATTTATGTTTTTGAGTTCAGGTTGATCGGCCCACTCTCTAGCCATAACACGCACACAGCTGCAAATACCTGAAAGTCGAGAGCCTTTAATATTGCAGTTTGCATGCATTACACACACATTCTGGAGAAGAACTTTTCCAGGCGCAGAGCAAAGCTGATCCTGTGATGTGATTCACCCAAGCTGATCTTTACGGTATGGGGTTCCGCATTCAAACATGGAGACCTTCTATTAGCATAATACTAGCTCACTAGTGAAAGGAAGGTGGTTGTATTCCACTGTCATTTGTAATATGATTTCTCCCTTCATTTTCTATGGTATTGTAACAATGCTGATGGTTTTAATTATAATCATTTGTCTGCTTATGTTAGCTAAGGTACTGCATCTTAGGACACGTAGTTTATAAAATAACTATTTTAAACTTTACAGTGTCTCTGATTTACACTGACATGAGAATAATAACGAACTGGTATTTCTGATTCCCACCATTCCTGAGAGTACTCTAAGTCGCTTGTTCTGGGTTGTCTATACATTGGGAGCTCCGAGAGAATACGGATAACGAATGGGACACTGATGCTAGTCGGATTGGGGTTCTGGGTACTGAGGTGAGTTTTTGGTACACCGCAATTCACTGAGGTCCTGGTTTCCTGCGCATAGTCCTGTGCATGAGCAGAATCCCTGCAACATGGCGCACCTAACGTTTGGTCTTCTGATTTGAAACGCCTTAGTAGTGCTTATATTAGTCCACGACACCCTCACTCTTGTTTCCGGATAGAGGGAGTGACGGTTTTGACCTACCTGTTTGTACGATAGGTTCCCTCAAGCTTGTTAATTAAAAAGGTTTTTTTCTATTTCTGAACGCTTGTGCTACTGTAATATCCATTGTTGTTCCTCTGTGTCCTTATGGCGGTTGATATTGCAGCGCATAGCCGAACGCCTCTGCGGCGTCATTTGACGCAGTTTGGGGTGCTGGATGATGGGATGGCCGTTATTTTTGTTGTGAGTACAGATGCATAATATCCCTACGAGTTGTTTTACTCTTGGGTGACTATGCCAGCGGTAAATGCAGATGACGATACGTTTCACTCCTATACTCCCACGCAGCTCCCAGCAAACTATACGCCATATAGGACGCAAGAAATTCCTATTTCAGCTTGGCAGCATCGCATTTGGTTTAATGGCACACTTCCCCATGCCGTTACACCGGTTAGAATGGGCCCTTTGTCAATTCCAGGGGCCTCTTGGCCGGTGTTGGCCGGATTTACGCCTCACCCTCGGTATTTGAATGATGCGGTGGATGAGTTGCGTGTCCTCCATACAGCCCTGATTACTGTGTATAGGGCTTTAGTGCAATAAGTCTCGCGCAACGTGCAGGTGGGGGGCACCTGCTGTTGCGGGTCAGCCAGCTGGCCAGGCCGGGGTTGTTATTAGTCCCGTCATGGTTAATTCGGTAATGGGCAAGCGCCCCCAGAATAAGGACGATTTGCCTTATTGGCTTGCTGAGAAATGTGACCAGCTGGAAGCAGTATTTCCGCACTCTACTCCTGTGGAAAAACATAGGATCCTCACCATTAGTTTGCAGAAGGACTTAGTCCCAGAGGTGTCCGATTGTGACAACTGGGGTAAGGTTTTTGCAGCGGTCTACTCGAAGTGCTTCGGCACCCCATCTATGGCTGTGCTTCCCTCCGTTATCAAACGTGTTCAAGATCAACACGGTCCGGAGGCGGCAGTCGAGTTGGGTATGCGGCTTGTCGGTGTGTTCGACGTAGTTGCCACTCTCGTCCTTGGTAATCTCAAGGGAGATGCGGTACAATTTCGAATGGCTAATGGCTTAGCCCGCGTTGATGAGCTCGATAAGCCCCGAGAGTTGCCTAAAATTATTGCGGAAGCATATAGAACTATTGGCCGCAGTAGTTTAGGGATTAAGCCAACTATTGTCATACCAGACTTAATACAGCAGACTAAGGTGAGTTCGTCTGTCAAAGACGATCGTCCAACTTTTCCTAAACAAAATTGGCGAACAAAGAAACAGAGAAAGCAGCAACAGAAACAAGGGTCTCGTCCTGTGTCTCCGGTACAGGCGAGTGATGAACACACATACGATTTGCACGATCGCACTAACATTAGGTCACCTGATAGATTTCAGGTTA
The DNA here is from genome assembly GCF_964204655.1 of Triturus cristatus. NCBI lineage: Eukaryota > Metazoa > Chordata > Amphibia > Caudata > Salamandridae > Triturus > Triturus cristatus. Next base: position 631,576,768 of record NC_140590.1, on the reverse strand, counting down.
CTGAACAACGTTCTCCTCGTTCTTCATAGGAAATATCGGTCTCACAGTCTGGTGGCGGAGAACGTGGCAAAGGTTGGGGTGCCCAACAAGGACGTGAGCAGCCCAGTCAGCCTGACGGTAAGGGCAAGCAGGATGAGTTTGCACGTCAACGTCCCCAGTTTCAGAAGAAGAAAGTTGCTGCACTAACAGCAAGGTATGCCACAGATAGTGAGAACGCAGCTTCGGAACCTGACATGGGCACTAACGCTGCTCGACAGCGCAGCGGAGGTTACAGTAGTGCGGCAAGCACTGCGTCCATATCTGGAGGCGACAGCAACTGACACGTTCATTACTGTAGAAACTGCTGACACTAGAGTGGCTCCCCCTGATAGGCTATTTGACATAGTCCTTTTAATTGAAGGTGGCATACAACGTACAATACAAGGGATTTTTTGGAATAATCTGACCTCTTCCTATGATATTCTCTTAGCGGAGGCAGACTGGCCCCCGGCTTTCATTTTGGATGCTCCTAGAGGGGAGGAGGTAATCTTCCCGCCCTTTGTGCACACAGTGCCAAAGGAGCACGCTGAAAGGTTTGCCGAAGAGTGGGCTCAGGTGCTTGCGCCGGCGTTGTACTGTACTCGGGTAGGGTGGGATAAATTGTCTCCAAGCCACGAGATTCCATTACGGTCCATGCCCCAGCCACAGCCCCAATATCCCATGCGCCGCGAAGCTAGATCTCACGTCGCAGAAATCCTTGAGCAATTGGAATATCAGGGTGTTATTGAAACATGCGTATCACCAATGAATAATCCTTTATTCACTGTAACCAAACCTGACGGGTCGTACCGCCTAGTTTTGGATTACCGGCATTTGAACTCTCATTGTCGGACATGTGCTGTACAGAATACCCACAGTTCTGCCCTCATTGATAGTCTTGTGCGTAAAAGGTTTAAGACCACACTTGACATATCCAATGGCTTTTACAGCCATAACCGGTCCTCTATTAGTAGTCAGTGGACAGCGTTTACTTCTGGCGGCAAACAAAAACAGTTTAAGAGATTAGCCATGGGCAATAAAAACAGCCCTGGCGTCTTTGCCGCACGTGTAGTCTCTCTGTTGGAGAGCATTGACCCTGATGCGTACTCGTATGTTGATGATATCTATCTCACTGACGACAAGTTGTGGCCGCATCTGTGTCGCGTTGATCGCATTATTGTTATGTTTGCAGACTTCGGTTACAAATTCAACTTTGCGAAGTCTCACATTGCAGAATATACAGTGTTTTTGGGCTACGAGCTCAACAATGAGGGTCGAGGGTTAGCGCCTCACTTTCTGGAAAAGTGCGCATGCTTGCGTGCTCCTACAACACTGAAAAAATTACAGTCTTTGCTGGGCTTTCTGAATTTCGGTCATACGTACATTCCCGATTATGCCCAGCGTATCAAGCAGTTATATGCCTTGGTACAACCTACTTTTTCCAAAGCGAGCTGGCTGCCAGAGCATTCAGCTATTTTGCAATCTTTGCAAGCTGATCTTCTTGCTTTGAAATACTTACTGACACGTGATAACCACACTAACCTGGTAATAGGAATTGTGCCAGGCGCAGTGGGTTTCACGTACTTAACGTTCAATGAGGGCGACACCGTCCCCATTGCCTACAAATCACACCTGTACACTTTGGCTGAACTGCGCTCTTCCACAGTCGAAAAAGTTTTGACTGTAGTTCAGATGGCGATTCTTAAAGAACCAGCGCTATCGCAAGGAAAACGCATGTTGGTGGTCACACTGTATCCTGCTCTAGAGGCAGTGACAAAGGCCAGTGTACCCAATTCTAAAGCTTTGCATCCACGTTGGATACAATGGGCCACTTCTTTGACATCGCCAGATGTCACCTATATCTTTGATGCCTCATTACAGACTCAGGAGTACTTGCAGTGTTAATTCGTTCATCTAGCTCCTCTGTCTTTGCGCCCGCTTGAAGATTACCATTGTGTCATTTACACTGACGGTTCGGCGTAACCGGCGACGGGATCGAAGCATGCCTATTCAGCAGCCTGCGCAATTGTGGCGGGTACTTTCGTGAATGGAGAATTCAAGTCTGATGTCGTGCATACGCAGTCATTGGGAGATTGTACCGCACAATTGGCAGAGCTCCGTTCTCTGGTGCTGGCACTGGAGTTTGCGGATCCTCGGGTTACTACTCGTATAGTGAGTGACTCGTTTTACTGTGTTCAGTCTTTTAACGACAATCTATTCTTTTGGTCTCAGAATGAATATCGTGATTCCAAGGGTAGCACAATTAAGCATAAAATGCTTTGGGTTCGAGTGGCAGAACTTAAACAACATCTGCCTCTCGTGAATGTAATTCACACTCTTGGTCACCAGCGAGTGGGTGTCCACGCTGTCGGCAACAGCTTGGCTGACGAAGCAGCGAAAACAGCAGTGGCGACATATCTAGTAGCAGCAGTTACAAGATCCAAAAGTAAGATCGATGATGACATCTTGGCAGCTATTGCTGCTACAGAGAAGGGAAGTAATTACCCAATAGGTTTCCCTTCTTATCATTTAAGTCCTGATAAAGTCCCATATGTGAGAATTAACGGCGTTGGAGACAGATTGATTCCCAACAGATTGACTGCAGACCTTCCTTGATAACAGCGGCTCAATAGGGTATGGCCTCTGCCCATGCCGGCGGTGTCAGCTACTGTTACTCAGTTACAACAACGTTACTGGTGGCGCGGGTTGTATAAACAAACACGCACTTATGTCCTTGATTGTGACATTTGCCAGCAGATTAAACCTTCGACTGCTGCGCGCCCACCACAAACTCAGTTGTACATATCTAACAAACCACTTGGGTGTGTTTATTTAGATCACTGCGGTTCTTTCTCTTCCGATACTGCGTATAAATACATCTTAGTTGCAGTGGATTCGTGCACACGTTTTCTTTGGGTAGGGCCTCAAAGGAGTGCTGATGCTCGTACTGTCATAAGGGATTTGCATGTCTTTGTGGGAATTTTTGCATGAGGTACCTTTCATTCTGATCAAGGCCCTGCGTTGGCCTCTAAGGCGTACAAAGAAGCCATGAAATCCTTAGGGGTCCAAGTCAAATTTTCGTCTCCATACCGACCTGAGGGTAATAGTGTAGTGGAACGAATGAACCGTGACTTAAAGCAATCCTTGACAGCCAGGGTTTTAGGCACTGGCCGGAACTGGTTAGCCCATCTGTATAACGTTCAAAGTGCACTTAATAATCTTCGTAGAAGGTCTCTGGGTGGGTGGACCCCATACATGATGCTCTTTGGCATAAAAATGTTTGTCCCAGACCTTGATGGTCTAGACATGGCGGCGTCAGCCGCATCCTTTGACGTAGATGATCACTGTGCTGTATTACAGAGTCTACAAGAGAGCAGAGACAGTCTCGCAAAAGAACACTTGCCCTCCACATCTGATGCTGCGCTTAAGATTCGGGTAGTCGGATGGCTACCTCCAGTTGGAGACCTGGTCCGTGAGAAGGTGGAGAACAAGAAGGAGTTCGGCCCCTCTTATCGTGCCCCGGTTCCAGTGCTTGGCGTGCAGGGTACAAGAACAGTCATTTTACCTCCACTTCCTGGTCGCAAGGATTACAATGTACATCTCCATTGACAATGTCAAACTACAGCAAGTGGCCGATTCTTCTTGTATGACTCCAGCGGTTTCTTGCCCTGCGATGCTGGAAAATTCTGTTTTGGCTCCGGCTTCTACCACCATGCCTGATATTGCTATCAAGATGCATACAGTTGCTGATCCTTTGTTGCCACCACCGGCTGGTGGTCTGCCTGAACATACTGAGTATGCTTATCCCACAGAAGTGTCATTGCCTGTTTTACAATCAACCGCAGTTACCCAGTCACGTTTCTCGTTTGATACTAACTCTATGACTTCCAGAACACCATCAAAAGTTTCTATTTTTGCTGTTTGGTTTAAAATACATTTTTTGATTCCCCCTTGGACTTACATTTGGCTGGTGCTCATATGTATTTTTTTGTTTATGTCCATTGGATTTGTAGTGGTATTTTTTCGTCTTGTTAATTTGTAAATTATACACAATGGGAACATTGTCCGACGCCAATGCAAGGCAGCTCCAACACATTGGTGAAAAATGTGCTTATTTTACTGATTTCAGTGTTTCTTACCCTGCCACCTTTTATTTTAAAGTGGCAGCAGAGTCTTCATCAAAGGTTAGGCTGACACACACTAAATTATTGTATTCCAAA